>NC_134195.1:7080190-7421857 GCF_964188355.1 Buteo buteo | reverse complement strand
CATCAAAACAACCTGGAAAAACTACTGTTTAGTAGAAAACAGCATACAATATTCTCCCATTGCAGTTTACTAGTTAAATACTGTCTTATAGCCATGACACAATATATTACATTTTCTATGCAACAGCAAAGCAAAAGACATAGCACATATTAATTGGAGAGCAAATTCATTAATAGTATAAAAGTAACAATCAATGAGAATTGATTAGCATGCTGCTGTTCATCTAGAAACCCCTTTTGATTTTCCAAGAACATACCAAATAAAAAAAAAGCACTTTAGAACAGCACGTTAATATTTAATTACTGCACTTTTAAGCAAAACGTTCACCAAGTACTGCAAAAAGTGGATTTTCAGTCATAAATTAAGTGCGCAAATTGCCATTATGACTACATTCCAAAGAATAAAGGACAACATTCATTCTCGCTGCAGAGAAAATTAAGTCTCTTTAAGTGTTGCTCTTTGCCATGAAGTACTTCCTATCTATGTGGTGTATTTTATTTCCCTTTTTGGCAACAACTGCAGTCCTTTGAAGGCGTCCTGACAAGACTTTGCAGCTTAAAATTAACATACCGGCTTTGTTTTGATCAGTTTAGTACAGTATCCAAATCAGGTTTCTCGAGAATGTCCACAACCTACACGCGCCCTGCCTGCCATGGGACACCGACCCGGGGCCCTTCGCCACGGCCACTGCAGTGCTGAGGCACCCCTGGCCTTCGCGATGGACTACGGAAGCTTCCGCTAAGCCCAAGTAAGTTTTTATTTAATACCGCTCATACGACTTTTCAAAGTTACTATTCCGAACCATTTGCCAAAGCAGCTGCTCAATGAGAAATTTCCAGCCCGTGGTCTCAGATGCTCCAAGCCAAAGCCGGTCAGCGAAACCTAGCGCCTCAAAAGGACACAAACACGCAAGAGCAAACACCTGCAAAGCCCCAGCTCTCCCGATGAGCTCGGCTTAAAGTAGGTGCGATCCCCCCCTAGGCACTGCTCTGGGCATTTGTGGGTTCAACCCCTACGCGGGGGTGAGAGTTTAGCAACAAATGGAGGCCAGCCACGATGCAACGGCTTTGAATGTGTTATCTGAAGCCCTTCTGTTGAACCTGCCTTCTAAACTGCAACAACCATAAAGGAAAACAAACAACAAGGTCTATGAAACGAGAAGGTTGCTCGTAACACAAATACAGACATTTTTAAGCAGGTAATTTAGCTGGAAAATGGTCGATGTCTTTTTGGACCCGTGCAGGAGCTTTATGGCGACCACAGTCACTTGAAAGCGGCTCCACAATAGTCAAAAAGCATGCTAAAAAGGTTATGAAAAGGAGCAATTGCCCGACACAGCCTAAAGCCCTAGCTTTCCAGAGTTACATTGTTAGCTTTTCAAATTCAATATTAACTCCAATTGCCAGCTTGCAGAACAGACTAATGAACAGCACGCTTTTGCTGGAAAAAGAAAATTCCCCCAAAGTTTGTCTTCATTCAAGGAGAAAGGGAAAAGCAGTCAAACGTGTGGAAGTATTATTTCTCCCGCTCTTCTTTAATAGAAAAAACATGTAATTTAATTGTAAAACCGTGCATATGGACTGAAAACTTAAAATCAGACCAGAGATAAATGTTATGGTTTGGATATAAACTGGATATTGGTATTTATAATTGAAACGAGGACATAACCTTAACTTGTGTCACAGGCAGAAACACTGTAATTAAAAACTTTTATGGGGTAGTAACTAATTTTGTATTATATGTGCTCTTTAAAGTTCCCATAGCAATATAAAAGTTTTATTAGGCTGGATGTTATCAATGTATGCATTTATAAGCACCCGCATTATGCAGTGCAAGCTTTTCTCATCATCCCGAGGTCTTTTGTAAGAAAGAAGCGGCTCAACTAAGGGACTCGCCGGTCCGGTTTATTTTGTTACACCTGCCACCGAAGAGATAAGCCGGCGCTGTCGAACGCGCACCCTGCTGACAGAAGCTATAGATCACCTAACACGTTAAAAAAAAAAAAAAAAAAAAAAAAAATTAAAAATGCATCTTGTTAACTGATTTCCGGCAAAAGTAACCTCAGCTCCTCAAACTGCCCAGTCGGACACAACCGGCCGTCGCAGGTCGGATCGCACGACGAGGTGGGGGGGGGGGAGCGCACCCAGCCCCGACGGACAGAGCCCCCCGCGGGGGGACGGCAGACACCGCCAGCCCCGAGGGTGGGGGGGACCCCGGGGCATCCCCCCCGCGTCTCACCCGTGGGCGCCGGAGGGAGGGAGCGGGACCCGCCGGGATCGCGTCCCACCGCGGCGTCGCACCGGGGGTCCCGGCGCTGCCCGGGGACGCCTCCCCCGCACCACGGGCGGCCCCGGGGGTCACCGCCACGGAGCGCGGGTGGGTGTCGTGGTCCGTGTGTGTCCCCCCCCGGACCCCAACCGGCCCCGACGGGGACCCGCCACCCTGGGGCCGAGCCGGACCGGGCCGTGCCGTGGAGCGGCGGTCGCCCCGGGGAGGGGGGGGGGGGGGGCGGCGTGCCTCCCACAGCAAACTCCGGGACTTGGCAGAGGCAGCGGCTTGGGGAGGGTGGTGCGGGGGGGAGGGAGGGCAGCGCTTCCCACCTCCAGGCGCTAATGACATTTCTAGAAATTGTTTCCCCTCCTCCCCCGGCAGCCCCGCACCCGCCGCCGGGGAGGGCAGGGACTGGGGTGCGCAGGGAGAGGTCAAGGGCATGGGGCGGGGGGGGGACAAGAAAGGCGGCCTGGGGGGGAGTTGCGGGGCCGGGGGGGGGGGGGTGAAAGGCGTGCAGGAGGGATGGGGGATGAGCCACGGGAGTGCAGCCCGGGTGCCGGTGGCGGGTGAGCACAGCGGATCATTATGGGGGGAGAGGGGGCGAATGCAGGAGCCCCCCCCCCCCCCAGCCAAACAGCACGTTCACCTCCCGGAGCCACCCTGGGTGCCAGGGGTGGGGGCACCTTTCCCTCTGCCCCTGGCGGGCCAGCAGCGCTGGGAGAGCAAGTGGCAGGGGACACACCTCCCGGGGTACTGCACCCTCTCTTACCAATGCACCCCCCCTTACTGCACACCCACTATTACTGCACCCCCAATTTATTGCACTCCTCCAGGTAAGTGCCCGCCCGCCCCCAATTACTGCACATCCCCCAGTTCCTGCATCCCCTTCAGTTATTGCACACCCCCGTTTTAGCACCCCCCGCAAAATCTCCCCCCCCACCTCGGTTGCTGCTCCCCGCGCCCCCGGGGGTGGGGGGGTGGGGGGGGGTGAGGCAGAGGCACCACTCACCACAGAGAGTCCAGGTCCCACTCCTGAAGGAGAGCTAAGTCGAAGCTGTCCATGGTGAGCGATGTCAGCGCCGCCGCGCTGCAACCGCACGGCGTCCGGGGCGCATCTTAACTGCACCGCGGGCAGGGCGAGGGCGCGGAGCACCCCCGGCGCCGCCGCCGCCGGCCCCCCGCCCCCCGTCCGCCTTCCGACCCCCTAAAAAAAAAAGCAACACCCCCCCCCCCAAAAAAAAAAAACAACACCAAAACGTGCCACCGCTCGTTTGCAAGCGGCGCGGCTCGGCTCGGCTCGGCTCGGCTCGGCCGCCGCCGCGCTCCGCTCCCGCCCCGCTCCCCCGCGCCTCCTCCCTCCCTCCCTCCCTCCCTCCCCCCCCCTCGGCCCCCCCCACCCCTCCGCGCCGGGAGCGCGGCCGAGGCGGCGCCCGCGCCCGCGCAGCGCCCGCCCGGCGCGGGAAAACGGGGAGGCGGGGGGGGGGGGGGGGGCGGGCCCAGCCCGGCGCCCGGGGGGAGTTGGTGGGAACTTGCACCCCGGGAGGTTTGCCCGGCCGAAGTTGGGTTTGGGGGCTGTTCCCCCCCCCCTCCCCTTCCTCCTCCTCCTCTTCCTCCTCCTCCACGCGTGCTCCCGGCCCCGCGGGGTGCCCTCGGGTGGGCCTCGGCACACCGGCCGGCCGGCAGCTCACCCGGCGGGAACACCGGGATGGGACAGGTTTATCGTGGGGACGAGGCCGTGGCCCCCCAGAGCTGGAAGCCGGTTGCGCCCCCCCCCCCCGGGGGCCGGCAGCCTTTCGGCAGTTTTGGGGGCTGGGGTTGGGTTAAGTGCATTTTTTTTGCACCGATTCCTCCTCAGGTGCGTGATAAGCTGCACCTGTGCAAATCACGGCTCCTGCACGCTCCAGCTATACACGGGTCTGCCCTGATCTGCACGGCAGGGTAAAGCTCCCTGGTCCACGCGAAGCCTTTGAAAATGAGCGAGCTCTGGTTAAAAATAAAAGTACCAATCATCAGCGCTTTCCACCCGGAGGGAGTTAAGACCCCTCGCCCTGTCCAGCCTGCGTGAAGCACCGGCTGTGATATCTGGCTGGCCAGGGGAGGCAGGCTCCCCTGATTTGTAGTTGCTGAATCACATTAAGAGAGGTTAACACACATTAAATACTTTCCAGAATGTTGGGCTTTTCAGCTAAGCGGTGAGTAGCTGCCAGAGAAGTGCCATGTCATCGCAGACGGGGAGAAGAAACGTGCAAAAATCCGTGATGAAAAGAGAGGGCGATTCGTGTGCCGGTGCCGATGCGAACATCCACGGGGCGATCCCACCCCGGCATCGTGGAGACCAACCCAGCCCAGGCCGCAGCAGACTAGTGGCACCCCGACCTGCGCATAGCCCTGGCAGCCCAGAGCGGTGCACGGGCTCAAGTATTTATGTCGGCTTCTGGGCCGGTTTTGCGGCTGTGCGTTACTTGTTCCTGCGCTCTTTCGATTTAACTTAGGGTCAACCCTGCACAAGCTGCGGCCACACCTTGGGCTGCAGCGTAGAGGAGCTCCAAGGGACAGGTCTGCAGATCCGTAGTCCGCAGCTCTCAGCAAGTCATCTGAAAATCCCCAGCTCCTCCAGAACTGCTTCTGTTCCCTTGCACAACCAAGGTGGTGCTGCCTCCTACTGCCAGCACTCCCCCGACCCTGTGGATGTGGCACATCTTCAGCCGGGAGGGACCCACGGGAGCCGGGTCTGACTCCTCACCTTCCCCAGGGGGATGGAGAAGGACGTGTCCGGGTCGGGAAGGCTTGCGGAACCCCCTGCCTAACCAGAGCAAATGAAGATGAAAATGAAAAAAAACCAGGCCAGTTCAGATGCCAGGCTTGGTCCGGTATTAATGGGCACGTAAAACCACGTGAAAACGGCCTTTTCTGTCAGCCGGGGTAAAGCTTAGCACGGCTGAAGGTTGAGCCTGCAAAGGAGGTAACATTCTCAACAGATATATTACTTACGTGTGAAGGAGTGAAGGGCAGCACACTTACATTGACCTTTTAAAGCCACGGTCTGTACTGTCTCCCTCTTATTTTAAGGGAGATTTTGCAACCCATATTGCAGTATGGCCCTGATTCTTTCCCTGAGTCCCAGCTTACACAGTGATTTGCAGAAGTGCTTAAATCACCCTTGAAGTGGTATGTACGGCAGGGGAGGCTTAGGCTGTCTTTATGGACTAAATCACTAGAGGTAGACCCCCTTTACGTCAGCGCTGGAGCTGACCGTGGGTCATGCTGTAAAGTGCGAGGTGGACTGCGATGCTCGCAGGTGGCAGCTCACAAACACACGGAAACTTGGAAGTGAAATTCTGTAGGCTAAATTCATCATCCAAACTGAGATCAATAGAAAAAGTAAAGGAACCTGAACAGCACTGAGTGAATTACATTTCAAACGGTAATACGTAATGATAGCAACATAGGCGGTATGTTTTATGTTTTTAATATGTTTTAACACACAAGATTATATATTTTTTTTACATTTCTTACATGTATATTATTATTGTGGTGTTCTTTGCTTTCCCATCATGGCCATGATTCTCTTCTCATGCGGAGCAGAGAACATCAAGACTAATTGCATTGAAATTAATGTCAATTGAAAATCTCAACTGCTTTGGTTGGCTGCCAAGTGCTGGAAGTTTCCCCTTTCTTCCCCTGGCCTGGATGGTGTTTTTGAAACTCCTTGTATGTGAGACCTCGCCTACAGGTTAACCTTCCACCTCTGATGTTGCTTCTTCTGCGATGTGCCCGGCCGGGCAGGCTTGTGGCTTTGCTGTGCTCCTCTGCTAAGTCCTCGGCATAACGCCGTGGTCGGTCCCTGTGGCCAGAGCATCCTCGGCGCTCCGCAGCCTCGCTCGCTCAACTCCTTTCCGCTTGCCTGCCATCAAACAGTAACCTCACCTGCTGCTTTCTTCCTCAAAAACGTGCCATCTATCACCAGGCATGGTATGATCATAACCGTAACGTACAGTAAATTAACGCACACTGTTTAAAAGGAGTTCAGGCCCATGCCTGAAGGAACTCCTTCCGTGCTGCCTGTTGCAACCCACGGCTTCCCCGCAGCCACCAGTTCTCCCCTGTCATCCCTTGCTGTGTGACTTGTCAACATATTTTCAGCTCCTGTAGGGAGTGACGCCTGCCCCTTTAGGAAAGCACGGCGTTATATAAATAAAAATATGCCGTGTGCTATCCAATCCTGCTCATTGTACATATATTTTTAATGATTCATGTAGACATTACTTGCCCCCTCATTGTGCTCTTTCCTCTGTTAACAACTCTTCATTAAGAATAAGCAAGCAACTGTGCCCAGTCAAGCAGACTGCCTAAGAAGAGCTGAAGGCCTAGGAACAATATGTAATTCAAATCCACTACATAAAGAATGCATGTAACAAGAAAGCTGAACATCATCTTAAAAGTTGACATTTCCCACTTCTCAGACTCTCTGTCTTGAGTGTGGCATAGCAACTGCCTGAGGAAGAGTAAAGATAATTTTAATGCAACATAAAATAAGGGGGAGGTGAGAAATACTACATTCTTAGTCAACATCCTCTATGAAAAATATCACCATAGTATCTCTTTGGTAGAACCTACCTTTAATACATGTACCCAGTGAGAAATGAATTCCCAGCGATTTCCTAAGACCTTAGCTGAATGCTTTCAAAGAACACGAAAGGAGTTCTGGAGGTGACCAGTGTAGGAAATTCCTTAGCATCAGTACTGTGTGAATCAAGAATGTGATTTTCTACGTCTTACCCCACTTTTGACACACCAACACAGAGGTGATGGGACACGGTCAGACCCTGGTTTTTTGCCTGTGGATTTCAGCAGTTGCTGGAGGTAGCCGCACAGCCGTGCGTATGCAGCGTGGTCCAGGATTAGACCGTGCGTGTCGCACCTTGCGGTTCTGGGGACAAAATGGAGGCTGTTACATCTCACCACTTCTCCAGTAAATCCACGCCTGCTCTCATCCGAACAGCCTAATCCATCAGCAATTCCTTCGGAGGGCAGATTGCTACGTTGCTCAAGGGAAGGACTACCAAGCACGGTCACACGTTTTTTGGTGTGCACTCTGGGCACTCATTGCAAGGCAGTCCTCCCAGGGCAGCTCCAGCAACGGCTCCGAGCTCTTGTGTACGCTGGGACACGACATATATGGTTCCTCAGTGAGTGTTTACACAAAGCCCTCCCCCAAATCTCTTCCAAAGCATGAAAAAGCCAAGCAGCACTATTTAGTCCTGCTTCAGCAACTCATCACCATACTGAGTAGTACCTACTTCAGCCGGGCACTGGCTCCACAGGGGCAAAGGATCCTAAATTCAGAGTTGGTGTTGCAGAATCAGTCCCTCAGTGCTTTAGGATGAGTTTTGTTTGTCCAGGGGTCTCTAAAGTAGTCTGTTGAATATACTTTATAATAGGTTTGCTATTGAAATTTAAATACAGTGTTCCACTATAATTAGATACTTAGAGGCTTAAGTGTAAAGAGTTTTAAATGTAGAGTTTTTTCATAACCTCATAGTTCACAGCAAGGAAAACCCACTGAATTACCTACTCTAGCTACCTGTATACCATAGCCTATCCAGTTTCACTATTTTTCCCATATTGAGCTCAGTAACTCGCAGTTCAAGCAGTTGCACAGCCCATAGTTTAGTACTCTTAACGTAATAAAATGTACATTTGTAAATAATTTTACTCTCTAAATAGTTTTACTTTTCTCCCGTATCTATATGTCTTCAACCCGATAATGTTTCATTAGGTCAGTGCTAAGTTCCATCACAATGGCCAGTGTTGCTTCAGCAGAGAGCAAAATGAGCTCTGAATTCATTTAAACTTGCAAGCTGCTTTGAAATTCCTTAGGATGAAAGTTGTGTTTATGTCTGATCCCTAACATATGCCTAACCTTAACTCTGACTCAGCACGTGTAAGTGCTCCTCGATTCTATGCTCTTATATACCCCTTTATTGCATTATTATATGCTATATTCGTTAGGTGGTTTTTCTCTAGTCACTACAGAAGATGCCAAAAATATTGTGAATGATTTCTCTCCTGCAAATATCATCACAGTCTATTTATATACTGTAGCTTCTGAGATTTGATAAGACCAGAGTGTAATATGGCATGGATACAGATGCTGTCAAAGTTAAGTTAACACAACATATTTCATCGCCCTCCCACTTAACATGCGTAATACACAAATGGTTGCAAACTATCGCTCTTTTAAAGAAGCAAAATATATGGATTTAATTTTTAATGATTTAACTTGGTAATTAATCCAAATTATTAGTTAACAATAGCTAAAACAGAGAACTATAATGGATTCTCTGGATAATGAAAATATTTATTATTTTAATAAGTTGCATGGCTGGAAGTCTATGTCAAGTCTTAGTCTGCTGGCCACATATTGCTCTTGATTCACACATAGGACCCCCACAGAGGTAGGTGGATGGCTGTGTCCCCGAACGAAGAAATATAAATCGCTGCTTCCGAGTATTGATGACAACATCTATCATGTCAGCTGCAGAATTGATCCATCTTAAATTATGAGCCAGGGCTGAAGGAATTATGCCAATTAGAGACACACAGATTTTTTTTTTCTCTTGTTTTTCTCTTTCCTATCATTTTTTCCCCACACAAAAGGCTTTGAGACCTATTTGTATTATGAAAGTCCTTTTGTCGCCCGAGCCCCAAAGAAAGATTTAAAAAGAAAATGTAATTGCTGAACAGAAGTGCTACGAGGGCCGTTTCAGGCTCAGGGGAGGGGAAGGTCAAGTTTTTAACCTGGAAACAAAAGGACTGAACCCAATGCTACGAGCGGGCTTTCCCTGGGGTCCGGGTCGAACAAAGCCCTTTTGCTGGATGGTGGCTTTCTCGGCGATGGGGAGGGCACGACCCACCGGCGATGAGCACGGCAGGTACACGCCATCCTCCGAAGCAGAGCCCAGCGAGGGGTCTGCAGGTTGGGGTCAGGCACGGGGGGCGTGGGGGGCAGAGAAGAGGGGGTCCCCAGGGACAGCTCCCCGTCACCCGGGCCTGCCAGTCACCCCCCAACAGATGTCAGGGGCCATCTCACAAAGTGGCCCAGGGACCAGCGGACGGAGACCGGAGCTGGCCACCGCTGCCAGCGGCACACGATGCCCTTGGACCTGAAAGAGAAAGGTTTTTAACCTCTCCTTCATCTCTCCTCCAAAGATTTCTGAATTTGTGAGCAGTGTCAGATTCAGTTAAGCAATTACTACGTATTTCCTTTTATCTTATGTTCCTGCCTTGTAAACGGCTTTAATAAACGCCGTAATTACAATTCTCGGTGACTGCGTCGGTTTTAAGGTTGCATCCTTTCACAGCATCTCTCGGAGCAGCGGCTCCCTGAAGAAAACCTCCGCGTGACCGAGGTTGCTGCCTGGCTGCCTTCGTCGAGCAGGCAGAGGCAAGCCAGAGACAAAGGCAGTGGTGCTCAGCGCAATCCCTGCCTGCCCGCACGCCGTGCAGGGACTGCGCCGTGCGTGTTCCCCATCTCGAGCCGCTGCCTGCACCGCACGGGCAAGCCCTGAGCAAAGCCAGCGCCGAGACATCTGGGAAAGATTACGAGATATATATATATATATATATATGTTTTCGGATAATTACATTTACAAACTGAAACAAGGAGCAGAGGCAGGTGGCCCTTGCTGAACAACCACGGGGGTTCGTGGCGGCTTTCTGGGGGTCTCTGGTGCTGCTGCGAGCTGGGGTTAGGTACCAGCAGCCAGGACCTGCTGTGGGGCACGTGGTGGGGACAGGCGTACGGCCAACACCACGCTCCTGTGCGGGACCATCACTGCCCGTTTCGTTCCCCACGTCACCTCCCGCGGTGTGCGAAATGGGCTGTCCCCTGCCTGCTGTCCCAGGCAGGCCACCCAAACCGGGCAGGGAGATTGCAGCCACCACCTGGCGCGAAGAGAAGTCCCCAGCAGGTATTCTGCTTCGAACCCGAGGGAAGGTGCTCGGCTTGGGAGGCAGGTCCTTTGCCTCCCACGCCTTGCCTTGCGTGGCAAGGGTTTGTTAGAGTCAAGGAAATAGTCCAGCATCATTGTCTGGCAGGTGTGGACCTGGACTTCCCAGGGGTGTTACGCCTGGAAAGGGGCATCTAATGGTGAGGAACAAGAGGTGATGGTGGTAATGATCTGCCTGGGTGACAAGGCAACTATTCGGAAATAGCAGGCGCTTCAAAAAAAACCCCAGTTTAGGGTGGGATCCTTTCATCAACTGGTAACACCTCAGGAGGTGACAAAGGGCTTGCCATGGGTGCAAGTCAGCCTATCACTGCCGTGGCGAAATGTTTCCTCTGCCTTCCTCTAGCAGCTACGGGCGCTGGTCGGTCCCCGGACTTGCAGGATCGCTGTTTGGGTCCAGGAGGTCCATCCGACCTTCCCTCGCTATTTTGATACTCGATGAACTGCGTGCTCAGCAAAGCCCCAGCAAACATCTCTCAGCTGAAGCCCTCATTTCTGGGCTACAGGGAGCATCATTCAGGGGACTGTTTTGTTTCATGAGGGAAAAAAAGAGCCTTTTGGGAATGCAGTAAGGTGTTTAAAGCAATATTTCTGGACGTCTTAGTAGGGTTTTTCATGTACAAAAGATTGTGTATCCAAGTTAAAGGTCATGGACCTTAGAGAAATTCAAAGGATCTTTTGAAAAGAGGTTAAATATATTTAAAATTTATGAGTGTGCACCCATGCAAATTGGAAAAGGAAATTAAACTATATCTGCAGAAAAGGAAAAATAAATCTACTTACATATGATGTAATTTAGAAAGTCAACTGTACCTTTGAATGATGTCTGGACGAAAGGATAAGGTAATGCTGAGGAAGGCTTAATATCTGGGCTTAAAAAGCCACATGGGGCCGTAGGGGAAAAGGGTTTGCAATATACATGTATACTCATTATGAAGAGTTTCCAGTAGAATGAAAACTATATCTAGCTGGCTTTCGGCTAAGAGAGAAAGATACACAAACAGAGAGAGCAAGTACAGTTTTTTCAACCTCATCAGTGTTTTCTGTACAACTAGGTCTGTGCTGCACATAACTAGTTTGAAAACCACTGATATTTTTAACACACTGATATTTTTTCCTAAGTCTGGTTAGTATTTGTGGATCTCTATTTCCTATGCTGTGCAGAATAAACTTCTAGTCAAAATAATTGGGCTGAGAACAAGGGGTAAAAATGATGGGAGAGAGATGTAAAGCAGAAGGAAACAATTTGGGTATTTCAGGGAGACGCAGAGCACCATCTGACTTAAAGAAAGCAACAAGAGTAATTCACAATATTTTCCTTTAAACTAAAGGTGGAAGTTGCCTGTGTTTCAAGCCTGGCATGGCACAAGACGCTACAATCCATGTGCCACGTTAAAAGAGCCAGTGATCTCAGCTCAATTCCTCATGAAGAGGTACTCGCCGAGCAGTGCCGAACAATTGGGTCCCTGGGTAATAATTTTATTGGAGAGGCCAAGAAGGGAACGGCCGCGGAATTAATATTGCTGCACTGTGCTGTTCCAATTCTGAGGGTGAGAGAGGACTTTGCTTTATAATGCTGACACCGCAAATCCCTTAATGAGCACTAAATTCACTTAACAAAATTCTAACTCCCTCAGATTTCTGATGTAGCTTAGCACATCAGCTTTACCTTGGAGTTTTCTGTGTTTTGCTGGTCTGTGCCATCAACCTGAGCATCCATAAAGCCTATATTCTTTTTTATTCACTCTACCTGTTTATTCCTTAGTATATTTACCCTTTTCTTAAGAGCTTCCACTTGGTTGAGACTTGTTCAAGTATAAGCTCAACAGGAAACATTTTCCTTTATACTGTAATAACTCTATATTGTTGCCTAGAGGGTGACAGAAAGTAACGTAAGATTCATAAAAATATAACTGTCTGAGCCAAGTAGATAGAATTATGGTAAGCATTAACCAAAGCGTATTTCTCTGTCCTATAGGGTGAAATCAGAACATCTTAATGTTTTCTTTCTTGGGTCACATAATTCTGCAAAAGAACACCAAGAGAAATGCCAGACTGCTTCTGCTTGATCGTTATGTTCTGTACCAGCCTTTCGAGCAGGTTTGCAAATAAAATGACTTTATTTCATTATGTGTCATTTTACATTTTGCCCATGCATCACCCCACTGAGACCACTTGGTTTAAGACACTTTTTTTTTTAAGCTATAAGCAACTGGAATTTTAAACTCATTTAAACTGTAATTCAGGATGCTTCTAGTAGCCCCTTTTCAAGTTTAACCATTAAATGAGTACATCCTTAGAAAAAGAAAGATGTGTGTCTTATCCTCATTTATTTTTTATCCAAGTAATATTAAAAAACTTCCAAAAGGCACGCTGCTGGGGAAACTTTAGTCCTATTGGAACTGGCACGGTGATTTCTGAACACAACATTTTTTGGTTTGTTTTCTTTAAGTTGGATGAGGCAAATATAGACAGGCTAACTTTCCCTTCTGAGCCAAGGGGAGTGAAATAACCCATACATCTCTCACTCTCCTACAGCAAGGAGGTCGCTGAGCCCTGTCCTCCAGAGCGCTGTGCTCCTTGCTCCCGAAAGAGGGGGTCAGCATTTTGGATCTGAAATCCGGTAAAGCCGTATGTTCTGTGTCAGCAGCTAGACCAGCTCCATTAGCATCAGCAATAAGCTTTTTGATAATGTCCTACCATGCTGCAGAATTGCTACACGTGTAGAGCAGCTGTCTCCAGCAAAGAGGAAGCAAAATTATAGTAGTAGAAGGATAAATGCCACAGGCAAAGTCATGAAAGTGATATTTGTTAGCAGTTGGGTGGTTGAGAAAGAAACCTCGCACCTGAGAGACTGCAAGAATAAAAGATGAGATGGTCTATTATAGTATTTTCATTATTTCATTTCAATATTTAGTTAAATTAGCAAGCCTTCAATAAGATGGAACCAGGTATAGTTCTGTTGAGTAGACAGGACAGAGTTGAAAAGTCTAGGCCATTTTTTGCATCTCTAGACTTGAGGATTCTGATGTTTTCTTTGTTCTGGTTGCCTGGTAATAATTTAATATTTTTATTTCTATATTTACTTTAATTCTTAAAAAGCCAAGAGGTGGAGATATGTTGACAGACTGGAAAAGGAAGCTATTATTAATTAAAATTATTTTAAGTCTAAGATTAAAATAGTGCTCCTGCATATAAATTTGCTTCAATGAGCTGGACCCACTGTAATGTTAAATCACTGCATAAATTAGGAAATGTAGCAGACATACTGGCTGGGGACTAGATGATGCCACCATTTTAGGTGGTTCAGATTCTGTTTTCCCTATATCCTTCCTATGTGCACATGCAGCTTAGAAGCCACTAGGTTAATTGTCCATCTCTGGTAAAAAAAAAATTAATTTTTTTTCTCTTAAAAGGGACTAGCCCAAAGTCCATGAAAATCAGTGGAAATTTCCCAACTAGCTTGAGTGCAAGTTGGACCAGGCCCAGAAAGAAACAGAGTATGGAAATTTAGGAGGCAGCGGTTATCTCTGTTGTTTGCTGGTAGGGCTGGAAGGGAAATCTTGCAAAATACCATGCAGCCTGCTGTTCGTTATGTCTAACTAATACATGCATTGGCTATCAGTGAGCCTCTGAATAAATCTAGCTTCATCTGAAAAATCAAGCAAGGAGGGAAAAAAGCTGCTATATAAGACAGCAAGACATTAATGAAGTTTTGGTGGTTTTATGTCACTTCTCTGTAATCACAGTGAATGGTGGCAATCTTGTATTGCCAGGTATTCAAATTAAATTGTAATACCGGTCACCATCAATCCAGCTTATGAAAAACCATGCTCTTCCATCTGCTCGGTGACCTGGAGTAGGGAGAACCATGGCAATCTCTGCAACAGCAAGAAGAGCCCCTGCGTGGGGTACGACAGCCAAGGAGGGAAGTTCCCGCTGGGGTCTTTATAAGGCCCGCTTCAGCAGCAGCAGCAGCCCAAAACACACGTTCCCCTCCAGAGCCAGAGCGGAGGGCTATGCCTGGCCCGTGCTGTCCTGAGATGGGGGTCTGCAGAGGAGCCATTATGCCTAATCCTGGGGCCAGGGTGTGCTGATGAACAACAAAGTCTACCATGACTTACGTCAGCAGCGCGTGGTCCCCAGGTGACCACCCAGCTCTTCAGAAGAAGTGGTCTGTAACTTCTCCATCCTGTCCTCCTCTTGTCTATAATAAAACACTGTCTGCACTGAGGTGAGGTGAGTGTTCCTCTCCCCTCTGACCCATAAATGAACATTAATTACACTCTGAGGCTGAGCTTGTCCGTGGGAGGGGAAATTGGGGGCCGGAGGGAATATGGGTAGGATCCTGGATCTTACTTGTGCACATCCAGGAGCAATACAGAAATCCAGAGGCGATGTGCAGTCTGCCAGACCCTGTAGATTCAGGCTGCAGAGACCTGAGGCTCACAGGGCTACTGCAGTGTCAGCTTCTTAAAGAGCAAATGGAGAAGAGAAAGCTCTCCTTGTTCCTGGTGTGACATCCCTCGTGACCGTCTTCTTCAGCAGAAGTGATCTGCATTCCCACGTAGTCTGCAGGGCAAGCTATAAAATAAGCTGGAAAAAATCCGAACGAGGTGGCAGAGCAGCAGAAAGCACTGACAAATGCACCGAAGCAGAGCTGTCAACAAGGGCTTCACCTGCTGTTGCAGGATTGCCTTTTTCTCCAGCATCACACACTGATGCCCAGGCAAGATTAACAAAACAAGCAAAAACGTTACATCCCAACGATGCCGATGCATGAAGGAGTTAATATTGAGTAGCGCAGGGGCTGACTCTTAGTTCATGCAGGGGCACGCGTGAAGTAGTTCAACTGAGTTCAGCTGAGTTACACCAGAATATTCCTGCACTTCTTGTACAGACCAGAGCTGATGAAAACCTCACAGGAATGCGTATCGACATCGCAGATACATAGATCTAGTTTTATACGGAACCATTTTATTAGTTTTCCGACCGGAGGTGCAGCCTGTTCTACCCTGGGTCTTTCTGTCCCAGCCCTTAGAGCAAGCACAGCGTGCCGTCCATGACGGAGAGGTGTAAGATGGCAGCGCAATTCCTCACATTTGTGACCACAAAGTCATGATGCGAGGTGAGGACTGAAGACTTTGCTGCTCCCCTCCTTCCTTTCTGTGGAGGAGAGCTGCGACAAGGGACTGAATGGGATCTCTAACAACCTCTGCGGGGCTGGCTATTATATGGTAAGCAGGGACAGATATCCCCCAAATTGTTTATTTGCGTGACTGCAGAGGAAGAAGAGGATTTGCCCCAAATGCCTTCTTATTTATGTTCTTTCCTAAGTGTTTTATTATGCCTAATTTGTCATCCTCAGAGGATGCTTCTTATCATGTGCAAATTCTTTTTAAATTATTATACTGACACAAAAATAATAGATGCCTGATTTACATTGTAATCTTCAGTAAGAGGGATGTTTGTATTTTTGAAAGTGTTATGATTTTAGTTGCTTCTCAGTGGGGTTTTTTTGGCTTATGATGTTGGATTGCAATGTACAGAAAGGAAGGGGGGTTCAAGCGTTCATTAGAGACACCTCACGACAAGATCCCAAATCCTAGTCCCTGCCTAGGACACCGCAGTCATCATTACAGACAGCAAAACATTAAAAAGCTCTTAAGTAAATAATGACTGAGATGATGATATAGTGGGAAAAGGAGTAGATTTTCAATTCACTAGGGTTAATAGTGATAGGCTCTATTTTCTAAACAAAGATTACTACCCATTCTCTGGAGCACACATACACTTAATACACAACCGCAACATTAAAGCTGAGATAAGGAGGCAGATAAAACTCTCAGCGGGAAGCTCCATACAATGCAGCATTTACAGACGAGCTCCCACCGTACTGTCTAAACCCCGTGCTTTGGCACTACCGCGTTTAAGCCAAGGAAGCGAATCAGCCCACCTCCACCGCGTAAGCCGACCTCAGCCCTCTTCATGCCGCAGAGCACCGAATCTGAGGAAGTTACCACCTCTCCTGGAACAAGCCCAGCTAATGGCTGCTCAGGAAAGCACAGATTTTTTTTTTAGCTCTTACAGTCCTTGACACGCAGCAGGTTTTATCTCGTGACAACATTTAAAATGCGTCTTTTCTGGGTGAGGTTGCCTATGTGAATTTGGAAAGGAAGGCATCGTGCCCTGCCCAATGCTGTGTGCCGCTGAGGTCAGTATTTGGAGCGAGGACCTGTATTCTTCTTTATGACGTTCAATGTCACTCTGTGCGCTGGGCCCTTTTGTCACCTTAGTGAAGAAGAAAATTACTTGGGGAAGTGAAACCTATTTAGAAACACCTTCTTTTTCCCATGGGATCATCTCTTTTGCCTGGCGGTAACTGCGTCCTCTCCCTACAAATGAAAACAATACTGAAGATCAAGGGCCAAAATTGAGCCAAAGAGTAATTTAAGATCAAATGAAAGGGCAAATGGTAAAGTTCCATTAATACACTTCCCACTAACCACTGACCCTGCTGTGCCGCTTGTCCTGCATGTCAGAACAGTATGGGATACCAAGGGCAGGAATCCCATCTCTATTTCTCCTACGGGAGATGCATTAAATGCAAAACCAGCAGCAGTTTAATTTTCACTACAAAAAAAAGGCTCTTTTTATCTCTCGTGTAGTTGTTTAATGTCCCTCCTTTATAGGCCAGCCTTCAGAATCATGGCACAAATGATTTTACTGGCTATCTGACTGTCATTCTCTTTAACACAGTCTGTGGTTCGCTAGTTGATGATAGCTTAAGCGGAATTTAATTGGTAACATATTGTCAGTTGAATTAGAGGCCATATGATACAGATTTAAACCTTCGTAATTTTTGCATAAAGAACAATCTGTCAACAAATCACAGCAAGAAAAACAGCCATAAATCAGTTTGTCAGGTTTATTAGTAATCGCAGAAGTTTCGTTGTCTTGTTTGACTAGAGCCTCTCTTTCCCAGCTGCCAGAAAATGTTTCTCTAGATGCAGGTAACCTTGTAGGTGTGCAGATTTTATGCTTCCTGTGCACAGGGATGTACATAAATTTATACAGGGATGTATGCAATTGCAGAGCGCTGGACATAATGACCTAGACAGCTCCCCCAGCCCTGTCTTCCTAAATAGATCAAACCGCAGCACCACACGTAGGTGCGCTGTAGTGTCGCATCCACATACATTTAACCATATAAGCTGAGGCTACGTTTAGAGGACGTTGCACTTTCTCTATGCCTCTGTTTCTGCTGACTGATTTTGCATCATTATGCTTCTCCTGATAGAGTCACTTTTTTTTTCCTCTGAAGATTCATGATGAAACTTTCCTGGCTCGAAGCTGGGACATTGATGCAGTCCTTTTCTTTTTTTCTGAAATCATGCAGTTCTAAAGCCATTTTTCCAACTCTGACAATATTCATCCCCGTAGAGCGTTCTCCGAGCATGGATTGTATCACAAGTGATCGAGCTGGCTTCATGACACAAAGCAGAGTGAGCTTTATCCTGGTAGCTGGATGAAGCACAGAGAAGGGTGGGTTTGCCTATAGGTCCTCGAGGAGGGGGACTGTCTGCCCCATCCTGGAGCCCGCAGAAACATGGTGAGGGGCCACCTCTCCTGGGAAGCCCTTCTCAGGGGTGTCAGAAAGGCGCCCTGTAAATCACCTGGCAGAACCCCCTTATTTTTGGGTAGACACCCACTATCGGGTATACATGTACACCCCCTCCCTCTCCCCCAGTGCACCTAGGGACCGCAGTCGTCCTCTGATGCTAGCCCACATCCACTAAGCAGAAGCTGTCCTCTACCGTACAGGTGCGCGGGGGTGTCCCCTTCGGTTTGTGTCTAACAGGGCTAATTTTTCTTAATGGTCAAGAATATGCAAAGTAAGAGAAGATAAGGCACCGACTGAACAGATATCCAGTGGGCATCATTATGAAAAATCACAAAAAAGTGCCCCATGAATATTTTATTTAAAAGGATGCCTTATGTATTGCGATTACCCTTGGGTCACAGCGACTGACAGAGCATGTCTATCACTCACGATAAAAATTGCAGGATGATCTGCACCACTGTTCATAAGCATGATATAAGGTACAGTGGTTGTTACAGCAGCATAATGTTCCTGTGCAGTAACAAATATACTACGCGGAGACATGCACATAATTAAAACGACGCTCGCTGGCTTGCTAGCACCGTTTGCCAAAGAATAAGTTGCATGCAAGTGGATTTGCATACAAATGAGATACTGTCAGAACAATAATGGGACTTTGATAAGACCACATACTCATGTCATTAAGTCACTTCAGTAGCTAAGGAATATTTAGTTAGCATTAAACGAGGATAAAAGTTGATCATTTCCCCTTCCCCCCAAATTAAAACAAAAGCCAACAAGGTACATCCAGTTAAAAATACTAGGACATTTTTAAATTGAAAAGATACCATTGTTAATGCCATCTTTTAAAAGTTTTATGATGTACTGTGGAATTAAAATTGTACTTTTTAACACAGAAATAAAACCTATTTATTGTTAAGAGCTATTTTCACTGAGACTCCATGTCACCTTCCTGCTTGGTAAGTGCAGCTGTAGTGTGGTGTGTGATTTTTTAAAAATAAACAGAACTTTTACACAAAGACATTTCAATTCATGCTTATATTTAGTTTTATGCTTAAATGTAATTAAATCAACATAGACTAAATACCTACTGAAATCTTATAGTGAATCAAGAGCCTTCAAATCCTTCTATGTTTTTACTGTACTTGGAGACCTTTTGGAAGTGTCTGAACTTTGGACTTAACCCAGCCATGCTGAAATCAATGGGAATTTTTCCATTGACTTCAGTGAAGACAGGTCCTTTGGGAACACTCTGAACTGACGTGTATTGCTCTGCTTAGCTGGTAAAAAAACCCACCCAAACCTTTTGGAAGACCATCTTATGGCAGTCTCAAGGTCTGTACATGCTATGTGTTTTAGAAGTAAATAGGCTTACCATAATTTTGATGGGGTTTGCCTGTAAATAATCAGAGGAAAAGTTAAACACTGAAGTAAGAAGTTTTCAAAGGAGAAGTCAAGACTTAAAATAGTCTTTTGCTGGTGGTGGGAGACCTGCTAACCCTGTATTGCAGGAAACGGTTTTGGAAATTCGTTAACTTCTTTTCTAACTTGAAAAATGGTGCAGGAGTCACTCAGAGGAGGGTAAAAATTAATATTAATGATTTCATTTTGACAGGAATGAACTCATTACCATGCACATTTCCAACGTTTTTCAACAGTTAATTTTAGCTGCTGAAAAAGACCTCTCTTGCTAACTGAAAATATGGTAATTTCACATTAAAAACTGTGTATTAAGAAGGCTTTCTTTGCCAAAGTTACAAGCGCTTGACAGGGTTTTATAAACCACACTGAGCACCTCACAAACTTTCAATCACACATTATGAGAGGACTAAAAAATCCAAAATTAAAATCAGTTGCCTGATTCAGTTTTTGTAATGTGTAATTTTTTTTAGTTACTGCTATTATGACAAAAAACCTAAGACATATGGAAGAAATACATTGGCCCATAATACTCTCTAGGTTTTTTTTAAGAAAGAAAATACAACATTACGTTACAATAACTGCCACTACCAGTGATAGAAGGTATACTGTTTTATTTAGAGAGAGAAGAATTAGCAGTTATAGAAAATAAAAAGTAGCTGATGTAAGATGAATTCACATTAAGATGAATTGTGTTCATTTAATCTCTGGCACGCCGAGTCATTTATGGTTTGCCAGCAAAACCTAGATTTGGATGCTGGTGGGCTCAAGGGGTCCTGGGAAGCTCAAGGTGATGTATGAGATGTAGTTCTCCCCTTTTTGTTCAAGATAGGCAAACTCACCTGACAGTTTTGACGATTTTGAAACAGTGCCACTAACAAATTGGCCATTTTAATCTGAGAAAATCTTCCAGAGGAGTTTTCAACGCTTTCGAAAGGCCCAGAGGGCAGCCTTCCCCTGTTCGCTCTGCTTTCGGCAGGGCAGTTGGAAGGGATGGAGCAACCCACCGAACGGTGGGGTTCGCCCCTCCGTCCCCCACTGCTCCCCCTCCCCAGCCCTGCTGCCCATCCTCCTGCCGTTTCGCCTTCCCAAAATCTGTGCTGTGTACCTGTCCGCTTGCAGAGCCTGGGGCAAGCGGTGCAGGAGCCCTCTGGGTGCCGCGTGTGAGCTATGTGCTGATAAAACACGGCGAATAAGTCCCTCCCAATGCTGTCAAACCTACAAAATACACAGACCACAAAACAAAGGAGATTGCCTTTATTTCCTTTCCATTCTAATCATCTTCAGGGCCATTTGTAACAATAGTAGGCATAACACTGCCAAGTGCAAATGTGATTTCCAAGTTGGAGTTCCTTTCAGAAAATGGATTAGTTCAATTTTCCAGATGTCAGACAGGTGTGCAGTTAAGTATACACTGGAATTCAGTTTTGGTGATTAACACGCATAATGACTATTTGGCTATGACAATCAGATCCTTATTTTCAAAACCTACCATTTATTTTTCTAGTACATTTACTTCACTTATAGCCACGAGCCAAAACCAAGATCAGCTAGAAGGAAATTAAGAACGGATTTATTATGTTTGCGCTGTTTGTAAGACATTCATCATCACTAGAAGAAAGTGACTGTGAAAAGGAAGGGTAAAGAGGGTTTATGCCAATACAGAAAGAAATGAAGATGTGTCATTCAATTCCATGTGGTGGTGTTGGGAAAAAGATGAAAGAAAATGCATTCGAAATTTTCCTGTATCACTTGCATCCCTTGGCCCTTTGCTCTGCAGAAGTCCTTCACTTCCAAAGCAGTCTTACCCCCAACTCCAAAAAAATTGCCCACCCCCCAAAAAAATGCAGCATCTGCAAGTGGCTTGGACTTGGGGTTATATAGGTCAGTATCTTTGAAAAGTTGCTCTTGCAAGGAAAAGCAAAAATAGTAAAAGATGTTTCTGTATCAGCTTCTCTGACAGGGCAATGCTTGCGCATGCTGGTTTCTCACATTCTATTTCAAATGGGCTGAAACTGGGCAGAGGAATTACGGGTCAGGACCAAACACAGGGAGAGCTGATCATGGCACCAGAAGCTTTGCTTCCGTATCTGGATTCAACCCAAGGGTTTCGATTCCAGGCATCTCCGTATGCCTTCATAATAATGAACAGAGTTATTACTAAGTCACAACACTTCAAGAAATTAATTCAACTATATGATCTAAAAGCAAATAATTTGGAAAAATAGTTCTGTGTGGCCTTGATGTAACAATAGATTTGGTTTCAAAGGAGCTGCCGGTGTGCTTGAAGTCATGTAAATGCTTTGGAGAGTCTAGTGCTGCCATTTATCTGTTGTATTGCTGGTATTGATCCCGAAAGTATTGTTCACTGATTGCTGGTTAATTAGGTGCTGTTAATAAATCAATGAACTGCTTTGATCCTGATTTGGTTTTTCCTGCAGCAGACATAATCTATCTTTAGCCATTGTGGATAGGCAACAAGGTTGTGACCACTGTAGGCAGGCAGAGAAAAGAAGTGTGCAATAGCTGCAGATGAGAATTTTCAGTGTAATAAAGCATGTCTCCATCCTAACAGTGAAGTGAAGGTGTAAAACTTAGGTCTTATAAGTGGACACAAGAAGGAACCAGGAGATAACAGAGGTCAATTTGGCTTGGTAAGCATGGTAAGTATTTTTCCAGGCTTATTAAGACTACTGACATCCTGCTGAGTCTGTCAGCCCCAGACGGTTTTAAATCTGCTTCTAGTTCCAGGCAAGCGAGACTTCCTTGGGCACTTTCTTACATGCTTCTCTCTTTCACAAACACACCTACACAACATCTTGCTGGTTGTTAAGCTTCAACAGCCTTTTCTGAGCTTTCAGAGCACTGTTCTATTTTGTGGATGCCAAAATACCTTAACTTGACCCTGTCCTTCAGTTGGTTCTTTTAAATTTGCCTTACTGACATGTTAACAAGGACCTTTGTAGCAAGACCAGGTAAAGACCGCTGGATGTGTTTGTTCCACTTTGCAGTTTTTGTGCCCAGACATTACAGTATTACACTTTTTTTTCAGTGAAAAGAATTAAGACTTACACCTGGCAAAATACCAGATGGAGTTAAAAGAAAGAAAGTGAAATTTCCTTTTCCAATTGAAGGTAGACATTAGAAAATAACCTCTTCAGCTATTTTTCACTCATTTTTATTAATTTTGAGGATAGTGTCAGATGAAACATGGACTAGATCTTTTCTGGGTCAGGCTCCGTGAGAGTGAATTAGTGTAGGTGGAACCAATAATAACTCCAAGGAACACTGTGAAAGCAACATCATATAAAGGTCTCTCAGCACCTTTGAAGATGTGTTATGGGTCAGATCTCCTTCATTATCCTTGCTTGTTCAAGTAACATGAGCAGAACGGAGCCTAGAGAGGCGTCTCGTGTCACCGCAGAGGCCCCTCGTGACCTCAGCTCAGAGTACTGCCGCGTTGCACTGGCCCAGGACTGGAGGTACTTGCCAGCCCAGATCTCAGTGGCTGGTCCAGATCGGCAGAATTGACTCAGAAGTCCCAGAACGACCCCAGCCTCACAAACACAAGGCTGGCAGGGAAAGGGAATTCCCTCTATTGAACACGGGCTATCACCGGTAGAGGTGGGCAAAGGTCTTGGGGATCTTGAGAGAGCCTGAAAACTTGCCCACCTTTCCCAGCCGTGTTGACCGGTGCGGTTAAAGGCAGCAGCTCTCCCTGGGACCTTGCCTGGCATGGTAGCCCAAGAGCACTGCACCTACAGCATCACCGGTAAGATTGTCATATGAATCCAGCTGGTTTCCAAACAAAATTCTTTACTGGGTTGAGCTTGCCCCCAGTAAAGCACAGGAAGACCTCGTATGTGCGAGGGGAAGGAGAAGAAGGTGAGTAGGAAAGGTGGAAAGGGAAAGCAAAGTTATGGAATAAATTTGTTTAGCATTTAAATATCACAGTGATGAATATAACCTAGGTGGGAGAGGCCCATGGGGCTTTTCACACATTTTAAGGTGTGAACCCACTTAAATGATTCACTGGAACACATCCCCAAAATTTACTTATCTCTTTAGCAAAAGAAAACAATGGTAAAT
The DNA here is from genome assembly GCF_964188355.1 of Buteo buteo. NCBI lineage: Eukaryota > Metazoa > Chordata > Aves > Accipitriformes > Accipitridae > Buteo > Buteo buteo. The sequence goes on along the minus strand of NC_134195.1, from coordinate 7,398,442 downwards.
ACTGAGTTTTTTAATGAAGTCAAACAATTAAAAGAAGAGTATATTCTTAAGCTCACTGTGCAAGCGAAGCCAATTATAATCCTAACACAGAATGGTGAAGCCAGTGTTAATTAGCCAGAGAAGGGAGTCGTCAGTTCAAATTTACATGTCAAAGAGCTACAGTAGAATTTCATGAACAAAAAAGGAAAATAATGTTATAAGTTTTGCTAAGTTCTGGAATAATCAAGATTTGACAGTTTGGATGTTTTGGGTTTTTTTTAAAGAAGCTAAACATTGGGCTAACTTTCTCCCATTGAAATCAACTTTTTCACTGACTTTCCTGGAAAGATAATCTTGGCAGTTATAAATTCTTATGGAAGTGAAGTGTTGGCAAATAATTATTCTATGAGGTAGCAGTACACAGAAAGAGACTATGAAAACGTAACTGCTTTGTGCTACACTTTCCTACCATTTGGTAAATAACTTCCAAAGATATAGGAAATATTTTAGAGTTTCCAGTTGAAAGTGAAAAACTAAGTCATTGACTGAAAAAGTTAATAGGTATTTTTATTTGAAAGTGGTGCTTATATATATATATATTTAAAAATTAGTTGAATGGTAACATATAGGACAGACTGAATGTATATATATATATATATATATGACTCATCTTCTAAAGTAAGTGAACAATAGCACGATTCTATTTTGTAGGCTGGTTATTCAAAATTAGGCACATTTTTTCCAGTGCTACCTATGTTTTGGAATAGTCTTCTTTAGGTAAAAATCTGATTTTCCAAACCAGTTATTTATACTCTTTTGCATCAATTATTTAAAAATAAAATCATTGAACTATGATCAAATGAATATACCAGTGTTGGTGTTGCCATTCAAAGCTGTTTTACATTAGAAAGTACAACAGCTTTCCCCCCATTTTTCCATCAGGGAAACTGTTTTTGTAAGATCACACATTCATTCAAAAACATAGTTCAGACACACTGGCTGGCTGACCCAACACGCCATTCACTTTAAAAAAAAGTGTTTTCATGTTTGTTTCTATAGCTTGGATCGAGGTATTTATCACTTTGCCCCCTTCATCCTAGTGGTTTATTCAACCTGACAAAGCTTCGGGGTTTTTTTTTTTTCTTTTATTCAGTGCAGTTGAGAAAACCCTCTTACAATATGTCAATTTTAATATTTACTTACTCCACCAATGCACAAACGAATACATCAGGGTCTCCCTTTGGGGAAGCAGCAAATGCAGTTGTCGATGTTGTACCACTTAGTGCTTGTAAGAGCATCTGGGTAGCTGGACTGGGGACTGATAAACCGACCTGCTCCCTCAGACCACTCGTTTCTCTCGCTCCTTCATCCTCCTCATAGCCTTCCTCTTTCTGACAAGACTTGTTGCTGCTGCCTCAGTGAGCTGGGACTCATTCTGGTCTCAGAGGAAGGTTTATGGACCAGTAAATGTTTGCTATGTTTGGGACACTTTCTGAAATCCTTTTTCATCAGTCTCCAAAGTGAATGAAGATTGCACTGGAAAGAAGGCCTCAAAAATTAATTAAAAAAATTAAGGGGTTCAGTGCATTTATTTTCACTACTTGTTGTTTCTAGTAATTTGACTAGAGTTGAAATTGGCCTTAATTTTCTCTTAGTTCCTGAAGACTGATTTTTAGAAGTTCTGAACATGCCATTTCCCATGAGTGGAATGGGGGGAGCCACGGGACCTTCACACCTTGGAACATACAGGCGAGTCCAGCTTAAGGTGGGTTCCCAAATACCAAAGGGGTTTTAACTTTCCAGTGAGGGCTCAGAAATTTCCTCAAACATAGATGAGGACAACAAGAGTTAGAACCCAAGGGGAGGATACATTAAGCAGCACTTTTTTATTTCCCCTTGAAATTGTGATGTGAAAAGCACTGTAGAAATGCAAAGTGCTACTGTCACAGCTGTTCTCAGAGCTGGTAGGGTCACCTGCCTGTTTTTTTGAGGCCAAACACATAGCTATGATTTTTTTTTCTCTGTGGCTCCTATGAAGACTGTTGTCGTATCTTATTTTATACATAGAGCAGACATGAAGATTTTATTATTAAAAATTGTCTTTACAAATTGGCCATGTAATCAGATGACAATTTAGTACCTAGTCATAACTTTACCTGGTCCATATTACTGATCATTGCCATAAAGATGAAGATTAAGGAAATTACTAAAGGTTTTATTTTTGAGGAATAATTTTGATATTCCACTTATGACTTTTCTGCTCTGTTAATGTGTAAGCTTTCATCAGTCACTTGAGTTATTATAGAATCATAGACTGGTTTGGGTTGGAAGCAACCTTAAAGACCATCTAGTTCCAAACCCCCCTGCCATGGGCAGGGACACCTTCCACCAGACCAGGTTGGTCAAAGCCCCATCCAACCTGGCCTTGAACATTTCCAGGGATGGGGCATCCACAGCTTCTCTGGGCAACCTGTTCCAGTGCCTCACCACCCTCATTGTAAAAAAATTCTTTTGTATGTCCAGCCCAAATCTACCCTCTTTTAGTTTAAAGCCATTACCCCTTGTCCTATCACTACATGCCCTGGTAAAAAGCCTTTTTCCATCTTTGAGTTATCTGGTAGTTTGTGTAATACTTGTGAAAGTGTTTCTGTAACAGAAACCTATGTGAGCTATAGTTTTAAGAGATTCTTTAGTGGAGAGAATTTCAAGTTTTGTACTGTTTTATTGTTTGCCCCTTTATCTTATCTCAAAATTGCAAAATTGATCAACATCACCTCAGAGGACAGAATGTGATGATTTTTAAGAACACCAATTTTTAGGAAAAACTGCCTCTGTTATATCAACAAAAATATTTACAGGAATAAAGGTACATGCAAGTCAAGTATGAGGTCTTGCAAGCCACTACTAGCTAGTATAATGGTATCACCATCTGCAGAGAGACTCGTGATCCTTAGAAAACCTTTGAACTGACATTGTGGGGCAAATGGGTTACAAGTGACACTGCAGTCAGTGGGAAAGCACACACACACACGCGTAGTTGTGTGTTGTGCATGTGCATCTATATGCACTTATGTATTTAGGGGTTATGGAAATACTTTTATATAAATACTTGCATATTATGCTTGCTTGCAAGCCTGTCTTTTTTAAGAATTCAGTATGAACCTATTATAAGATAAAGGTTTCATTTTGTCATCAGAAATTCTATGATGTGCATAAAATTAGCATTTACAAGATTTTAGGTTGGTTGTAAAATTTTCTGTTGTTGAAACCTGGCTTATGTGGAAGTAATTAATTTTGCTCAATTGGATTTTATAAAAATGCTTTTTTTGATTGCAACAGTATGAGATACTTGATGTAATTTATCTGTGGATTTCTGAGGGGGGGTTTACTGTCTGAGATAGAGTTGCCTATTCTCGAGCAAGCAAACTATTATACAACGTTATGTTTTGTGCTACTGTGTAATGAAATGCTATAATTGATATAGGTCTTTACCACACTGACTATCATACAGTACAATATAAAATAAATTACCAGAAAAGAACAGCATTTTTCTAATCCTAGATGCTTATATAAAGCATTTTGGATTGTTGCATTTTAAGGAAGTGACAATTATTCTCTCCATATTCACTTGATTCATGAATAGTGCGGTTTTCAAGCATTTGTATTTGGTTAACGGTGCTCAGAGAAAAAGCCCCATAACAAATAGTCAAGTGGCTATAAACCAGATCCTTCCATGCTGACAGACTAATTAATCTGATCAGTCTTGAACACCGGTGTTTGTCATGTGAGCAGTCAGCATTCAGCAGCAGCCAGCTACAGCGGTCACCTATAAACGCTCCCCAGTTGCCTTAGGGCTTCACGCTGCTCTCACCAAAGCCAAAGGCAAAATCTTTACTGATCCCGGCTTTTAGAAAATCAAGTAACATTGGCTCAGTAACTGCCGCTTTCCCACAAAAACAAATACAAAATGGTAAGCTGGAAATTTGCTCCTCCAAAGCTGGATCACCGAGTTCCTAAGGATGACCGCGCGGGATTTTGTCTGCCCACCCAGGAGGGTTCGGGAGCTGGAGGAGGAAGCTGACCTCCTCTCCACTGCCTTGGCACACGCGAAATGGGCTGTGCAGAGCCCTGCAGCCTCCTGTGGGCACACTCTGTTCCGAGTGCAAATAGGTAGCTGTGAACTGGACTGTTACGTGCATAGACGTTGAGTGATTGCGATTAAATGGTCATGCTGTAGGGTGCTAACAGCTCAGATTTTTAAGAAAATCTACAAGAAAAGTACATTCAAAACAATTAAAAAAAACCCAACAAACCTGCAGCCAAAAATGCTGCTCCTGAAACGACAAATACTGTAAATACAGAGGATCTGGGATTTTTAGGAACTTTTAAATTTCTCCAGTTCGTGAGCAATCTTTTTCAAAACTCATGCTGCAGGTCACAGCAACAGGCTGGTAATTTTTTTGCCATTTGAACAAAGCATCATGTACTAAGGCAAAGGAAGCTTGTATTAAATTCCTATTATCTTGAGAACACAGCAAATTTCTAGCAATACGCTACCAGAAATAATATGAAAAACATAAAATCAAGTTATAATTTTTGCATTTATTTATTTATTTTCACAAAATTCTCATTAAATTTCATATCACATTATGAGCAGCAATTGCTGCTATAGAAAAGCAACAACCTAGAGCATCAGATATTCTCTGGTGGATCTTTCAGACCCAAACCTGCTTAGCTTTTAAGATTAGACAAGATCAAGCCTACTTAGACAAGGAAGGCCATCTGTTTTCAAGGATCCAGCTGCTATCCCTTCAAACACAACTCACTGCGGACTCCTGTAATTTATTAATCCCAGGATAAACCTGTAAGTCTGCAATATCATTATTTTACTTCTTTATACCATTAGCTTGAACATTTTATCAACCGCTGTGCAGGTAACAGTCAAAAAGCTAAGGAGATTTGTCAACCTTCATAATTAATATCTCCCTTCTTTTAAGTTATCAGGACTCCAGTTTAGCACAGACTTAAGCACTTTCTGTGTGGGGGCAGTTCAGAGGAGAAGATTAAAGACCGGCTCGTGTTTATGATCCTTTCAATACCTGGGACTCGTGTTCAAGATGTCGCCTGTGCAAATTTGTTTCTGAAATCGGCCCATACACGCACACACAGAGATGTGTGAGCATGGACATACACAATGTTATTTTTAAATTTGTCATTTCTTCCTCAGAAAGGGGAAAGCTGAAGACTCCACTCAACCCAGGTGAAACTGGTTTGGTTTTTTTTTTTTAAACCAAACAAGTCTGGAGTTATCTCAGCCCCCAGAATTTATGTGCTGGATTTAAAAGCAAAAAAGGCTTTTTCTCAGTCAGACAACTCCGAATTGGCTAAGTGACTGGATGGATGTTAATAAAACTTCCCTTTCGTCTGCAAAATGATTGTGTCTGGTCCCAGGTGGAGCATAATAAATCAATGCAAAAGCTACTTTTCTCAGAAAGTTGTAAGTGACTGAAAATAAGGGTTTAGAACATAAGTGCCATGTTAGTCATGGTTTCAGAATGTTACTGCTGTGATGGTGCAATCCACCTGCTAAAAGCATATTTAACAAGATAAAATAAACACACCTTTTAATATATGCATGAGTATATAGTTGACAAATCCAGAGCTGTTAGTCCTTACAGTGTGCTTTCATGGGAAGCTCTGAAGGAGTCTCTCATTCAAGTTTCTCACATAATTACGTGTCTCCTAATACCACCACAAAGAAGATGTGCAGAGTTATCAAACCTTTTTGCCTGAGCAGAGCCAGTGGTCATGCTCTGGGGTGCTCTCTGCCTAGAAAATAGCAGGAGGAAAGGGTGGGTTGGGGGGTTTCCATTTTCAGGTTTTTCATTTCTGGGTCTTCCCAGATGACTATTTGAAGAAATGGAAAGTGAGCATTCAATAGTGAGTTGTCTTAGATAACTTCTAATTCCTTCAGCCTCCGTGGCTGATATGTGGGTGAAGCACTCAATCTCATATAGCTGCTCTTACTGTCACACTCTTGGCTATGTCCTCTCTGAACAAAGTGCTTTTAGATCATCTAAGCTGCTGCAGCAAGTGCTTATTTCTCTGAAGTAATGGTATATCATGCAGCGTGGCAAACTGTAAGGGTTAAAAATCTTGTACTTTTATTAGAAACCATTAAGGACTACTTGTTTGGGAACTTTTTGAATTATATATTCAACTTACTCTCTCCTGTTGTTTCTTGCTTTCTCTCTTTGACTGACGCATGGGATTTTACAGGAGTATATGATTCTGGGAGCTAATGTTTTGGATGAACTCAAAATACTGAAGAACTGGCTGTAAAAAAAAGTGAAAATCTAGATTGATAGTTAAGAATCCTTCCAAACAAATATAAAAATAATTTAATTTGTGGTTAGGTCACATTTCTTCATATCCAGTGTAATACAAGGCGACATGTAGGAATCACCATAGGTTGTGTTGTAAATCCCTGTTAGCAGCAGGGAAGCAGCCTCCCCACTTTTACACGTAATTTCCTGACATCAAATGTTCTAAAAGGTTTTCAGGCAAACTCAGTGAGGCTCAACAGAGGTACTTCTCTTGTGAAAGAGCAGCCTACAAGCCATACTGTATAATCTTTGTTATTCTAATAATTGTGGATGCTCACATTTGTCTGCTTAACTGGTTATGAAAATGTAGTAAAAAAGAAACCAAACCCTAAAGAAATTTAAACTAAAACCTGACTCACTTTGACACCAAAGGTTAATTTTCAGGGTTCCAGAAACTGGCTGTGATTGGAGTGACATGAATGCTGCTGTTGCCAAAGTGCCTGGACATGGGGGAATGCCTGACCCAGAGATGTCTGAACCACCCCTGAACACTAACCGGATAGTCCCGTATGACTATCCATTGATATAGTCACTTGAGAGTGTGGAGAAACACAGCCACAGAGCACGTATTGGTGGGCTGCCAGCTCTCGGAAGGGTTTGGTAATACCCAGACAGGGCTAAAGAATGTGTCCAACTTAGCGAGAAAATAGCTGTTGTGGAAGGACACCTGAAGAAGATGACTGCACCACTATAAAGTAACTAACTGACTTGGTGGACCAAACATGCTGCTGGCAGAATGAGCACCAACAATGGCCATGCCTTTCATTTGGGAGATCGCTATGAAATTCTGCATCCAGCCAGCAGCCCGGCATGGAGAGCAGAGAGGCTGTGAGCTCCACCTTGTTTCAGCAGCGCTGGCCTGAGCCAACTGTGGATAGATGTGGTTCAGGATTTTCCTGCAGCACTGGGACTGAAATCCAGCAGGAGGTATCACTTTCACATGTCTCCTTCCAAGTTATCATTCCCATCTTCCCTTATAGTTAATGGAATAAAAAAAAATAGACCCAAAAAAGGGCAGCAATTCATCTCCTCCAACACAGGCATTTAATCAGCCTCTTCTTCACCAGCTCTTTCTCCCCACAGTGAAGGGAGCCTGGGACAGACCCCAAAGAACCATTTTTGGTCAAGAAGGCCCGAGTCTGCTTGCTCTGCAAACAGGCAGCGCCGCATACTGGAGCAGCATCGCAGCAGCCCTCCATCTCATAAAATGTACGTTGCCTCTAACTCTTTTAACACAAAACTCATAGCTTGAAAAATAACTAGTAAAGCTGCAGATTTTAATTGAGTAGATCAGGGTTGCAATGGTCTGCTCACAAGCCGTGAGAAGTTACTCCCACGGTTACTGATGGTTACTCAGTGACTGCATATGTAACCCCAGCGCCGACAGTTCCTGGCTTTCCACTGCTTGATTTCACCATCCCCCTGTTCATTTAGTGCCACAACTTCCCTTTAAAACCATCTGAAAAGCAAACGATGCCAGAGCGGGGAGGGAGGCTGGTCTCTGTAAGAGACAACTTATAGAGATGATCTTGAGATCCTCAGCACAAAGGATAGGTTTTGAGGCTTACAAGAGATCCTTGTGGCTGTATGGGGACTAACCACACTTTCAGGTCCTTTTCCAAAAAATGCCGGATGATGCCACTGTGAGAAGATAGGTTGCAATCTATCAATAACTGCATCTAAACTTTCTCTCCAAAATGGCTGCAATGGGTGCAGTCTTACAGAGGTGATCTTCAACGGGTGCAAAAGCAAGAATTTTTCCAGTGCCCGGGGCACCTTAATAGTACCTTTATATTTACCGATCTAGTATCCTATACATATAGCTTAGAAGGTGTAGGTCAACGTAGCTCCACTGGCTTGTCAAAGCAGTGTTGATTTACTCCATGTAAGCATCTGACTTGGGAGTCAAAAGAGCAGATGTACAATTAAGCAATCTTGTTCCTAGGTAGGTGATTTCTGCTACCACTTAATAAAAGTGCTAAAAAAGCACTAGGAAAGCTTATTTGTTTTATCATTCCGTGATTATTTTGCTTGGTAATTGCAAACATCCTGTGTTAAGTCTGACAAGAATTAACTTATGCTTTGGCAAATGCTGATGCTTTCCTTCATGTTCCCCCCAATAAAGGTAGTCTGACTTTGATATTGCTTAAAGCAGTCATAGTCTTTGTTCTTCAGAAATGATAAAGCATTTCTAATTCTGAGTTTTATAATACTACAATATGGAGAGACAGATTTTATCTTAATAACATCTATATTATGATAAAGAACCAGCTACATGACAGGAAAGCGAACATTTCAGTTCATCTACAATTCTCCATCACATCAAAAGACACTACATGTGAGAATGATATGCTAAAACTTCCCATTATGCAGTTTGGAAACACATATATTTATTCCAAAGGAATCGGTATTGTTAAGAGTAACCTCAATGGTTGATCTAGATAATGTTTCACAGCCCAAACTGATACTTTAATTACAGTGTAATAAGATACTGATCTTATTTCTGTACATCTTCTAAGATATTTCTGTGAGCAAGATGCTGAATGTAAAGAGCTGTTCCTGATATAATAATTGCAAATAATAACACGAACGCTATCCCTCCCAGCTATGTTGTGACACCTAAACTGTTGTTAGTATTTAATGCAAGCAGCGATGAAATAGGATAAACTCAACAAGAATTCTATTTCCAGAAAAAGGTAATAATTTCTATAAAGGAATAGAGAATCGGGCTGAACCATTCCTCACCCCAAAGAGAGAATTAGTCATTTATTCTATATAGAACAACATAATAACCAAAGTCCTCCGAACCTTCCAGTAATAGAAGATGTGAAAATACAGAGAATAAACCATATGCATGTGAGCTTTCATATAATATGCACATTGGCAACTACATACCCATATTTTAAAAGCCCTCTCTCTCACATACACGCTTTCATTCATATAGGTGAAATACATACTCATACATATTTATGATGGGCCCGATTCTGCCTACCTTGCTCATATTGAGAGGCATCTTACCCTCCAGTAGTCCTACTGAAATCAAGCAGAGATAACGCTCTTCAATCTGAGTATGGGTGGCAGATTCCACCTATATATAGCACGTCTATATTTATCTCCATTTTAAGTGGTTAATTTAGCTCTGTATCACTGAATTAAATATAAATTATCTGCTTGCACAAAAGCAGCTTGGGAGCAATTACAGTCCCCTATCTCCCCCCACCCCAAATACGCTAAATATCAATGTGTAATATGCAAATCCTAGGGGTTTTTTTACACTAACCAAGTCGAATTCTTAATACCAGACAAGAAGAAAATCATAGCTTAACATACACCAGTAGATGTAATAAATAATGAACAGCACTAACAGCTTAACATCATAAGGAAACAGATGGAAAACTTCCCTCCAGAGATCATTGCATCTAGTATTAGAGAATGAGTTTCTGGACGTGCACAGGGTGAACAGTTCAAGTCTGAATTACAATGAGGTTGGTAACACTTTTTTATTATAAATGTAGGAATTTCATGTCTTCCTTTTAGAAAGTACTGCTATTATAGCATTCATCTGTTTCACTGAAGACATGAAAAGCAAAAGGCAAAAATCTTAAGCTGGTAAAGCATGCATAGCACAATCAAATCAAGATCTCGCTCTGGGAGTACCTTGGCTGGGTTCGCAGAATACAGCAGGGCTACAATGCCATCATCTGTCCAGGAGATGCAACAGAACCCAACGAGGAAGCCAACTCTTGACTAGCAGTGTTTATCTGGGCTACTGAAAAATGCTATTAAGGCAACAGCTATTGTATTTGTAGGTCAATGACCATTATATGTTTAGAGAACTAAAATGAAGCAATGTCCAATTTGTTCCTCTGTTAACATTTCCTTTTCCGCATGAAGTGGCTTGGTTGTATGTTCAAAGTGCCTTTCAAACTGTGAATACAAGAAATGGAGATTTCTCCAGAATGTGAAGCACATCTGTTTAGTTTGAATAAACCATGCTGGAGAAGTGAACCAATTATCACATATTGCACGCATTTGTTTGGTTGTTGGTTTTTGGGGGGTTTTTTTGATATGTGGTGTCCAAATAACAAATATGCATAATATCACTGGAAGCAGCAAGATGCCATGCTTGAATTCTTCAGCTACACTCCCCTCAATGGGCATTTGAGCCCATGGCATGGCTTCTCTGACTTTCTAATAAGAATTTGTGCACATGTCTGTACTGCATGGATTACAACAGATTCTGCCTCCCTCATCTGCCATCAGGAAGGTCTCCAAGTATGGTGCAAAACTCCACCTCTAGACAGACTCTCTTTCAAGTGTCTATTATAGCAACATCTATTTGTATGCAACTACAATTCATACAGAGTTTTGTGCAAATAATAATAAAAGAAGCCAGAAGAAGGAAATTTTCTCCCTGCTTCCTTCCTCCATCCTCTTCACACCCATCTCACCCACTTTACAGACTACAAAAGAAGCACAAAACCAAAATGCTCTGTTCAGGGTCTCAAAATCCATTCCAGCAGAGCGTGCCCAAGCCAGACGAGCTCCTGTCTGCTCTGTCAGCTGTTAGATAACATTGCCTCCAATATCAGATGGATGCAGAGACCACTGCTTTCTATTATGGCTGAAGATATATAAACATAATTGAAACTTGTATTGATTTTGAAGCCAAAACTTCTAGATGACTAAAACTCTGGGGCAACTGTAGGGTCAGCCAGAACACCTTTGGTAATAGGGTGAGGAGCGGAAGCTGATATTCTCCTGACAAACCCGCTAAGCTTATAAATGTCTAGCACTCATTATGTTATACACAATGCTGGCCAATAATTTCAGGTTGCTGTTCCAAGACACAAATTACTTCCAAATGCAGGACTATACAGAAATAAATGGAAGAGGTCCAACATCAGAATGTAAGAGACACCAAAGAGTTATTTCAATAATAAGACTACTCAATAATTTTATATTGCGCAGTTCAATACTGAATCAAATAACTCTCCTCTACAGCACCTACAGTCCATTGCAAACTGAGAGCTAGTGATGGACTCACAGAGACTGACTATAAAAAAATGAACTAAGCAGTGGAACGACAACTTTCCAAAATAATAAAAAAAACCTCCACAACCCAAACATCTTCTGGGACGCTGAGACAGCTAAAAGTCTCTCCCCTGCATGCACGCCTGAGCAGCATGTGAAGAGATGCGAGGTTGCAGGGCTGTGGAACAAGTAAGCCACGTGCAGGCAGAGTTTAGCATTCCCCTCCTGCCCCGTCACAGGAGGCAGAGTTGGCAGCGATGAGCTGCAGGCATGGGCACAGGGCAGGAGGCTGCCAAGGACAGCAAGACTGCTCTGATCACCCACAGCCCACCATCTCTTCTGCTCCGACAGCTGGACAATTTGACGACAAGGAAGGAAAGGACTTGGAACTGGAATTTTGCAACCTGAGTTGAAAACAGGTGCCCAACAAAAGAAGTTCCCCAATTTCTCTATCCCCTCTCACTGGCAAAAGCAGGACTAGCAAGCCGTCCTCCTTCAGGCTTTCATGCTTGCCCTCCGTCTTGTGTTCCCCCACCTCCTCGTGCTAAAGGAGTGGCCTGGCCAAGTGTGGCTCCAGCTCGGGGTAACAGTCTACCTCAGTGGCTGAGAAGCTCAGAGCCTCATCTGCTGTTTCTCTCTAAGAGAATGAGAGGTTTATACCACAACTTTCACCTAAAACTAAATGGAGTCAGTGAGCTTTGTATTAAACCCTGGTATGAACTTCAGGATCACGTTCAAGATTTTGCATAATGAGGTCATTGATGAGGATCTTCTTAAGGGCCTGTCTTGCCTTTGACCTTCACCAGGTTAAACTAGCAGCTTTTCTGTGCTCATCACCTAAGGCTCTAGAGTGACTCCAGGTCACCATCTTCATAGCATGCCAGGGTTTCTGGTGGATCAGCTAAATTTGGATCACACAAAATCTCTTTCCAGTTTTCCCTGGTATAACCAGCTTTGTCTGCCAAGCAAATCCTGTGTGGCTTTGCTGCTGACAACTAGGATGATAACCAAACAGGCTAGCATGAAAAAAATGTGGAATATGGTGAGAAGTAGCATGTCAGTTCGATGCTGGAAGCACAGATTTCCTTCTTCCTTGCTCTTCCCCTGCATGCACCTCCATTTGGCACGCTCTCTGCCCCTCTCATTGCTTTTACGCAGAACTTCCTCACACCCTTGGTAGCTTTGAATAACAATAAAAAAAGATAGACATTTTCTCAGAGGCTTTTTCTTTCCCCTTCTCCATACAGTTACTTTACTTTTGTTTCTCCTGTGAATTCAGAGGCCAGCTAAATTTTTTAAGTACAGCTTTGGGGACTTTGCAAGAGATCCACAAGAAAGTGATGCTCGGGAACTTGTCCAGAAACCTTGCTTGGCACAAGAAGAAAAATTTCTCCCAGTGCATTTGAGGCTTTTCAAGGAAACCACATATTTTGCGTCTGAGGTTTGCTCTTGACCTTTCTTTTTTCCTTAGGCTATGACACATTACCTGACAGTGGCTGGATTTATCATTTATTAACTTAAACCCTTTTAAACGTGAGGTACTTTCTATACAACTTTGGGAAACCCTGGAAGATGAGGAACAGGAACAACCAGAGAGAATGCTAGGGAAAGCTTTGAAGGTTGAAACAAAAAAATGCATCTGTTAGGGGAGAGATCTTGACCCTAAGCAGAGCCTTGTATCACCTGACTCACTAAGAAAGTGAGGTTTAAACCACTAATCAGGTGGATTTACTCCCCCAGCATACATTGCAGCAGTCAAACATGTGCATGCTGTTAGGCTGTGGCTACAGGGACTGAGAACGAAGGGCAAGTGCAGAAGTCAGAGGTTCTGTTCATGTGAGCAGTTTCTCTGTGTGCAAGCACCGGGACTGGTTCCTTCCTTATTTTGCAAAAAGATGCCAAGAAACTTGTAAGGCTGAAAAAAGCAAAAGAGAAGCCAGGAGCACTAATGCATATTTTTCTTTAAAGAAGACCAAATCCAAAGAACTTAAGTGAGCCTCTAAGGTGCTAGACTTCAGTGCAAAGGCAAGGAGTGGAAGAGTTCAGGCTGTGTGGCATCACCATCATATTGCTCTTTCAGAGATAGTTTTGGCCATACCTGGGTATCTGCAGGAGTTTAATGTCAGCAGAAGGGACTCTGACCCTTCTTTCTTTTCCCCATTAAAACTAATAAGGTTGTGTTCCCATTGCTTTAGTATTTCACTTATTTGAATACTGACAAATCAAGCACAGTTGAAAACAGTTTTACACTACTTCAGATCCAAGACACAGTGAGGATTTGGACAAGGGTGACCTACTTCATTCAGTGCGATGGGTGTTTATCCAGGAGCGGGATTCTGACCTGCTTTTCTGCCAGAGCAACACAGGCATGATTTGTTGTGTATGTGCTCAGGTTGGCTTTGTAGACTCAAATCAATTTAAAGTATTTAGCAGCCATTAAGTCACAAATATTCCATACTCCTATTAATAAAAATATCTGCCTACAGAGTTCTCCATTTTCAAAGATCTTTACTATTATTATCGTTATTATTAAGTATTTATATTACCATATGGCCCAGAGGGAATAGTCCGGATCAACTCCCTATAGCACTAGGCTCTCCCCAAGTGCACAAGATGTAGTTATTAGTTCATATACTTATTTACCAGCCACGTTACTTCCCAGCTCGCCTTCCTGACCACCCTTGCTCCTTCTGCCCAGCCGATGAACACTGTAAGAAACGCCCAGCCAGAGAGCATTGAGCACTGCAACCCTCCAGCCACGCCACCGGCCGCTGTCACGCTGCCAGCCTCCTCTCATTCTCTCCAGCACCCTCGTCGGCACCCCGAATGTCACGGCTTTCCAGTCACGCCTCTGCCATTACAGTCTGCCATGCTCCCGCAACACCCCACCCTCCGCATCTTGCTGGGGGCTCTGCAGCCATATGCCGTGATTGATTTATTAGCCCAAATTTCCCGAGGGAGCATGGTGTACCCATCTGATGCCCCTGCGTTTGAGCCTCTGAGTCACAGGTAGTGGAGCAACGTGTGAAAAAAAAATCATCATGTATTCTGCCAGCAAAGCCCTTCCTGTGGTGCACGCAGCGTAAGTTGCTCGCGTGCACCACTTATCCCACTATGTCTATAGAATAAATTACGCTCCAGAAATTTGCTCTCAATGGCCTCTTTCAGATAGTAGCAATGAGTAAGATAAAACCTGCCACTTTATGTCAAGTCACACTTGTCGAGTACAGATTTAGTAATAGTAATACTTATCTTTTATGTCGCACTTTACATTTTCCAGTTGCTGCACAGAGATTAATTAATCAGTTAGACGTATATAAGCCAGGCCTGAAGCACATGTTGGAGGATTGACAGACACCTGCACTGCTGTGAAAGCACAAACGCAACCTCCTGACCCGCACAGGCGCAGGTATGTTTAGTTGGAGTCAGACACCGGCACGAGCCCTGCGATCTGCTCGGATTTAAGCAGGACCATGGGGGCTCCGAGGCTTTGCTCATCTCATCTCCACCCGCTGAAAAAAATCAATGTAAGCAAATACCAACCATTCTGCCACACATCCTGCAAACCCTCTCTTGTGATTAGAGCAGCTACTGTCTCTGAGGCTGGGAAATGCGAAAAAAAGATGGATGAGTTTGCATCCCGCTTTTCATTAATGCTCGCTCCCCTTGGCACCCCATTGAGAGCTCCATTTGCCATGGCTTAAACGGCTTCCTGCCCGCGCCCTCCCAGCCCTTGCGGGGCTTGTTCCGAAATCTCTCCGTGTGGTGGAGAGGAAGGTGATGTTTCTGACGGCAATGGGGGAGAAGGCGCCCGCCGCACCGCCGGGCTATCGCCTGACAGCGCTCCTCCAACCTGGCTGCTGTTACTGCTGCTGGTGGAGCGCTTCAGACATACTTTCTGAATTAAGCCAAGCCTGGATAATTGGGAGTTGGAACCAACTCAAACATGAGCCAGCAGACGAGGGATCATGTTGTTCGCTGAATTGCTTGTTGACAGTGAAGAAAAGCATTTGCGGTGGAGGGCTGCTGCCCTCCAGACGGGAGTGTTGGCCAGTGGAGCAGCTCGCAGTTTTGTGAGAGCAGCAATTTTCATCTCAAACTGGTTTTGTGCAGCTCTTCTTGCCCCAGACTATGCCTGAGGTGGCACAAAGGCAGCCTGGTGACTTGCGCTGAAGACGTGCCCAGCACTGCATCTTAGCTTGTCAGAAACTTAAAAAAACCCGAAAACAACAAACCCGTACAAGAAACCGCTGACATTTTTATACTTAGGGACTTTCTTTTTTGACATCCACCTTCCTGATATCTTCAGAAAATGCAGGAAGACATTAATATGCGCATGCTGGATTACCCCTACCCTTATGCCTGTCATATACTTGCTATGTGAAGAAAAAACTTAGACTGAGCGTGTTTAAGATGCTCAGATGAGCTAAAACTGAAGCGTTCACAAAATTGCAACACAGGCCTTGAAATCTTCAGTTGAATTAGGAGTCAAAAGAGCTTTAAAATTAATAAATGCAGGGCTCCTTTTATTTGTCTTTTAGTTTCTGAGTCTGTAAGTCATAATTTTAAGATATTTATACTCAGCCAAAAGGACTAGCAGTCCAACTCTTATTTGAAGTGAAAGATGAGATTCTCCCATAATCAAAAGACTCCAGCAACTGAGATTTTTTTTTAAACTCTCAATTAGCCAGAAACTTGTAAAAAGAGCTGGCAACACTGCTATGAGACTTTAAGTTTTCCCTTTTTTGACACTGTGCATGTTTACGTTTGTGTTCACTAAGTTTTCTTGCATTTAATTACAGCAACACTTCTGTCATCCACAGGCACTTTCCCATCTTGCATTTACTGTCACCAAAAACTCTGCTGTGATAGTGGCCACGGAGCTGCCCTGGTTCTTAGTGGTGCCCAGCGATACTGCTGGTGGAAACTGGTAATTTTGCACTTATTTAGGCACTTTAAACCATGCTGTAAGGAGACCCTCTGGTGCTCCAAGCACTTTGAGGTGCCTTGTCACCTCCATCTCCTCGGGCTGCCGCTGCAGAGATGCATCTCCTCTTTGGTCAGACCTGCTGTGCAAGTCACAGATGTGAGTCATGGAGCTGGTGAATTACTTTTGCCTTGGTGTTGCTGAATTCTCCCACATCTTTAGAGCAAGGACATGAGTCTACGCTGCTGCAACATTAAAAATGAAAAGTTAAGTGCCCAGAAGCCACTAAAAGAAAAAGACTAGATTGTAAACATAATGCAGAGTCAGCCTCGCTGTGCCTTGAGTCTCAACTTGTGTTTGCGTAACCCTCGCAAGGTGTGATTTAAAGCTGAGACCCAGAGCCTGTCTGTGACCTGACCCACGCTTCCCAGGGAGGGAGACGCTGGGGACCGCGTCCCAGCTCAGCCCCAGTGGCTCTCAGGAGGGCACCGGGGACACTGCTTTGCTCTGTGCAGGTGAGCAGCTCTTGGAGCCCCAGGACGTTATGCACCAGCACAAGTCCCCAGCGCTTCACCTGCCATGTGCTGGCTGATGCTTATCTCCTGACGTCTTGGAGGAGGCACAAAGGGCTTGATCTGGGACATGCTGCATTCGCAGGAGCTGGTCTATAATATTGTCAAAACTATCAGACAGTCAGTTTTAGTTTTTCACCATGTAACTGATTCCTTGTTGTACCTGGGCGTTCACAGAAAAAGCAATCATTTTTTCCGAGCTTGCTGTAAGCACAACTGTTGTTGCAGATGGAGGATTAAAGCGTGCATGCAGGTCTGTGACGTGACATTTTTTTGGAGTCGGAGCTCCAAATGAAACCCCCTTAGGATATATTCAGAAAGGACCACGTTGTGACTGTTGTTTCATGTACAAAAAAAACCCCAACAAAACAAAACACCAAAAACCAGAGGGTCACTTTTAAAAACACCTCTGTGTTTCAACTATGTCTAGCAGAAACAAATGTTTCTTCCTTCTCCCCCCCCCATGACGGATGCCCCCCCACCCAAGACTGTCAGTTAGATTTTGTAAAGTCCTTATTATCACACTTCACTACATACCAGGATGAATGAAGAGAGCTGTGCAAACACTGCAGATATCTTTTCTTTATTACAGCTGCAGCCACTCCCCAGAGACGTTATTAATGTCCACGGCTCTCGTAGAGAGGCGGCGTATGCTGGCATCTGATTGCTATTCAGATCAGCAGCCTCCCTCCGTCTGTCTGTGAACCAACACATTAGTAGGTACATAAAGGGCTCTCGCTGTGGGCTGAACAAGTTCCTAGGGCCTCCATCATGAAAAGATAATGGCAGTGTGATTGCCAAAATTTTGTGAAAATTGTGCTAAGCCAAAGCAAAACAAAACCCAAGGTAGGGGATGCATTTTTCCTGGGCAATTTATTATTTATCACTGCTCAGCAAACCCCTTTGTTCTTGCGTATGGCAGTCACTCTCCATTTATAGCTCACTTGGGTGTATAATTCAAAAAGAAGATATATGATGTTTTTTAAGAATGTGGGGGTAAGTCTCATTGCCTGGACCAGGCCCAAGCTTGACAAGGGGTAGCTACGTGAGAAATGAAGGTTAAAAAAAAACAACCCACAGAGTCTACGGCCTCTGCTGCCTTGGGGTTTTGGGCCGGGAGAAACCTGATGCATGGAGTCAACAGCCAGAAGTATTTCATGGATCAGAGAAGGCTCCCATCCTGCCAAAAGCAGAGCTTCCCACCAGCAGTTTTGAATTACACATTGGATTGTGGCAGGAGCAATTAAGCAGCCACAAAAGGCAGCACCCGTGAACAGCCCCGTGCGCTGGAGGACGAGCACCCGCCGCTCCAGCCTCATGCCTTCTGCTTGAATCCATGATAAATGAATCTGTGAGAAAGCAGACCTCCTAATATCCTACTCCCAAGCCTATACTTTTTTGGTGTGAAACAAGCAGCATGCCCGTTAAGTGTCCCTTCAGCCTGGAAAACTAGTAAATTCCTATCCTCTTATGATACACCTATATCCTTGGCACAGGTACATATGGGAGAAGAAAGCAAAAAGATGTTTAGCAATGAAGACCTGAGCAAGGACATTCGATTAAGGCAGGAAAACTCGCGTTCACACAAGAGGATCAGGAAGACACAGCTGCTTGAGGAAACACAAGAAGAACGTAAATGCCCTGCTATCTTGTTCCCAACCACATGACAGGTAGCGCCGGGTCCCTCACAAGAACAAACCTCCAAAAGCTGCTTCATGTAGATGTTGCAAGACAGAAGCAGTACATTCATCCCACAGGCATTGAGGAGGTGCCCTTGGAAATATAAAAAGTGACCAAAATTGTCAGCTAGTGACAGATCCCACAGGGAGCAACCCAGAAAATTGATTTTTTTTCAGGAAAATCTGTCTATGTACGAGACATGCAGAACTGTGACGCATGTGAGTGTGCAGCTGTGGTCCTCACAGGATGCGGGAGAAGCCCATATCCATACCTCTGCAAGAATGCATTTCAAAATTAAACCAGGCACTGAAACTGGAGCAGACAGGAGGAAATACTCCATCCTCTCTATCAACTGATGCCATGCGTTCATCGTTGAATATTTCTTTATAACAGGCCCTCAGTCTGCACATAGATCAAGAATGAGAAAAACTGTAGTATCTTCTCTTTTCTGGAGCCCCCATGCTAAGTACTAACCATGAATATCAGCCTGGACGTGCTGTGCTTCATTAATATATATAGGAGGAAGCCAGTCTCTGGAATTTGTTGGCCTAATAGTATCTTTGCCTAGCTTTGTGCATCTTGACACCAGGGCTTCTCATGGAGTAAAAAAACTCCCTAGCTTAACAGAAGCACTGCCTGTCCCCTTGCTACCTAATTCCATGGCCCAGAAAGCACTGTGAGCTGCAGTGCTGGTGGAGGTTACCTGGTAATGCTGTCACGTTTTATGAACTTGTCACCACCTGGGGCTGCCACCTCCTGCCCATGCTCTCCGAGTACTTCGCCTCTCCCTTGCTTTCCCCTCGAAGGAGGATGGGGAGGCACACTGCTGCGCAGATTTCCTTCCAGCCATTCTAGGTGTGATGCGGCGAGAGGCACTATTTCCTCCCATTAAAATGAAGCTGAAGGTTGCAGTGAGTTGTGGTGATGACCTGATTCTCCGTAACGTCGCAGGCTGTCAGGGCAGAGATGTAGACAGCAGCTGCTTCAGAGGAAGGACTTTTGACCAACACAGAAGATCCAAGATCACTATCTGCTTTTCAATGAAGGCAGGGGTTTTTTCCATGAATCAAAGTCTTGCCCCGTTCTGCACCGGTATTAAACTTCCTCCTCTTCCCCTCAGTGTATGGAAATACGCTTCCCATGGGAATCCTATGAAGACTTTCAGGAAATCTGAAAAACCTGTTTTGTCTGCCTCATGACAAAGATACACTGCCTGCGGATGCTACCAAAAAGTGGCTAGGAGTATTGGACAGAGAATATTTTCATTTGCGTATCCACATCATGAAATCACATTACCTTCACTTTTAAAGGCCTTCTGAATCTTCTTCCCTTCTAGTAAGCAGCACAGATGTACAGTAGTGACCTCATACCTGAGCATGACAGGTTTTGACAGAATTCTTCTTGTCGTAAGTAAAGAGCTACTCACGTTTCCAAACAGTAATAAGCAATACACAGATTGAGGTGTTATTTGTTCATAATATAAATTGCAAAAAATCGCTGAGCCCTCTTGGAAGATGATTTTGCCTGGAGAACAATGTATTTTCATGGAAAAGTTTTATTTGTTAGGCACTTCAGTACAATTACTTGACCATGTACAGTGTGGCTGAGTTGCACTGAAAATTGATACTTTCCATAATGGTGTCTCATTACCAGTGATTCATTGGAGAGGTGCTGCTGTGATAATTAGTGTTTTATGGGCGAATGGGCCACACATTCTTTAAGTAGTCCACTTCCCTAACAATGATTTATTTAAGTGGTTGGTTTCTGATAGTCATGTAAATAAATACATGCTAATGGAACATAGCGACAGTGCTTCTGTTGACAGGTTTCTGTGTCTTACCATAAAGCAGCTGAAGAACTAAATCTGCATATACAAATCCATAATGGTTAGGGGCTTTTATGTGTTTTTGCAGGAGTAGTTTTGACTGAATGCACAAAAAGATGCAAATTTCTCATCTCCTTCAATTTTTACCTCCCAGGCTGGCTTCAAAGCTTACTTTTAAACTTATTTGGAGAGGCTGATGTTGGATGAATGAGCACCACGATGCATCTGTTGACAGCTTACTGCTGCTTCGGAGGCTGGCTTCCCCCTCCCACTCTGTTAACACACTTCGTGAAGTGTGCTAGATGCTTCGAGCAATGCCCTACCAAACCAATCCTGCGTGGTCAATAAAAGCAGGGATTTTAACGCTGGCTGTAGCGGGTGATGGGGCAAAGGACACAACACATCATCTCCTGGCTGCTTCTGCTCCTGTGGCGAAGGTTACCAGCCCCAAGTACTTGTCACCACTGCTTTGCTAGAAGTTACTGCACCCCCGAATTTACCATGTGAAAATGAGCCTGAAATGGCAGGTCTCTGCTAAGTCAGCTTTTGAGGCTGACAGGCGTTAGGGAGTGCACACAGGAGCAGAGAACTGGCAGGTCCAAGGGCCACAGATGATGGGCATCTTCTTTGGGCAGAACTGCTGCAGGCAGGAAAAAATAAAAATTTAAAAAAAAAATAAAAATCAGCTGAACCAGCAGCCTGGCAGGTTTTGCTTCCCAGTCCTGGGAGCCACCCCTCAGATGCGTGCAAGCCCTGCCTGAGGGCTCGTGGGACAGGGTGCAGTGAGTGGAGCTGGCACAGCTCTCCCACTCTGTCATCCTCTGATCACCGTGAGACAGCCAAAATAAGGGCTCACAAGCAGCCCTCGTTCAATCAGTTCCAGAAAAAATGCAAATAAGCTCAGCAACAACAACAACAACAAAAACGCCAGAATTTTTCTGGTGCAATTATGGTGCCTATAAACACAACTTCAGCTTCAGTCTCACAGTTTATATTGCTTCTGGAAACTCCTGAGACATGCATAATCTTATTGAGCAAAATCCTAGCCCCACATAAGTAATTAGCAAAACTCCTTTCCATTTCTACGAGCAGAATTTTGTGCACCATGAGCAGTTTTTGTTTAAATCCAGAATTCAAGTGTGAATATATAAAATTAAGATAGATTATTATAGCTGTAATAAAAATATATACAAGTACATTCATATACTTAGAAAAAGGAAATAAAGGAAGAATATTTGCTAATAGAATACATAACAGTTTACATCTGCTAGTATAGTTGCAGGGAATTAGACCAGATGTTGAAAGTCTGTCATCTTTTATTTTGAAAGATATTCTTTCAGTGTATATAATCTGGCGTGTCAATTAAAATATGTTCAAGGGTAAATTTCTTCCTCAGCATTATAAACTTACTGTGACAGGGTGGCTGAGTCATGCTTGTCTGAATCGCTTCAGATTTTCTGCGTTCCTTCAGCCAGACTTAATTCCCCGCAGACATGAAGAGGGCCAGTTCCTTGGTCGTGCTAACGTGGAGGGCACGATACGCCTTTCGAAGGCTGGCAGGCAGAGTGGGATGTCCTTCCCCTTAGATTGTCACAAACCTGTGTTCCCCCAAGGGACAGAAAGCTGTTTCTTCTTGAGGTGGGGATGGTAGCAGGCTCTTTTCATTGCTGTCTTTTAAAGCCTAAAGTGTTTGGTGAATGTGCCCTCTGATTAGATGGAGGAACAGGGAGCACGGCAAGAGACTGCCTATTTTAAGATAGGTTAGATGTTAAGGCCCTGCACCTCAGCTCACCGCAATACCTAAATACCTTCGAGGCTTTCAAACTGCAGGACTCCACACAGGCCGTGACTCATCGGCTTCTCCCTCCCAGCATTAACTCTTTGAACGCTCAACACTTTAACTGGCTCGCTCTTCTAAAAAAACACCTTGTGGTAATTGTGCCGTTTGCGTAACATACAGATAAGTCTTGCAGAAATTCGGAGAGAGGTGCTGACCCAAACACAGATTATTGTCGCACAGACCTCAAGGTAGAAGCACTCATGCGCGCCAAGCACAACTTTATGTCTTTCAGTAGCGTTTTTCCATTATTTTTCTCATCTAGCGGGGCAGCAAGCAGCGTCTAAGAGCTCAGCACGGAGGAAGGGTGACCGCCCTGACCACCAGTTTCAGCAAAACGGTGGGTGTCTCTAAACCCACGCGCGGGTGCTGGCAGCTGCTGGGTTCCTCCCAGGGAAAGACCCTCTTGCAGGGTCACCTACCACCTCCCTGACCCGCTTTGGGGTCTGCCGCGTGCGGGCTGCTCCCCAGAGGTGCCTGTCCCAGCTCTTCTTCAGCTGCCGTAAGGAGACCTGACAACTGCTCCCGACAGCCCCTGCCACGGCAAGGGACGGCTTGTGCTGGGTCTAACCGACACTGTCTTTGCTGAAACATTGGTTCAGTCCTAGCTGTCTCCTCCGCGAGAGGCATGAAGGGCAGATTACCTGTCTCTCCTAAGCCTAAACTGCACCCATTTCTTTCAGACTTGGCTAACGGGTTGTGTTTTCTTGGCTCTGCCTTTTCCAGGGGTCTCTTCCGAGCTGTCTCCAGCTGGGTCTTACCTTTCTTCAAGTGTGGTACCCCAAACCTGACACAACCTTCCAGTTGAGACCACGCCAGTGCTGAATAGACCTAAAACATTACTTTACATGTTCTTACATACATGTAGGACCATGAGTTTTATCGGTTTCATTACAGCATGACACAGTAGACTCACATTCAGCCTCTGTCCACTATAGTTTCTAGATTTTTTTGATTTATAGATTTATTTATGTGCAGAGCTAGTCCTTCTCTGGCATTTGCCATTTGTACTTTGGACATTGACCTGTTAAATTGCACGTTTTTTCTTTTTTTGGGGGCCATATCTCATATATATCAAGCCATTTGAAACTGCCCCCAGCACCACAGAGGGCGCACAACTCTTGCTGCTGTCTGTAAATGCGACAGGCTCATTCTCAAGTCCATCACTGGCACTGTTGGCTTCGCTGCCAAAGACACTGAGCAATCACAGGGCCATGGCAGCCTCCTGCCGAGCCCTTCTTGATCAAACCTTCCATTTTGATAATGAGCTAATCACCGGTACTCTCTGAGAAATGTTTTCCAGCCTGTTTTGTGGCCACCATGCAGTAGATCTGTCTAGACCACACACTTGCTGCGCTTGCCTGTGAGCGCTCTGCGGGAGACGCCGTGACCAGACATGCATTTGCTTCTGTCAGCAAGATCTGTCACCCTGTCACATAAGGAAATAAGACCGGTTTGACAAATCCATGTTGGCAGCTACTCCCTCCCTGCTCCCTTCCAGGTGTCTGATTATTTGCTTCAGTATTTTTTGCAGGAATTGGTGTTGCACTGATGGGAGTACACTTCCCCAGAGGCTCCTGCCCCCTGCCCTCAACGATAGGCATCCTACCTCTCCTTTTCCAGTCCTTCAGAAGATGGGGCAAGAGCTCAGCATTTGCAAATTCTTACAGAAAATCCCCAATAGCATTTCAGCCTCCTCCCCCCCGCCCAGTTCTTTGAGCATCTTAAGATTTAGATGAGGAGGTCTAGACAAATTTGAAAGCACCATATTTATTTAGAAAGTATGTGTTAACCTGGTGCTTTGAACTTGGTTGGAGGGCTTGTTTGTTTTCAGTGTTATATTAGTTACATAAATCTCTTTTTTATATTCCTGCATGAAAACTTTGCTGTCGACTAAGACTGTATACAAAGACTGAGTCACTTCCTTTGAGGCACACTATGCTAAAACATGGGATGAGTGTCTGAGATCTCCATTTTGTTGTGAAGAGCTAAAATAAAGAAATCTTCCAAGAGCAGCTGGCAGAAAATATTTGTAATGAGAGCTGCCAACTACTAGAGGAAAGTGGCTTATTTATACAGGGGCACCACTGAGACAGACTGAAGAGACAGACTGCGTTGGATTTAGAAAATGAAAATCACCAGAGTGGACAAGGCTGTAAAAACCATATAATATAAAAAATGAATCTTGTAACCCAGCAGCACCTGCATCTGGCAATCTCATTCATGCCTTCTGCAGGAGATAAACCTTCTTGCTCTATCAAATAAACCCCATAATTACATTGCTTAAGTAGGATATTAAGTGGCATCATATTAAGCCATTACATGACCCTTGTCATCATCAGCCCTGCCAGGCAGTGAGGAGAGCTGTTGCTCCCTGCTGATTTCTCTGGGTATCTATTTAAACATACTGTGGTAATTAGAAACATCTAAATAAAGCCCTGCCCGGGATTACAAGGGCTGAATGGAAGAAACCTTTCTGTCTGGTGGCTACAATGCCCTTACCTGCTGTTGTTGTGTGTGTGCACACATCCTTGCCAACGTCCCTCGTTTGATATGACTTGAAGCTTTACGGGGCAAGAAAGCCAAGAGGTTCAAAGGCAGCATCCTTTTCCTCCTCTGATTGATAGAGCCTCTGCCACTGGCGAAGAGGATCTTTCCACAGGGCTTGAAAGACAAATCTGCTAATTCCCCCTGCTTTACTCCTTTATGTCTTTCTCTGAAGGGAAACCTGCAGGTTTCAGATGCCAGCTTCATTCTAGGCGTCCTTCCTAATTACCTGAACCACCATCATTAACTGCAGCACATATATTGATCACTATCATGAACGTTGCCTTTCTAATATTCAGTGACTGTGAATCAAACTGTGTCACAGATGTGGATTTCAATGACAAGGTATGTCTGAGTGCACCCCACGGATTTCCCTTCCTTATAGTTGATTCAGAAAAAAAAAAGAAAAAAAAAATCACTCAAGTTTCTGTCCTTTAGCTCTATCTAAGGTAATATGATTAGCTCAGGAGCACTACTGGGCACCTAGTCCTGGGAAAGGTTTCAGCGTCAGGTGGGAGAAACCCCTTGCTGACCATGAAAGGTGTTTGGGAACACTCTTCCAGACTGAATTGCCTCCCAGATTTAGGAAACAGATGGCCTAGAAAGGTTTATGTTCATTTTTCAAAGCACCAGTTTTAGCATTTGTCTTTCCCTGAATTGTGTTTCAACAGAAAATGTCTTCACTTTCCACAGGAAAACCACCACAAAAGGGTTTCCAGCTCTGTGCTGTGCTAACATCCCTGCTCCTCTCTTACTAGCAAGATTTACCCTTGCAATGCCTGGGCTCACATGCTGCTGTGCTTTCCAGCGACTGTAAAAATTGTTAACAAGCAAGCTCAAAAACAAGCAGTACTTTATGTCACTGTCAAGTAATTACAGTGGCGGACACAGTTTGTAATAACGCTTTTTTCACAGGAAGAAGTCACAGATATCAAAGATCTTTGTTAAAAGGGAGGTTTAAAGATTTTAAGATACATAAGGAAAAATAGAAGTTGTCCACTTCAGTAACAAAAGCAGCCCTATATTTTATAGTCACGGGCCAAAGCACAATGGGCTGAGACATGCCAGTAATACAAATGATTTTGCCTGAACTATTTGAGACAGTCACGTGAAAAGGGCTCATCTGAGAGATATTTTGGTATTAATGCATTGCCTGTTAGCAACCTGTTCTGTTGTTCCCCTCCTTCATGACTGAGTTGTATTCTCGGTTGGGAGGACCCAGTTCTATCCACGAGATGGTCCAAACTACACGAGGCACTACAAAATCCGGCCAATATTTTACCCTGGATACAGAGCACATCTTTTGCTAGCAAGAAAAGTCACGCACGTAACCACTAAAACTTGTGGGTGCCTGGCCATGTAGTTTATCCACATAATTGCCTAAATAAGTGCACAATTGCACACTCCCAGCCAGCCTGGGGAGGGGGATGTGAACATTAGGTTACCTGGTAATCCTCTGGCCTTTTAGACCAGAATAGCTATTCCAAAACAAACACGCTACAATAGCTGCTCTGGAATAGCTCACCAGGTGGCTTTGCTTTCTTGAAAAAGATTATTTCTCCTGAATAATCACGGCCCTCTGGAAATACAGTGGTTTTTCTTCAAATAGCATGCCCTAGTGGGAACTACTCCCAAGCAGCTATTGGGAGATGATGTATTCTGCAGCAGTTATTATAGCCAATTTGCTCAGGTAGAGAAGGTCAGTAGAGGTGTTGACTAGAAATGCTCTTGGACCAACTTACCTGGAGGTTAAGGAGCAATTTTCTTTGGTGTGGAGTGGAAGATTTTACCTAAGCACTTTCTGTACGTGCACAATTGATGCTGAAAAAAAAGAGCAAAGTCTATTTTTGTCTCTTGTCGTCTGTGCCTCAATCATGGTATAGAATTACTCTGGTCCAGCGATTGCCTGCCCGGAGAAGGGCCCATATTCATTCCACCTCCAGGGTTTCCATTAACACAGCAGTTACACTGTCATTTGGGCAGAAAGCCCGAGTCAAAGCACTGCTTCATTTGATCTGCATCTGTCCTAAAGTAATATCCCTCTGCTCCTTCCATCCTGTTTCCCTCTGAGACAGCGGACTGCTGTTTTTGTGAGGAATGACTGCCTCCATTTGACAGCAGAATACTTTGAAGCGATCACGCTAAGCAGGCAGTGCCTCTGCTACGAATTACCATCTACAGCACATTATGGTGACCTCCCTACCTTTCTTTTCCATTTCATATCAGGACCTAGAAAGGAAACGCACCCTTGTGCGCGTGGTAATCATTCAAATATGCTGCTTTTCGGCAATTCTTTCAAGGTAACGGAAAGCAATTTTGTTGAAAGAGGAGAATGCTCAAATAACATGGATCCCACTCTTCCCTTGTGTTTGGCATGGCAGAATTTACAGGCAGCCCCTATATTTCTGGGTGATTGAAAATTTGGCACTCCTGAGGTCCTAGTTCAAAACCGGTCCTTTTTACCGCCAAATTTTACTGTCATGGTATCAGGTTACTATTTCATATAACCTCTCCCCAAGAGAATTTATGGATCTGATATTCTAATGGATGCTTTTGCTCCTAGTAGCAATTTCACATATTTTCCCCAGTCCGTGTGTCTTTTAAGTTAAGAAAAGTCCGCAGTCAGGACAAGGAACCTGTAACAGTGAGGTTGCCATCCTCTGCCAACCTAAGAAAGACAAAATTTCAATGCTTATTTATTTATTTTTTTTTGCTGTAGTACCCTGAGAAACCATGAACAGAACCGTGAGCACATCCTTCTAAATCCTAATTAAAATGTCTTGATTGTGAAGGTCATTCTTTGACAAGGAAAACATAGGATAGTCTTAACATCTTTAAAATCTAGGATTCCTATGACAAATTTAGGAAGGAAAAACTGTTATCTCAGTAGATTCATTTTGTAAGACAGATGAGGGAGATAGTATGTGGGCAATATTTATTCTGAACGACCTTAGGTTTTTCTCTAAGGGAGAAATGATGCCCGGCTCGCAAGTCCTAAAATGAGGTCTATTTATCTATTGCTAATGATAACAGTGACCTCTTGTGGAAATTTCTAAAATCTTTTCTAACTCGAGTTTAACCTGGCTGTAGTTTTGGACCTATTTTTGGCCTAATACATTTGTTACTGTTCATAAAAGAATAACCAGTTTAAGGTAGCCCCTTCTCCCTTGGCCAAGTTTATGATTAGGCCCCTAGTTTCAGTTTACCAGATATTTAAGTTAGAAAGGAAAATACTACATATAATTTGTTATTTTAGAAGAAGGTGGTTGTTGTTTTAAAAAAGAAATGGATGGGTCTCGGGTTTACTAATTAAGCATCCTACCATACCCAGAAGTCACAAACAGATTTTGGTATTTCCAATTAAAGCCATTACATCTGTTTGTGCAAAAGCAGCTTCTTTGTGCTTCCTTAATTAAAAATGCCACTAACCATGAAGTTGGTTTCTAATGAGTCGGTAATAAGCGCACCTGGGCTAACAAATTTGTCTTTTGGCTTCAAAGCCTTTTCAGACCGGTCATTACTTCAGACACAAAAGGTACCTTCAGATTAGCGTCATGGGATATTTTGTACCATACCTCTCTTCTTGGTTTCCAGTTGGATGTCGTGCCATTTTAGACTTGGGTTTAGCTCTCATGCCATGGCTTCTCAAAGTCCTAGACAGACATCTGGTCTGCAGTTAGCTAAGAGCCTGAGGTTTGTACCAGAGCAGCTGAGTCTCAGCTACACTCTGCTAAAGG
This sequence comes from Buteo buteo, assembly GCF_964188355.1. NCBI lineage: Eukaryota > Metazoa > Chordata > Aves > Accipitriformes > Accipitridae > Buteo > Buteo buteo. The sequence goes on along the minus strand of NC_134195.1, from coordinate 7,369,918 downwards.
GGCTCATAGCTTTTGCAGAAAGACAGGATGAATAAACACAGGGCACCAACATCTAATTGTCACTGCCAGACCTCTGTTGTCAAAACCTGTGTACCTCGCAAAAGGTATGCCAACACCTAGGAAAAGATTTTTTTCAACCTCATAAATAGAATTAATAGAAGAAAAAGGAACTAGTGGCTAAGGATGGTGGAGAGAGTGTCTAGGTAAAGTCATAATTTTCAAAAAGGACGTTGAAGTTCACTAGAGGTTAAACGTGGTATGGATAAGGAGACTTAAAACACAGAAAAAAAAGGTCATGGATCTTTATTCACTTAACTACAGAGATATCAAATTACCTTACTCCTGAAGGAGTGAATGCACACTATTTGTTTTTATGGTGGATGGGTTTTTTTTTTAATGTATCTATCCAGTTAGGAATGTTACCTTCTGAAAACATTGTAATGCCAATATTTAAGAAGAGAGAGAAGTATTTAGGTACCTACAAGCCTATCAAGCTCACCTTAACGGTGTGTAAGACTTCAGAGCAGTCCTGAAATGAAAGGATAACTAAAGACCTGAAGTTAAATGAAAAATGGGATAAAAATCAACAGAGACTAACCAAACTGCTGCATCTCCTTGGCCTAAGAAAGTAATTAGTCTCATTTGGTTTTGACACAGTTCAACACGGGATCCTAGCAGTAAAGCTCAAGGACATGGTGATGAATGGACAAATCATAAGGCTTATGGGATGCACTAATGGCAAGCTGAAAAGGAATTATGTGGCTGGAGGTGTGAAAAAATACCTAGTGCTTTTTCTAAAGGATCAGTCTAGGCAGAAGTCCTTCCTGTTTAGTAACTCCTGAGGTTTACATGAGCATGGGAGTGTTTTACAAAGCTAAAAGGCATCAGTACAGAGGAGGACAAGGATACTGTGCCTGAAGACCCACAGGACTGAACTGAATGGAAATGAAACTCAATCCTGCAAAACAGATTTGGGAACTAGCAATGAGAAGTTACCTGGAAGATAGGAACTGACACCTGGAAATGTTGAAAGGAGAGAAAGAAAGAGTGAGCTTAGCTTGACCTGCCAATGGCACTGGGATCCATTAAGGGGAAGATTCAGTCTTGAGGGATATATGTCCATACAGGTGGGGAAATACTGGAATATAATACAGTATGCATTTCTAGGCATCTATATTAAAGAACTCAAAAGAGGATCAAATGCAGAGATGGGCTACTTTGACCGTCAGGGAAGAGGAGGAAGCTGTCCTGCTCCTGCCAGCAAAAGGAGAGCTGAAGAAGGTTATGGTTACGCTGCACAGTTGCAGTTGGGCCGGAGGACAGGGAAGGCAAAAATCGCAAAGCATACACCGACCACTGAGCCTAGAAGCTTTTTGCAGTCTTTGCTTTGACCAGTCCATGTCTGTGGTAGGTGAAGAATCAAAGTATCGTGATAATGTGAGCAGCCTGAAGGGACTGCAAACAGAATGTCATGAAGCAAAAAAAAAAAAAAAGAATAAATACCCCTTCCATATACATCATGGGGTAGACATAAGCAACAAATTACATTTATGTAAAAAAGCAATCTGTTTCATGAACAGCAAATAAAAAGGAGCACAAGCTTGCCTGAAATGAGCAGTCATTTGAAATGTGAACCACTGTTTGTTAATGGAGTTTTGGCACATGCCAACAATTTCTGTTATTAGCACTGGCTGAATGATGCCAATGCTATACAATAATCCTATAATCGGAGGGCTTATAGCAGAGGATAGGAGACACAGCAAGCTTTGCAAAATGACGCTGTAGTTGCTTTCTTTATCCAGGGGCTACTTATTAACATGAATAACATCACCAAAAAAAAAAAAAAGATAAGTATGATGTAATTCTTTAAAAAGAAAAGAAAAACAATGCAAGTCTTTAGCTTCCCGACACTGACAGTCCTCTAGCTTTTTGCAGGACCCTGTAAAATTTAATTGACTGGTAATGGATTTTTCCTTTCTTTTAGTTATACAGTTACTTCACAGTGAAAATAGCACATATATAGAAATACATATTCAGCAAAGCAGATAGCTGATAAACAGCCTAACCACAACATACTCATATTTGGTTTTGTACACATTGTACTGAGCATTGTGAAACTGGGACACATGGTACTTAAAGCATTATACTACACCAGGAGATCATATTCCATTACCGTTTCACATGGAGTAGGAAGGGAAAAAAAACCACTGTTCATTTTGCTTGGTTTTATTTTTCTGTAATTACTTCTTAACATTCATCACCTAATATAATTTCAAAATTTCCACAGGTCTCAAAACCTCTCTCTCAAGTTTTAGAAACAGTAGCATGGCAGCTGCATGGCCAGGGGATCAGCATTTCACCTAGGCGGTGTCACTGTCCCTACAGCTTTTGATTGAGCCCTCTTGTCATTAATCCAAGTCTCTGGCCTTCAGATGTTTAATTATCTTTCCTTAAAGTGATGCACGGTCATTTACAGTAATATAATTGTCCTCCTGGACAAAGTCTGAGACATGAGGCTGAGACACAGTGTCCCCACGATTCCTGGGCTAAATTGCTCCACCAGCGTGCTGCACCCCCAGGCAACACTCCTTTGCCAGGGGAGCATCGCCGTGTCCCGCTGCTTGGCAAAAGGGTAAAGGAAAAACTGTCGTAGCCTGGGCGAGAGGGCAGGAGGGATGCAGTGGCAGGATTGCCAGGCTCCTGCCTGGGAGCCTACAAAGATAAAAGCAGTGTTGAGTCACTCACAAGTCCGGAGGCCAAATATTGCTCTGGTCACACTGACACCCGCCCCACGCTTCCCCAAAGACAACGTGTTTGCAGAGAGAAAACAGCAGTACAACATGTAATTGCTGCTCTCACGTCTGGAATGCCCGCTGGTGCTTGGGGAGTCAGTCCAGGCTTATAAGAGGTTGCTGTGGGAGCTAAAGAGGGAAAAAAACCAGCAGAATTAGGGCAGAAGATGACAAGAGGGGTCTGTCTGACTGTAAGAGACAAGAAGGGACAGCTTGTTCGTAGATATTGACGCCAAAAAAAAGTGATGCTGCCAGCAGTTACAAGGTCCATGCTGCTCTTTGTTGCTCTCCTATTTAGCTTTAAAATTGCGGTGCAATCTTTGCTAACAAGAAAGAGAGCAGGCGCAGGCAACGCAGGGTGAGAGAGGAGCTCTGAGCACCTTGCCGAGTGGTGTGAGCACGAGACAAAAATGCCAAAAGCCCAGACTCGCTGCCGGACTGCCTGCTACAATCGGCGCTGGGTCGGCGCAACAGCCAGGCCCTTGCTGTGTACCGTAGGGATTAGTCATGCTCCGAGGGAACAAGATGACATGGCAGATTTACTACTAAAGCAAGTAGTTCCCAGGGCTCTCAGAACCATCCCAGACTAGTTTTCTCAATATTTGTTTCTTCTGCTTGCTCGGTAATATCTAAAAATGCAGATTTTTCCTTGGCGAGAACTGGAATTAAAGTCATCTCTCTCCTCTGCTTCGCCACCAATTTTCATCAAACTTACAAGAACCGAGACTTCTTATCGCTGGGAAATCTTGCTGAAATCGCCAAGCGGCTTAAAATTTTGTGGTGGGAGGGATTGTTCCTCCAGCCGCGAGACCTGATGGAGTCCCACTGTTGCTGTCATTGCTGGCAGCAACACTCAGAGCCCTCTAGAAAGACGGGAGGGATTCTTTCATGTTTTACATGCTCTGGGTATATTTTAACCACAATAATAAGTAGCGATTGCAACATAACACAGGCTCTGTCAGCGGCTGGTTGCGGTTTGGTCCTGGCAGTTTGCAGCATGGGGCAGGATAATGTATTTACCTCCCAGTAGCTGTAGGGAGAGGAAGCTGGTTTCAGTCATCTGGCACTGGGTGCTTACTGGTGTGGCTGAAAGCAGAGGCACAGCCTTGCACCCAGGCATAGTTTCCTATCTAAAGATCTAGCAAGAGAAATGAAGCATTAAAAGGAGCCTCGGTGTCTCTTTCCAGAAGGAATCAGGGACCGAGTTTCTCTGTTGGCTGCTGAGCGGAATGGATGGATGCAGGCAGGTTTGCAGGGCTGTTCCCAAGCTGCTTCTGGGAACTCGCAGGGGACTCCTGGCTCTGAGGAGAAAAGAGCTGAATTTTCCCAAAGTACAAATATTATACTAAAACTCCCAGAGGGACACAGAACATAGAGGCAATAACTGTCTGTACCAATGTGCCTAGAAAAAATACCTGCATCCGTACATCCCTCGAAGGCATGAAGTTATTGGCAGGAACAGTCGGTGGGACACAGCGCAGTGTGAAGGATTGCTGTAGGGCTTTTTCCCCTGGTGCCTGGGAGCAGCGAAGGGGTAGGGTCAGGATGAGGCCCTTGGGCTGGCTCGGTGCAGCGCCGGCAGCAGGCTCTTGGCCCGTGCGAGAGCCGAGAGCCAAGGTGCGAGAGGATGGGATATGGGGTGACAAGCCAGCCTGGTGTTCCTGTTAGATTATCTGCAACGAGGGCAGCTGGGTAACTAGTGGTAACCAAAATAAAGGTTTACTGTGCTGGCCGTGATGACAGCTACACCCAGCTCCACTGCACAAAGGTCTGCGACCTCCCGTGTTGTTCAGGAGGGGCTGGAGCGAGTGGAGGAGTGCAGTAAGTCAGGCTGGGATGGCAGCGAGGTGGCTCAGCAAAAACCACTCAAGTTCTGGCTTCTTTTCAGACTCCCCCTGCTCCCCTCCTTACCCTCCAAGTCCTTTGCCTGTCAGTATAGGAAAGAGAAAGAGAGACAGAAAAGGTGTAGGGAAAGAAGAGCAGGGAAATTTGGCAAAGGACTGATAGATTTAGAAGATTTCAGAAGGAACACACTTTGATGAATTATAGAATGATTTAGGTTGGAAAAGACCCTTAAGATCATCGAGTCAACCATTAACCTAGCACTGCCAAGTCCACCACTAAACCGTGTCCCTAAGTGCCTCATCCACACGTCTTTTAAATACCTCCAGGGATGGTGACTCACCCACTTCCCTGGGCAGCCTGTTCCAAAGCTTGACAACCCTTGTGGCGCAGAAATTTTTCCTAATATCCAACCTAAACCTCCCCTACCACAACTTGAGGCCATTTCCTCTTGTCCTATCTCCAGCCACCTGACAGAAGAGACCAGCACCCACCTCACTACAACGTCCTTTCAGGCAGTTGTAGAGAGCGATAAGGTCTCCCCTCAGCCTCCTCTTCTCCAGACCAAACAGCCCCAGTTCCCTCAGCCGCTCCTCACAAGACTTGTGCTCCAGACCCCTCACCAGCTCGGTTGCCCTTCTCTGGACACGCTCCAGCACCTCCATGTCTTTCCTGCAGTGAGGGGCCCAAAACTGAACACAGGACTCGAGGTGCAGCCTCACCAGTGCCCAGTACAGGGGGACGATCACCTCCCTGCTCCTGCTGGCCACACCATTTCTGATACAGGCCAGGATGCCGTTGGCCTTCTTGGCCACCTGGGCACACTGCTGGCTCGTATTCAGGCGGCTGTCGACCAACACCCCCAGGTCTTTCTCTGCCGGGCAGCTTTCCAGCCCCTCTTCCCCAAGCCTGTAGCGCTGCGTGGGGTTGCCATGACCGAAGTGCAGGACCCGGCACTTGGCCTTGTTGAACCTCATACAATTGGCCTTGGCCTATCAATCCAGCCTGTCCAGATCTCTCTGTAGAGCCTTCCTGCCCTCCAGCAGATCAATGCTCCCTCCCAACTTGGTGTCATCTGCAAACTTGCTGAAGGTGCACTTGATCCCCTCGTCCAGATCATTGATAGAGGTACGAAACAGAACTGGCCCCAATACTGAGCCCTGGGGAACACCACTGGTGACCAGCCGCCAACTGGATTTAACTTCATTCACCACAACTCTTTGGGCCCGGCCATCTGGCCAGTTTTTTACCCAACAGACGGTAGGCTCATCCAAGCCATGAGCAGCCAGTCCCTCCAGGAGAATGCTAGGAGAAATGGTGTCTAAGGCTTTCCTAAAGTCCAGGTAGACAACATCCACATCCTTTCTCTCATCCAATAAGCAGGTCATCTTGTCATAGAAGGAGATCTGGTTAGTCAAGCTAACGAAGAATATTTTGACTAGACCTTGTTCTGCTGAGCTTTCCCTCTCATCCCCAAAGGCAGAGCTGTACTCAAGGAAGAACCAGGGGAGCAGCCCCAGCTGCAAGACACACGCTCCCTCTGCCACGGCGTGGTCACCCAGATCTTTCCCACCAGCCCTCCCACCCAGCTGGGATCGCATCCAGCTCGCAGCAGAATCGGCACTACTTACAGCAATCAAACCACGCCAGGAGGTCTCCAGCATTAATTCTCTTTCCCTTGTCTTGTGACTAGCTCTCTCTCACTGGCATGCTTTGGGTAGGCTGGCAGAGAGGGGAAGAAAGGTGTCAGACTGCAGCTGGTGATGGAAACACGGGATCCAGAGGCAGGGCAGAAGCAGCAGCCGGCAGGCAAGATGGGCCCAGCTCTTGGCCAGAACAAAGCCAGGCTGAACTGAGTCAGACCTGGGAGCACCTCTGACTCTCCCAAATACCAGGTAACAGTCAAGTATTCCTACAGTGCCTAGCTGATAACACTAGCATGGTCTGCTGACAGCTGATGCTCCTAAAACTCAGAGGTGACCCCTCAGCTGCCACCTTCCTATGGTGAATTGAAGGGGATTGAGATGCAGGGGTTTAGTCTGATTAGCATCTGTATTTTGGGGCCACTTCCCTCACAGATAACAGAAACATCTTCTACTTTGTTCGGGTGCTGCAGGCAGATTTCTCTCTACCATCTGTTCTGTGTTGCTAGCTGTTTGGCTTTCTAAAGCTGTGGGCAGAGGAAATGGCAAAATTGCCTGTTGAATAGAAAAAAATGGCTAAAAATATGCTTCTATCCCAGCATGCAAACTCCCCTGCCAGCAGAAACATCTCTGACTTATGCTGGCAAAGACCTGGATGGAAGGCAAACAATGGCATCAATCCAGCTGCCTCGGGGGTTGCCTGGCTCCTTGGCTCCCTTGGGCCTCTGTGAAGCCACCATGGACCTTGTGCATGGAGTTGGCTCTTTTCTCTTGATAATGCTGAGTCATTCAGGGTTATACGGATGAAAGCTAGTTATGAAGAATTACAGGAGGGTTCTAAGAGGGATAGTGACTGAGCCTGGACTCTCTGGTCTGATAAAGGTCTATGCCGGCGCTAGCAGCGCAACAGAAGTGGGAAAAAAAAAAAAAGAAAAAGATTGTGGGCCTGGAGGAAGAATCCCTTCCCTTGTTCAGCTCCTGGTGCCTCCTGTTGGTGACTCTTAGTTCCTGTATCAGAAAAGAGAAACAGTGAGCTGTTAAGGCCACCTGCCCATGACTGCTTCCAAAAACCTACCTTCAGTAGCCCATCCTCCTGCATCCGAGTCCTAAACAGACCAAGCCCCTACAGTTTACCTTTAATCTTCCAATACAAGGGCTAGGGAGCACAAAGGGAAGCTAGGAAGATCCTAGCCCAAACCAAAAAGTAGTCCTTCACACACCCTCCAGCCAGCTGGTGGACATCCTTGCCAAACAAGGCTGTGGATGCTGGAAGTTCCCATGGGCTCAAAAAGGGGAGCCCTAAAAAATATGGAAGAGAGATCTACTAAGGGCTCCAAAACACACAGTCATCACATCTGGGTCAGAGAATCCCTTTGGTGCTAGAGGCTGGGTGATGAACTATTAGTATTGCCCTGTTCTCCCCTGGGTTTTTTTGGGTACTGCTGGGAACAGCACTGGGCCAGACGGGCCTTTATTCCAGTCCAGACTGGGGGCCTTATGCTCCTTGTTGGTGCGATGTACTCCAGGCTCTTTGGTCATCAGCCCTGTATGCACAAGCCTGAGCTCGTATCGTGTCCTCATTCAATGGGAAACATGACAAACAGGCAAACCCCTTAGGACACTTCCCTGTGATTTCATCCAAAATTTATCACCACTTCTCCAGTCCTCCACCCCTCCCCCTTCCTGCACACTTAGCAGACCAAGACCTCATACTCCATTTAGGGAGATCAAGCCAGAGCACTGTAAAGCCTTGTGTAAGTGCTCGTCTAGGAGATGCCCGCTAGGATTCCCTACACCCGTCACCAGCATCATGTCCGAAGCCAGCCAGAGCCAAACTGCTTCCCTCGCAGCCCCCCTCCTGGCTGCGCTCACCCCCTCCCACACTCAGAGTCCCTCCTCGTGAAACTTCTCATTATCTAAAACCACATGCAATTTAAGAAGAGCTGAGGAAGGCTTTAGGCTCCTGCCAGATAACGTTACCGCCCCCAGCCACCCCCTCAAATTCGCAGCCACAGCTCAGGAGTTAGCACAATGCAGGGACCATTCCCAATAGGTAGTTTGTGTGAAGCTACACATTTTGGGTGGGAAAGAGGGTTTAACACTGAGGACACGCACAGCTGCTCTATGCCAGGCAGTGCTGGTGCCAGAGAACAACCTCACACGCAGTTTATGAACAGAGGCAGAGCCAAAAACGTCCCCGCTTTCCCTGTATTCCTTCTTCCGCCTCAAATGAATGGGGGCAAAGCGACAAAGCGTCCTCAGCTAATCCTCCCCGAGTCCTGCGCGTCCCTTCCCCTCCCGGTGTGTTTTTATTTGCAGTGGCTGTTCCTTGGTTTCTGCCCAAGCGGGTGCATGTCAGACGTGAGCCGTGCGCTCCTGTTCCAGGACCGTCTCCAATCCCATACGTGCTTGCAAGCAAACCCACTCCTGACACGGGGACAGATGACTCAAGCAAGAACTCAGAAATATTTAACTCCTCTGTGCCAACGGATTTTCCAGCACTAAGAGCAGAAGGAACAGAGTGCTGAGTGAAAGGCAAGCTGCAATCAGCAGCTGGCTCTCTAAAGGGGATTAGATATTTTCACTAAAAAAAGGAGGTACACCCCAGCTGCCTTACAACTGGGAGGATATCAACTTCTACCAACGTCTCAGTATGCATCCTCCAAGAAGACTTACCTGTTATTACCCATAAAGATAAAATCAAGAAACCTCTACACTGTTGAATTAGCACGTAGTGACAATATCTGAAAAGGTCCAGCCAAAGCTGACACTTACACAGAGTCGATTGCTGCAAAGTAAACAAGAAAATGACTTGCTTGAAAGCACCATCTGGTAAGGAGGCACCTCTGCAAAACGAGGAGCCTGCAATTCAGACACACAGCTTCTGAATTCAGTCCCCTAACTCTCTACACAGCAAACAAAACATTCCAATGTGCGAACAGTGGGAGGCACATTTTTTTACAGTCCCTTCATTTAGGAAAGTGTGATCGATTCATGCTTCTCTAGCAAAAGAAAACATACCAGAAATAATAGAAATTCTGAAACTGGACAAAACAACACAAAACCTAAAAAACAGATAAAGAAATAAAAAATCTCTGTGCACAATTAATTTGAGAAATTTGTTGATATGCTGTGGCACCAAGGTCACAATATTGCAGAAGGAATGGATAGTTTTTATGAATGCCATGACTATACCACATCACTTACTAAAGGTCAGAGCCTCCCTCCAATTCTCTATACCACAAGTTTGGAAAAGGAAAAGAAAAAACTTTCCAGGACATATAGAGGCCTCAGATTGAGGGATATGGGAGAAATATCTTGCCAGATTCTTTTCATTTTTTCCCATTCAAGCATTTCTTATACTTTTCAAGTATCTGGTACTAGTCAGCGTTGAGAAAGGACATTAGGCCACTTGGAAGATCATCCAATTCTTATGGAGGATTTACTCTGCCTCTGGGACTGAGCCTGCTTAATCCTGAGCTTTGTAGTTACACCTCGTGTGGGGGCAGAGAGCAGATTTGTAACAACAGTGAGCAAAAGAGAATAAAAACTTCAAGTAACTTTGTACCTTCGAAGCAGTTTTTCCACACATACACTTAAGCTTTGGGGATGGCACACCTTAAGCAAACCAGGCTGGGTACTTCAATACTAGCCGTTCCTCTGGAATGACTCTGGTCCCACCGCAGAGCATGGTGCTTGAGGTTCGGGTGCTCCCTCGTGTGCCCTCCTGCACTCCACTGCCAGCAGAGACCACGGAAACAAAGCGCCCAGAGGAGGGGAAGGAGGCTGGGATGGAAACACACATGGCACACATACTCGGCGATTTCTGGTTCTGGGTAAGTAACTTCTGTTTTCTTTGAATGCCTCTATTTGAACCTCAGCCTCCATCGGCAACTGAGGTTTGGGTCTACATCCTCTGGGTCCTACTTCCACATAAGACGTCACAGATTTACTTAAATAGAAGTTGATCTCAGAGTGTTCCCCATGAAGAAGCACCTGTTGATACGCCTGTAGAGAACAGTATAGTTTCCAGATGCTCCAGCACAGTGTTTGCTGAAAGTACAGGCAGGGCTCCAGGCAGCTGCCTGAAGGTGCAAAGAACGGAGTCACCCTTTAGCGAAGTCCCTGATGCAGCTTAGGCTCTGGTGGCATTTATGTGACTTGCAGAAACCAACTTTACCTTGACTGCCTTGTTACACATGTTGATATAGGACCTGTTCTCTGTAACACAGAGCATCACTAGTGGTTTAACTGTAACTGTTAAGACATGTTGGTGGCACGTTCAGATCTCCAGGCAGCTTCATAGGGATAGAGCTTACCTGAATGCTGCAAAACATTCACAGAGAGGGAATGGAGAAATCCCATCGGTGCTGGGCAAGGGCCCTTGCTAGGTGGACTTTCATTCAGGCAATGGACAGTCTTGCCTCCTTCTGTCCAAGGCAAATAATTTCAGATAAAAGAAAATAAAGCTGGCATGGAGCACTTAGGCATTTTCAGATACCATGACTACTTAGCCACAGCAAGTCCACCTTCTGTTAGCCAACAAGGGCAGCCAGCCAGCACTGTGACGTGCCTCAGCCACCAGCAGAAAACATGAGGTGTTTGCTCCAGGGCAGGGCTGAGCCTAGGCTCAAAGTTGGATATCTTTCCTCTTATGATGAAGGACACCGCATTACCTATTTCTCCCTCCTTCTGCTTTAAAAGTGTCTTTCTTTCCCTGTCAGATCTGCTCTGAGAGGACATGAGGGGTCCCGCTGCCTGAACCTGCTCTCCGACCGCAGCTCCAGCCAAAAAATCGACAACAGGAGCCACTGGCCAGCAAAACCTTCCTGGGCATTTGGTTTCTTATCTTTTCTCTCTTTTCTCCCTTGAAAAGAAAAAGAGCAGATCGGCAAGGGAAGAACACGGTCTCGTGATGAGAAGGCGCTGGGAATCACAGGAAAGACCCCAGCCACGCTGAACGGTGGGTCTCCCACGGGCTTCATGAGCTGAACTGAGGGTGGGAGGATTTAACGCCACACTGAACATGAATGGGTTTGATGGGCTGAAGGAGCTACGGGGAGGTGCTTCCCTTTGGCTTTTGTCATGGTTAAAGAAAATTACGCTCTTGGGCACTTGCAGTATACCATCCTCAGGATACCATCCTCAGGTCTGCACAGACACCAGGATTATAACTTGAGAAGTTTCAGCTCTGCCTCTGGAATATACCAGGTGGGGGAAAAGAGGACCAGAGCTGTTTCTCTAACTTGGTCTATGGTGAGGTTAACTGGCCTAGCCCCCAGGACTGGCTTCTGTGTTCAAAATCCAGGTCCTCCCAAGAGCAGGGCTCCAATGTGGCTGTTGCACAAAAAGAGCAGTAGCTGTTTATGAGAATAAAATGTAAGAGACATTTAAAAGTGAAGACATTTCTTACATGGATGCACAAAATCCCAAATTTAGCAGACAAGACTGAACCCCACATATGGCAGAACAGAGCTATAAAAGTAGTCAGCAAGTGATATTCATCTCGATTTAGAAACAACTTGTTCCTACCATGTAACATAAATGTGACTAAAAACATGCCTGTCTTTTAGCTGCAAGTGTAGTATACACATTCATTAAAGGAACTATGGAAAGCACTGGCATGGATTCACATTTTTTTTCGCCCCATAGATCCAGCCTCAGATTTTTTGGTCCAGATTACTCATTTTTCTTATTCTATAGCTCAACAGTCAACAGTTTCCAGCAAGCGCTGAGCCTTCCAAATGTAAGTGCTGCTGGACAAAATTCAGCAGCGTTATTTCGGGTTCCCAGTTTGATGGAGCAGAGAGCAATGCAAAAAGGACAACAGACTGCTAAAGTTTCCATGCTCAAGGAACGGCATCACTCTAAGGCTCAGGGAAAGGGGCACAATCTGATATGCTGTCCTTCCAGGGCTCAACATCAGCTAGCAAAGGACATGCAGGGCGAGAAAAAAAAAATCTTATTAGTGTTTACTAACTTCATGCAGTTCTCTTGCTTCTACTGCTCTCAAATTCTAGAAGCACACAAGGAACTGGATAATAAAAAGGAAAGGTGGATCAGTCATCTTTCCCCACCTCCTTCCTGTGGTAAAAGTAGTGATGTTTAAAGAACGCTGTTGTTTGGCATATCAAAACAGCTCTGGCAGCATTTATATATGTACTCTAACACACACTTGCAACTTCTTTTAAAAGAGCAGTCCTGTAACTGATGTTTGTTTGCTCAGACATTCAGTGAATACAGGCACAAAGGCCAAAGTCAATCCAACAGCAAAAGAAAAACAACCAAAAAAAAGGCTAATATTTACCAAAAAATGCTTTCAGAGTGGTTTTGCTCAGCTGGCAGCAAGACATAGCTGAGGGATGGGATATGCTCTCTGCAATCTGGCTCAGCTTTGCTCTCCCACAACTGCATTTTGCTGCTCCTGCAGCCTGGCCAGTGTCCCACCCCCCTCACCAGTGCCAGCCAGTGCCTTGCTGTGGAATGTCATCTCCACCTCGCAGCAGCACCCTGAAGGTACTTTATTTCTCTGGGCTTAGTCAATAAAGCATTTTGTATTCTTAACGAATAGTATTTTTTCAGAGTTTATGCCGCGGGGCCAGTCAGGTCCCACTTTGGGCTAAAAAATCCTCCATTCAAGAAGCTACGAAAGGAAGAGCTCACTGCATAACCCTCTCCCATCTTTGTTGCATCCCGCTCCTGGGGGAGTTAAAGGTTCATCTTCCCCATCCCACTTCTGCTGAGGGCTCCTGAACCACACCACACACACCCCCCCCCCATTTTGGAGACCTCCAGCTCCCCTTCAAATCCACCCCTCGCATTGACCCCCCCATGCCCCAGGTCCCCACCGTGGCACATCCTCTCCAGCCTCCCCCACTGGGGCTAAAACCTTTGCCAGGCGACTTACAAACGCCGACATCTAACCACGACTTCTGGAACACCATCTGCTGCTTAAAACCTCGTGAGGCCAGTTCTCATCCCTTGGGCTCCTGTCGCGGAAATCAAACCCTCATCCCTCTTCTGACAGCAGCCCATCAGTGGCTTGCTTCTGTTCAGACCGTATTTATTGCAGCTTTAGCTCTCAGCCCTCGCAGAGCGACAAAGCTTTCCCATAAACTCACGCTCTTATAAATTCAATCTGTTTTATTCCAAATATCACATAAATTAAATACATTTCCCATGAATATTGCAAATATACATGAAATGAACATTGCAATTTTTAAAAAAAGTTTTGGCTTTGCTTATGCAACAAGAAGTGCCAAATGTGGTTAGAACATGAACTTCTCCTGTATTTACTAGATACAAAAAGGTGCAGATTAATAATTTATATTTATACATATGTACACACTCCATTTCATAACTAGCTTTAAAACAGTAAAAAATGGTTTCAAGTTTATCTACATTAAACATACTCGTTTAAATCTGGTCAGAAGCCCCAGATAAGAGTTGATACAATCATTTCACAACTGCAAAATTAAGGCGCTACCAAAATACCAGTTCCACTAGTGTAAAATGTAATAGGAATAGAGAGTGTACAGCTTTCTATTTATCAATTTAAAAGTGGACTGGAGAACGAGGAAAAAGGAGCAGTAAGAAACATGACAAGATCTACAGGTTAGAAGTACAAAGAGATCTCGATGACTATCAAATGAACATATTAAAATACAGTAGATAAAAGGCCTCAGTGGCAAACAATTAGTATGCTTCTGAAAGACAAAAAAAAGGTTAAAATATATATATCATTCTGTAGCTTGAAGCTTTACAGGTGAACAACAGGTGTAGAGGTAGAGGGATTTTTTTTTTTTTTTGGGCCTCTTTACGATGTATAAAGAAGGGCCACGTTCACCACAGTGAAAAGACTCATCATATATCCCAGCATCCTTGCTTGGATAGCAAGCAAGAAAAGTGTAATGAGCTAGAAAGGCAACGAATCCTGTCTATCTCTTCCAGGAGCTCAGCTCCAGTGCTTCCACATGTACCTTGGCGACAAGTTACACTTAAGCATAGATCGGCCGTAACGTGGACATTTCCTCTAGAGAGAAATGAGATAGCTAGCTTTTCCCATGAGGTACTACTGGATGCTGCAGAGATTATATGGCAGAGAGAATTTGGTAACAATGAAACTGGTACTTTCCCTTAGAAAGCAAGTACCACAGGGCAGTGGTGATTTTTTTATTTTATTTTATTTATTTATTAAAGCTTTGCTATTTGATCAGCATTCAGTGTTTTGGAAGAAATGTCAGCTTTGGGCTGCTAATATGATTATTTGCATCCATACACAGACAATTCCTATGTTGTTATTATTTATCCAAAACATCAGTCACTGAAATACTCACAAACCGCTTTAAACCTTGACCAAAAAAAAATCCCTCTACAGTTCAGCTTTCTCTTCAATAACTATCATTCCATTAATTATGCAGGCCTTCATGAACACAGTAATGTCACTTTCCATGTAAAACGTGTCTTTACACATTACAGAACAGCAGTAAACAACCTCTCTTGTTCCATAGGGTTTCCTCTCAGAAGTACCTCAAAAGTAGATATCTTGAAAAATCACTTTTGCAAAGAAGAATATTCACATTAGTTACTGAGGCAAAGCCAAGAAGACATTAACTAGCACCTTGATATTTTTTTTTTTCTTAAACGCACTCCTATATTTAAAATTAAGCACATGTAAGATCAGGGACCAGCAATATACAAATACCATCGGCGTCCCTTTGCAGCTAAACTAGTAATACTCAAAACTAGGCCAGACACACGAAGGAGCAACATGAGTGAGTCTAGAAGAAACACACAGCATGGAAAGGGATGGGAAGAACAGGAAGCTGAACAGAAAGGATTGTGAGATCAAATACAGTCCATCTTCTGGTCTGAGAATTAGTTTGTGAAACCACCCTTCGGTAGCTCAGCTGACAGTGGGCTGAAGACCTACTGACTTCTGACATTTCCTCCCCAATATATAGAACAATTCCTTTATACTTCAGTGACTTCCTCTTCATCACCTTCAAACCCTGGAGGAAATGCATTCAACTTGAATTTTGAGTATTTTGGTGATGGTAGCAGAACTTGCAGAAGGCTACTGTAGAGGTTATGACATCATTGGTTGTAAGTTATGCACTTCACAATTCAGAGAATATACTTATGAACTATTTAAATAGAAAAGGCGTGTTCAAGGTAGAGGCAGTTACAGTACATTCAGGGTATGTTACAGAAACCATTTGTGGTAGCCATTTGCTGAAAGGAAAAAACCTCTGTATTTTTGTTTCCCAGACCACACAGGTTATAACTACAATACCCAAAAGAGAGCAGGTAATATATCTCAACCACTGCATTTTAATGCAGTCTTCTTCCAGAATTCATGTGCAAAGTGAAAAAAAAAGTTTAAATACATCTTCATTGACAAATAAGGACAAAAGAACTAAAAAAAGAAACCAGGCACTTTGACTATTTAGGTAAACAGCCATTTCTTCTTACCAGACTTCTGTACGTGAACAGGTCTTTACATTGGTCTTGCTATGCTTGCAGCACATGGAGATTCAAGTCAACTTTTTTCCCTGTTGGTAGTATCAGATCTACTTACTGGAAACTATGCCAATTGAATTGGTAACACTGTTAGTTATTTCATTGGCAGTTGAGCAAGTGTTGATCATTTGACTGACAAGTGATCAATTTAATAGCTATCAAAGTTAGATATTAACAAAACAATACATTAAAAAAATAATCCAAGAGACAAATGAAGGTTAACACCTGACTTAAGCTTGCATTGAGACTTGCCTTTACAGGTTCGGTTTGTGCCTCCTTTCACGATGTTATTGTGGACTGATTTCCATCACATACAGCAACTGGTACTAAACTACAATACTTTCGGTTTGAAACATGTTCAGTAGAGATCACCCCAAAGTAACGGGAGGTTGGCATGACACTGCAGGCAGGAGGGAGATGGAAACCTCTCTGCGTTTCATCCCCGCCAGTCCCACTCGCAGAGCAGGCGTTCAGCGTAAACTGCAGCATGCCTCCCTTGTACTTGGGGTGAAATCATTATTTCACAGCAGCGTTTATCATACTTTAGGGAGCCGGTTTGATTTGAATTTAGCGATAAGACCAGCTAGGATTACTTTGATTTGTCTTTTCAAATAAACCAAAGTACACCTTTCCAAACATTTTGTACATACTCAACCTGCTACAACACATAAATCACAACACGAGGGATTACCTAAGGCTACTAAATAGTGTACTTATTCAGTAGCTATTATTCTTTCAGATAAACATCCTCAGATGCCTTGACCACAAACGGCTTAAATTTTTTTTTCCTCACAGACTTATTTGCTGAAGAGAGAGACATGGGTGTATGACAGACTGCCTACCAATTCACTAACAGTGTACTGTTGGTTAGTCTTCATGCATACTTCTGCCAGGCAGCGTAACTCCTCTTCTGTTCACTACCTTCAAGAAAGTCTAGGAAACACCTCTTCAATCCACTGTCCAGTTTCCTTTTCCTACCAAGTAGAAATCCAAATCACATGCAGGCCAATGGTGCTACTCTAGTACTTAACTCTCTTGCAGGCTAGAAACATCAATTCTATCGTAGTACTTTGAAGCAACTGTCCACATCTATCAGCTACGCTCTAACTGTAGCACAGCTTTGTAGAGGCTCAGATTTCACCAGGACAACAGGAGAGAGTGCAAGGTTTGGTGAATACCCAGGATAACAAACCGATGCAATCGATGGATGCTGGACACAGTCAGAAAGGGCTGTTCCTTCTTGAAGGAATCTTTAAAAAAAAAAAACCCAAAACAACCCCTCCCCCTTTGCCCTCCCCCAGAATAACCTGTCGTGAGATGTTTTTGGTGCCCACTCACAACTGAAGTCCATGTTATCTGGGTCTTTTGCGAGTCACAAATATCAATACGCGTCTGATGGCGATAAGACGATCTTTAAGGGAGGTCATAGCCAATATAGCCAGCTGAGCTCTGTTTTCCAAAGGCAACACTGCCAAGAGCCACCAGTACCAGGCAGGACCACTGGGGTTGCTCTGCAAAAGGACAGAAAGACATGCAATCAAGTATTCATTGCCCCATGAAGAACGCCACCTTCCTTCCCACCCTTTATTTGCTAAGAAAGTCACCATAAACCAGTTCACACTTAATTTCAGGTGCTCTCCTTGTCTATAGGCACCATTAAGACTGATCTCTTCAGAGATCAACTTATATTGTTTTCCATTGATTGTCTTCTATGCTTCATCCTAATAGACCAAAATCAGGTAAATAAAGGGCTTAAAATGTATAAAACCACAGCAAAAACTTGTCAGAAAATAGTCTTGTGTAAAAATTCTGTATAGAATGAGGCTGCTTAAGTAGGAAGGTTTTATTACCTGTGGCTCTGGTTCTTTTCCAGGCATGGACCCAAAGTGATTGAGAATTTGCACTTTCATATTGTCTTTAAGAGAAGTAAACCAGGCAACAGCTTGATCATAAACTGAATCATGAAGGCGGACAAGTTCTTCATATTCCGGTCCTTCAACCTTATTGTTAAAAGAAGGGAGATGGAACAAAACAGGTTTGATACCATGGAGTCCTTATGCTTCCCCAGAAACAAGCGAAGCAAAATAATGCAGTGACTACAGCTGTTCAAGTGTCTTTATCTAGGCAAACTGTACCCAGATCTCAGATTTCAAACCTGTGATGCTGGAGTCTTTTTACCCTCCCCTAGGTGTTCTGAAGTGATATTTCTTGGAGCAGTTACTGCCTCATT
Organism: Buteo buteo; assembly: GCF_964188355.1. Taxonomy (NCBI): domain Eukaryota; kingdom Metazoa; phylum Chordata; class Aves; order Accipitriformes; family Accipitridae; genus Buteo; species Buteo buteo. Next base: position 7,351,889 of record NC_134195.1, on the reverse strand, counting down.
AATACCCATTCCTAAATGCTGGCACAACAGAAGAATCTGCTCTCTGATCCCGGGACATCATATTAATCATCTCAAACCCACGACCTTGAGTCCCTGTCACAGAAGGACCTCTGAACATTGGTATATCATCTGGCAAAATAAAACAAACACTACTGCCACCGAGCAGAGAGACGGGGGTCTACGGCACTTACAGACCAGCAGTACTTTGTAGCGGTGTTAAGGCTATGGTAGGACAGCCAAGGAGGAGGAGGACGGCAGACACCTGAGCAGGCACAAAGCAGGGAAAGTGGATGCTTTCCCAATACCAGGAATGGCCATAAAAAAAAAAAATACCCTCGCTGAGGCAAAGAGTGTTTTAGTTGCACAGGCCTAACTATTAGCTATTAGGGAAAAGCAAAAAGCATAAGCAAAAACCACTACAAATTGGCGATTTGTTTTTTTGGTTTGTTTAGTTTTTAGTTTGGGGTTGTTGGTTGGGTTTGGTTTTTTTTGTTTCCCCTGTAATCTGTACACACCAATGGTGTGATTCACCTGGGCTACTCAGATGCACATCTGAGCTAGCTGCTCTGGATGCCCTTCACAGTCCATTAATCTCACCTTAAGGTAGGTATCTAAGACAGAGCAGATAAAATAGGCAGCTTCGGACTGAGATTTCTCACTATCGGTATAACATGAACGTAGGGTGCTGAACACAGGTGTCAGCCTCTCGAGTGAGACAAGGTAAATCTCACCCTAATTATGAAGAGGTGGGTCTGGCACCATCTACAGACACTGCCTGGATACCTGTGTTCCACCACCCTTCACTGGGGATTTAAACACCTCAGAGCCCTCACTGAGCAACTACCTACTCCAGCCTTTCGCAGGGGGAGGCACCTCCATGCGATCTGCCTTTTGTGCCCCGGCAAACAACTGCATCATCCTGCGCAGGTGAGAAAAGCCCTACCAAGACTTTACAGACTTGCGCTTCAACTATGAGAGCACACTGAAGAGCTGTATGACCAGACTGGACTTCATCAATTGGCATGAGACTACTACTAAACTCAGTGTTAAGAGGGATCAGGGTTTTACAGACATGCTCTGAAGATGATCCAGAAGTCATCATTAACAATGGCCAAAAATTCACCCTTTGGCCAACACCCATCGCAAGCACTTCACTTGATGCAGGTTTTACAAGAGGACTTGGTTTTAAAAGCTACTCCCCTCTCTGCATTTCTCTGCTCTCAGCCAGCTCTGATGGATGCTTGTACAGGCATGGTTAACGACATGTCACTAGGACCTCATTTTAAGAGCCGACTCCCACACTTGTTTGAGGACCCGTTCTGTAAATGAGAGCTTGGAGGTCATATGCAGTCTGCCAACTGTCTGTTCAGTGCAAGAAGAGAATAGTCAGTTCTCTAACAACAGGGGCGTGTGCTCTTAGAAAGGTTTTCAAGTCCATACCAGCTTTAAAATGTTACTCTGACCTCATCTACGCATCATGACAGACCTCAGCACCTGAGTCTCAGAAGCTACTTTGAGATCCATGAAGGGAGTGCAACACTTCAAGCAAAGATAATTATAAGGGCAGAAAGGAAGAAAGGGAAGGAAGAGACAAAGTTTGTTCCATGGTTTTCAAAATAGAGCTTTAGTATTTATAATGATATTGGTTTAAAATAATGCACAGCTAGCTTGAAATGCAACAAGGAAAGACTATTTAAGTGAATCCAGCAATACATGGGTATGAATAACTTTGCACCATAGATCACCTTTTTATCTTCAAGATACTCGATGTTTGCTGTGTTATATCCATCTCGCTGGCCATGGCTTAAGACCCTAAAACGACGGACACCAACTGTATCAACAACTGAGCGCCCATCAGGAAAAAACTTTACGTCCCTGATCTCTAATATACAGCCATGATCTGCAAATCTGAAATGACAGAAGGGCATAAAAGTGGAAGTCATCAACAAGTGTTTATACACATCAGGACAAATACTGGGCCTAATTCACCACTTCTTATTTGAAAGAGGATCCTGCTTTGGTGACAATACATTTCTGCTTACTCACATAAGCCACACAACCCCCACCCTTTCTGCCTTCCCTCAGAGGTCCACGGCAGCAGCATTTTCGGAGTGTATTTGCGGACTGGGAGGGTTGGGAAGGGACAGGAAACTAAATGAAGCATGTTTCATGCTGGGCGTTGCCAGCTGCTGGTGGCATATTCACCTGGTTTGCAAAGAAAACAAGATGGGTAAAGATAACATAAGGAAGTACAGAAACTGAGGAACAAATGCAGGGCTGGGAGGGCTATCCCCCTACTCTGATGTCTAAGCAGAGGATTACAGGCTTTAGGAGAAAAAGGCTCCTATGTAGCAAGACTTTTCTTGCACTTGTTTCCTTTCCTAAAAAAAAACAAAACCCAAAAGCAAAAACAAACAAAAAAATATCCCCAAACAACCCCAAAACACCCTCTTTACAAAAGGACACTTCTATCAGTTATATTTAAAGTAGGCACAGGTTTAATCATGCCCTGGAAACAAGCATGCAACAGATTTTTACTTGAAATTATCAGGCTTACCTACTCTACATTTGTGCTGTAGTGAGTTCACTAGAAAGGCTGATCACACAATGACTCTTCACCACGATATGTTGATCTGCCAGCGTTTGCAGCTCTGCACCTCAGCCTCCTGCTAAGCTGGAGAATGCACTATATCTAGTCTCACCTCAAGGTACCAAATTCCTGCAGGGTCTGATAAATGTTTCATCAGGGAAACACTTGTTTTACCAGGGCTTGACCATTTCTTACATTGGAGTGATGAGGAAACAGCGACACTGCAGGGAAACGACTCCTGTTTCTACTCTACCAGAAATCATGGGTTTGAGAGGGGAAAAAAAAGCTCATCACTGTGAACAACCGTTCTCTCCCGGACATTGTGCAGAACAAACTGAGGAAGAGCAAGAAGAGTACAGTTGCACACAGCTAAGCCCTGGTGCTCTGCCAGTGGGATTACAAAAAGTGAGTTTATTACAGCAATATTAGACTAAACAGTATTTGAAGAGCTACATTACAATTGCTTAAAATCAATGATTTTAGTGACTTTCATACCAAATTTAGAAATTATTCTAGAAGTGATGATTTTTTGTCATTCTTTGAGAAGTTACTTTTGGATAAAAAGTTATTTTAATCAAAGAGAGACAAGAGAGCACCTGGAGATGGGTATGAAATGTACTGACACATTAGAAGTTTATATTCTTCTCCCAGTTTTGACTTAAAATGGAGAAATAAAATAGAGGAAGGTAATAAATTGAACATGTCTTGTCACTGTGTTTTTCAAGGGAGGTATGTATCCATGTCTTAGTAGATGAGGCAAAACCAGTTACCCCACCTTTCATATTCCCAGTTGATTTTGCAATTTTGAATAAACAAAAGAACTTCTTTACTTGTGTAAGAAGGTACAACAGCCTGCCAGGTGTCTACAGATTAAGGCTTCCTCCGCTTCACTGTTTGATTTAAATTACCATGCTTTAAAAGTTTAATTATTTTAGTAACTCAAAACAGACGGGACATAAAAATCTAACCATATCAGCTGCATTTTAAAATACCCTTTATGACACTATCTAATAAGCCAATTCTTGTGGTTTTGGGATTGTAACCCCTTGGCCCTCTGTATTAGACCCAACTCCAAATAAGTTTGGCTCTTCCACAGACTAAGGGGAGTAACAGTGTCCTAGGGTCACTTTGTCCTCACTCTTACAAGCATTTGCTTCCAGAAAATTGGTAATGGGTCTGGAAGGGACCATGGAGCATCAGCTGCTCTTGGAGCCTGAACTCCACTGAGGGCAGCACACCAAATGGCATGAAGCATAGCCAGAGCCAAAGCCATAGCATCTGGAACCTATAGCATCTCCTGTATTCTTACTGCCACCTCACTGTCCAGTCTGGGAGAGAAAAAAAAAAAGCCAACAATCCAAACCCACCTGAACTGGACAAGGAAAGGCTGCCAAGCCCTGGTATGACTGCCCTCCTCTCAGCTCCAGTGATGATCACCTACAAAAATGCTGCTCCTGAGCATGCCTGTCTAATGTGTTCTTAAAAATTCCCATGCTCGTCATCCATTCTACAGTCTGCATCACGCCAACATACCTTCTGAAGTCAGCAACTATCTATTACATCTCTTTTAAGACCACCTTATTGTTTTCCCACAAGCATCTTCTTATCCCTTTCACCTAAAACCCTATTATCTATAAAGGACTTAAAAACCTGAAGGTTTTCATAGACTCATAAAATAGTTTGGGTTGGAAGGGACCTTTAAAGGTCATCTAGTCAGTCTCCGCACAGGGAGCTGGAAACACACCAGTGTCAGAATTCACAAAAATGAATTAAAGGTGAGATCATATAGAAAGACAACGTAACCCACTCACTGCAGATAGTTTAGACATTGCAACACAGCAGTAAAGACAAACATCAAATTTCAACATTCAGCAGCAAAACAGTCTTCTCAGCCAAGGGTATACTTTGTCTCATTCAAATGATACCACCTATGCAGGAAACCTATGGAAGGTCTGTTGTTTTTTTTTTAATATATATATTATTTTTGGTTTTTGAAACTGAGTAGACAGAAGAGCAACCTTATCCAGACAGTCAGCTTTCACTAGAACAAACAGGCTAGAAAGCTTTCCAACCACATAGACGATTAAGAGCTATTTTTGGAGCCTGTAGTAGCAGGATGCGTTGTATTCCTGCTATCCATCCAACAGGGGAGCAATAAAAATTACATCATTGTGTCAAAAGGAATGTTTAAGATGCAAACCTAAAAAGCCAGCCACTTTAGTATTGGTTCATACAGGACTGGAAGGAACCACGGTGGTTTGGGGAGACAAGTATACTGCCTGTAGTACTCCATTAGCGTCACAACAGCCTCTGCAACAACAGGACATTCTCAGCTCATCTCCTTACCCTTTTAATTCGTCAGCTAAGCACATGCCAAACTGCTTGGTACCAGTTTCCATGCATCTTCTTATCATTAGGCGATAACGAGGCTCAAAGACATGGAGTGGGCAAGGGATGGTAGGGAAGGCCATGGTACATACGAAGATGGGAACATCTTTATTCAAACTGTAAGATAATTATTAAAAAAAAAAATTCAGCTTTTTTCTGGGTACTGCTATATTCAGCATAAACCCTTAATATGACACTGATTCCAGTGGTTTCCTTAGACTCATTCTTCGTAAAGGCTTATCTAGTCGAGGTTTGTCATTTTTACAAGACAAACATATTTCAGGACTCTTTCTGTTAATACATTAAGGCAATAACCCCTCTAACCTATTTTCATAGAGGAAAAGTCAGGAAATAATGGGCAATTTCCCAAATGTGTGCACACCAATACATCTAGCTTAAATACACATGGCAAAGTTTTGGTGATAAATTTTTCCAGTAATATAGTACCTAAGAACTAGCCATGTTCAAAGCAAGATGGTACAGAATTCCCAAGCTCAGTAAAGCCCTTTAATTTTGAAGAAGCCACTAATCCACTTAAATAAAACTTGCAATTAAGCCTGAAAAAAATTTTCTTTTTAGTTGAGTTGTAGCGCAAGATCCACAAGTCACTGACAAAACTGGATCCTTGAACTTCTCCTGACCTGAAGTATAACCCATCTATAATTTGAATTCTACTCCCAGAAAACCCCCATTATAACTTCTAAAGCTATTATATTGTTTCAGAGGAAAAAGCAATTATCTTTATTTTAGGAATATTGGTGTGCCTCTCTACCATCCAAGCATATTGTTACTTGTTTATCAGCCACAAACATATCAAAAATACAAAACATCTGGCAGGTTCATTTACAAATTCATTCATTTTGTGCATCTGCATAAGCAAATGAAGCTTCTTCAGTAATTTAGATTGAAAAATACCATTTTTGTAACAGCTGTCAGTAGTAAAAAGAGAGCCTACTTTGACAATTCCTTCATTTCTTCCTCATAAACTTTCTTCCTTTCAGATAATTCCTCTGGCAAGTAACGGACTATCAGTTCTTCTGTAAGGACGGTCTTCTTGTAAGTTCTGCTTGCCAGAAACTGCAAGGAAGAGTCAACTCTAAGTCTAATAATGAGAAGACAGGTAACATCTCTTCCTTCCTACCCATCCCTTTCCTAAAGCCAAACAGCACGTTAGTCAGGACTGTACTGATTCCTCCTCCTTTCCAGCCTTCAGGCATCAAAACTTCCACTTTGGGGTACATGGTTCACCCCGGTGCCCATTTAACTATAACCCCATGCCCTTTTTTTGGCAGAAGTTGTACTACCAGCAAGAAAAGGCAGTCCCGCCTTGCTTTTGCAGAAGATACATATATTCTGTTCACCCAGAGCTGCCAGGTTCCTGGCAAGTAGTACTCCAAGTCCAAGACACTTTCTGTCTGCTGGAGCAGAAGCGTTGACCAAGGAGTGACCATTCCTCATTCATCGCAGGTAGACAGACAAACTGGAGATATGGTGTCAACGGGACTACCCAGGCAGGAACCTGATGTGATACTTAATGGAAGCCTCTGTTCCTTTAAGCACCAGCAAACCCCACTTGTCTTCCAAGGAATGACAAAACACATTCTGGAGCAAATGAGGTCTGCTCACAGCTTGACGCTGTGGGTACTACTGTGTTGTTCTGGTTTCGTAGAACCATGGAATAGTTTGGGTTGGAAGGGACCTTTAAAGGTCATCTAGTCCAACCCCCCTGCAATGAGCAGGGACATCTTCAACCAAATCAGGTTGCTCAGAGCCCTGTCCAACCTGACCTGGAATGTTTGCAGGAATGGGGCATCTACCACCTCTCCAGGCAACCTGTTCAGTGTCTCACCACCCTCATATGAAAAAATTTCCTCCTTATACCTAGTCTAAATCTACCCCTTTTTTAGTTAAAACCCAATACCCCTTGTCCTATCGCAACAGGGCCTATTAAAAAGTCTGTCCCCATCCTTCTTATTAGCCCCCTTTAAGTACTGAAAGGCTGCTATAAGTTCTTCCCAGAGCCTTCTCCAGACTGAACAACCCCAACTCTCTCATGCTTTCCTCAGAGGAGAGGTGTTCCAGCCCTCTGATCATTTTTGTGTCCCTCCTCTGGACCTGCTCCAACAGGTCCATGTCTGTCCTGTGCTGAGGACCCCAGAGCTGGATGCAGAACTGCAGGTGGGGTCTCACCAGAGCAGAGGGACAGAATCCCCTCCCTCGACCTGCTGGCCACTCTTCTTCTGATGCAGCTTGTGAGTAGAGCACAGAAAATCCCCACATAAATGCTTTCAGAAGAAGAGTTTTGTGCGTTTTTGTTAATTGGGGCAAGGACATACTTACTTCTGACAGCTTTTCTTTGCAGAGCGGGCAATGCGGATTATGGTCAAGGCAACGCTCAAGGCATTTGAGGCAAAAGGTGTGTCCACAGGGAGTGGTAACAGGTTCATAGAACAACCTGTAACAGAAAAACTAAGTTGCCAACACAAAAAATGCAGATTCCCAAACTGTGGAAAGGAGTGACTACACCTAGCCATCTCTTCCATTCCTGCTTCTGTATAAAGCACAGGTGTCAGTTTTATCTAAGGATATTCAAAAAGTTTTCATTTACAAGTGGTAAACAATGGAGAAAACCATGCATAAAGGAGAAAACCACATCTGTAAAGATTCTCCAGATGCAAGGTTCAGCAAAAAGTAAGAGAGTCATGATTTAGACATTCTCTGGCGGGTTTCCCTTCCGACACCCTGAAAACTTTTTTCAGAAACTAGAAAGGCTTTCTGATCTTAATCCCAGGTCAATGCAGTCATACCTCATGCAGAGGGAACACTCAAAGTCCGACGCATCCACCAGAGTTGCTGGTATTTCACTTGAAGTGACAGCGGTGTTTTCAGGTGAAACATCTGCATCTAAGTAGTTAAGATGACAATTATTTACTGTTTAAATTGTTTTTCCATAAAGAACCTAATTTATCTCTTTTCTTTTTTTTTTTTTTTTTTGAAGTTTTGTTCCAAAAAAACATATTTTCCATCTAAGTTTTAGACTTTCCAGCAGGAAGTCTTTTGGAGATCGGAGGATGATGTCTATGGCCAGCCAAAGCACTTTAGAGCTAAATAGCCATGATTTGCTTCTCCAAAAGTGGTTGTTGTTTTTTTTTGAAGTCTAGTTTTTAAAATACTCTGCTATTGCTTTCCCACCACCATCACCACTCCCACATCAGCCAGGCCAGATGTTTTAAAGGACATTAAGTCCAGAATTTAATTTGTTTACACACAGTCAAACTATTTCATCAGTGTTTATTATATATTTCTCAGCAGGGGTAATTTTTTGAACAAGTATAAAAAAGCTTACATTCTTCTAGACTAGGCTGCTATGCAAAATCCCAAGTTTCAGACAGCTTAAAGTTTAAGGACTACTGGAGTTGCACTAGCTAATACTGATTTCACTAGTTCAGCGCTCTGCAAACATAGAAGCAAAACACTTCACTTAAAATTCTGCCCACCCTGGTTTTTGAGGGGTGGTATATATCCCTGCAGTTAACATGATTACAGGGTATGGGCTTCAAACTTCACAGCAGCAGCATTTAAGCTCAAGACCTATCAGTTCGAGCTTCTGGTGACATTTATACAAGCAGATTCTGTAACTTCTTTTACAATCCGCATCTTTGTTGCTCAGTGATGAGTTGCAACAGAGCCACGGATTCTGCCTCCATGTCCTTTTTATTAAGCAAATTCTTGACCGTTAAAAAAAAAAAAGCTCAGCTTTTTATGTTAAGTTAAAACACTAGGATGTTTTGTTAAAGGATAACTTATGCTCAGCATCTGGTTTATCTCAAGCACAGATGGGATAGGGGAGAGGGCACTGGTGTTGTGTGGCCTACAAAGAAAAAAAACGTTATCTTTAACCTACATCTCACATGTTAGCATTTAGTAATAGCAAGAACCTAACTGTGTTAATTCTGCAAATAGTAACATGGCATCGGGATCTAGCACAGAGCAGAAATTAATGGTTATGGGTAAAACGTGATCTCTGGCCTTCGCTGTGAAGATACAGGCAGGTCAGATTTCACAATCTATTTACTGAGTCTGCAGTTCATAGGCAAGTACAGGGTTCTTCCCTTCATGGCAACATGATCAGAAACTGGCCATACAGTCATCATTTGCAGAGGCAGCAGACCGACAGCAGCACTTGAAGACTTTTAATATTTTAAGGCAGAAGTGAGATTTGTCAAGGAGGTGTGGGTTGGGTTTTTTTTCCTTTAAGGGAAAAAATGCACACTAGTATAGCAGCGCTTTCAAAGTTCCTTTTAACCAATTATTTCACTACTCAGTGCAATATATTGCCTTCAGCAACTTTATGCCGGAGCACTAACACCACTTTGGAGGTCTTTATTAGAAGCTTGAGAAGCATACTGATTGTAAGCACTGCTATCAAGTGACAGAAAACTGGGGGGGCTTATTACCCTTCAAAAGGCTTCTTTGTTTGCTTGGAAAGTTTCATGTAAAGTTACATGTGACTGTTTCTGATGCCAGTTAAAGATTAGTTTCCAGGCTTACTGCATCTTTCCTTTATATAGAAAGACAATGAAGTTCAGCTATACCTCTGAGACCTAGAAAATGGAAACAGCACCAGCAACACAGACTACTAAACTGTTACTGGATTACACGTTGGAAATGGCCCATTTGACAAAGAAAAATACAGTGTTCACTGAATGAATGAAACTGCTCTGGAATAAGGTAAATAAGCTGTTACAGCAGAAACAGACACACCAGACAAAGTATTATTCCAATCCCTGTAGGGAATGTTTCATTGACACCTATAAAAAGGGAGAAGGAAAGAAGTAGTTTATCATTTTCAGTATGTGCACAAGAAATCCCCTTCCCATGCCGCAACACAAACCTTTTTTAGGAATCTTATTGGGGACATCCAAGCTTTGTAAATCCCTCATATCGTTGGACAGCTTTCTTTTTAAGCCAACCCCAGGTAAACTGGAGAGAATAGCTCCCAAAGACTTCTTGTTGTCTTCAAAATAGAGATCCAGAACATGATGGGGAACAGGAGAATCAGAGCTTCTAAACACATCAGATTCTTGGGACGGGGTTTTTGTTAACCTGAACACAGTATCCTAAAAAAATTAAGAACAGTTATACACAGCATGAGACAATTTTGCTTTGTTTTTTTCTATTAGTTGTATACATCAGCAATAGATCAAGGTCCCTACAGTGAGCTTAGCAAGGGAGCAAGGTCCATATCAAAGAAGGACACTCTCCAGTTGCATGAAATAAGGCCAGTTCTCTCCCTGCAGCTCCTGTCCCTAGAAATTATGTTCTTCTCATACTAAAATCCTGAGTGGAAAAAAACCACCCACAAATATAAGCGACCCCACATGAAGGCATCACATTGTCTTCTGAAAAAAGTGTTTCATTCTCTTATTCTTCTGAGGAAGTACATCCAAACAACAAGATCCAACAGCAATGGAGAAAACAAGCTTACCATGAAAGTAAGTGCCTACACGAGTGCAGACAAAGATAATGTCACACAGATCAGACAGATCCTTGTGTTACTTTTGGTATTTTTATGTTGAACGCTTTTTACTTTACCTTTGAGGACCCAGCAACAGAGCTGTCTTCCACAGCTGACTGTGTGTTTATGCTACTCAGAAATGCGGGTTTCAATCTTGTATGGGATGTTCGACTAGAGAAAGGTGCTGTTAGACTATCATGCACATTTTCAAAGGCTGGGAAAAACATCTCACACATTATCTAGTCAATTAGAGAGAGAAAAAAAAGAAAAAATAATAATAATTACGACATAGATATTCAAGTTTGCACAAACACAGATACACAAACTTCACAGTTTCTGGATGCCAAGAAGCTTGCAACAACCAGGACATCCCGCATTCCCCAATGCCCACAGGAAACTTGAATGGCAGTCCCCACCACAACCACAGGTACAACCCACGGTGCTCTTCTGGTGTCCACCTCCCTCCCCGAAGGCTTCTGCTCCCCAGGAGCACCCGGAGCAGCAGTCTGTTGCATCCTTCTCCTGCCCCTACCCATCTCCACCCTGACCCTAAGACTCCTGCCTCCTGAAGCCTTCAGACCACACTCTCCCATCAAAATCGGTTAACAGAGATGTCTTTAAGCTGTCCTCATGCTCTGCGTCCATCTCCTCTATCCTCAAGCTGTGTGGAGCCTGTTCCCCCTCTCACCAGTCCATACCAAGTGCCTTGCCAAACCCCAGTTTCTTTTTATAAAAAGCTGCCTGTACGGACAGTCACAGAGAACCTGACGATATTTGGTTAGCACTAAGTGCGTCTAACTTCCCATAAGGGACTAACTGCTACAGAGACTGCAGGATTTTTCCAGGACAGGGCAGAACACATCTGCCCCCTCTCAACCCTCTGCCACTTCCCATTTTAAAGTAGTTTTCTGATGGGCACTAAAATTAGCAGCCTCAAGCCTACAAAATCCAGGTGTACTCAAATCCGGCCAACATACTGCAAGCGTAATCTACAAACGACAGCGGCCCAAACTCCAGATTTGCAGTCGGATCCACAAATGTACAATCCCTCTGGTTGAGGCATCAACCAAACCCAAGAGGTGCCTTGCACAGCGTAATGCTAATAAGGTTTATTGGAGAGTCTACTGAATCAAATTATCCTTTGGCTGTTTATTATCACCTGAAATAACACAAATTTTACTAGGCTGCAGGAGTAAGAGCAGCATGATGGCCCAGAAGTGGCCAGTAAATACATTTTATACCTTTTGGGCTTCTTTCTTCATTGAGCTCCATTCAGGATTTAAGGCAACACAATAGAGAAACTCCTTCAATGCTTCCTCAGTCCTTTCCAATCCAGAAAGAGCTTTTGCTTTCACATAATGGCCCTGTTCACACAAAGGAAATGTACAAATCTAGAGATCATTTCTGAAGTGACAGCAAGACATCAGCAAACAACCTTGGAAGCTCACGCCATTCTGCAGGTGACGAGCAAGATGCTTTTTTGCCAACAAGCTCTTTAACACACGCAACTGAAGGAAAGTCAGCCACTTTTGCTGAAGATCCCCCAGGAACCCACTGCTGCATCACCCTCTGCCAAAGACACTGCTCTTTTCCTCAGGGGGGACCTGGTGCAGAACGAGGAGGGGTATTTCTCTCCCCAGGGACCAAGACTACTACATATCCCACCGGGCTCGATACCCCAGAGAACAGTTTCACATACCAGGGCAAACTTAACAGTAACAAAGCTGCATGGGAAAGGCAGTGGCATGGGGCAGGCTGGAGGCGGCAGCTGAGGGAGCAAAAGATTTTAAGTTCAGGACATTCACTTCTCCTTGGTGTCTTACCAGGACAGAGATGATTTTTCACCTATTTTGTTTCGCTAGAGAAGACCAACAACATTATGAATTTAGGGCAACTTACCAATGCTTACCCTGAAACCTTTTAGCCCATCCTACCTCTCCCACGTCCTGGAGTAACACATCCATGGCCAACAGGTATGGTAGTCAGCGTGGGGACAAGTCCTACTTGTTACTAGTAGCAAGACAGGAATGCCTCACCCCTGAATTTCTCCACAGATATCAATTTGCACTTCAAATCGGACTACAGAAAATACTTCCTTAACGATGAAAAGAAACTAAGTGGGCATTCAGAGATTTGCCTCTTGCTTATTAGACAGAAGTGTGCTCTGCAAGTCCACCTCTGATCCACACGAATATCTCTAGGTTGTGCTGAAAATACAATTTCACTAGTCTAAGAGACTGGTTAGATAAGCAGATACACTTTTCTGTTCGTCATACTAATGCCAAAAGATCCTGTATCACATAATCTCCCTGAGCAGGTACCTCCCTCCCTCTTTCAATATAGCCCTTCAGGCTGAGCCCCGTTAAGATCTTCACCCTTCTACCGTTGAGAAGTAGGAGGCTTGTACCGAAAGCAACTAACAGGCACTGTGTAAGACAGATTACTTAACGAATGTCACTCAGTGACCTGAACAAGAAATCTCAGTACACACCAATCTCTCAAGAGGAGATACATTTTTCTTTTCCCGAATGCAGTAAGAAGAGGTACTGTGAGGCCTGACCCTCACCTTCTTATCTTGATGTTCGCAATCTCTGTAAAACCTTTTTAGAGAGGCCCTAACACGCCTGACATCACTGTCAGGATTACTCCACTGCACTGGGGAGGCTACAAGGTTATTTGGCCTCGTCCTTCAGGGCCGCAAGAGCAATTTCCTTATCCAATCTGCAAGGGAGGACTGAGTTTGGCTGTCTCGGGACAAAACACCTAAAGATCCAACACCAGAAGTGAGGCCCAGGGACCAGACACTTCAAAGACCACCGCGGCCACCTTCCCGTTCCTATTTTCACACAGCCTTGACAAGCATCGGCCTGAAGGGTAAGGTCGAGGCAGGACCTTGTGCAGCAGGGAGGATCCGGGCAGGAGGGCATCTGGTTCTATCTGACAAGTAAAACCACAACTGGAAACTTCTCCCCACCTCAGAAAGATGAAGGACCTGGGTTTCATGGCAGCTGAAAAGAAACCAACTTGTCTATTGCTCTCATAAATACAGTGGACCCAAGAGCTTCACCAGTAACTCAGCGAGCCACTACATCTGAGTTCTCAGTGAGCCCAAACGTACTGGTAGGTGAATGCTTGCCTCCCAGAAGCTACTCCCAGAAACAGTTTAATTTTATGTTTTTGGTTGTTTTTTTTTTCCTAACTACACAGCGCATGTTTGAGCTAATCTCTTCCACTGAATGCCTCAAGATACAAAACAAAGCAGATGCCCAGAATTCCTGGAGAACATGGGTTCTGGATCAGCACAGCTCCCATGGAAGTTCTCACACACACGCAAGCAAAGCGAAATGTGTCTGTGACACTGCTGGTTATGCCATGATGACAAATTTCTTGGGTTTAACGGGTGACAAGACAGATAGCCTTCAGAGACAAGTACCTAACTCGTCAGAAACGAGATGCTTCAGACAGCTCCTCTCCACTTGCCCCACGTCTTCCCCAGCTGGAAGCAGAGAGCTAGCTGCAGCCCCCCACGTCGAGGTGGCCGGCCGAGGGGTTCATACAACACCTCCTTAGTCTTCACAGGGAAGCCAAGGTCTGCCTAAAATCCTTCTCCAATTCCCAGTGCTACCCTCTCTCCAGGTAGCCCCCAGGGGCTTTATCTGGTCAAACCTGTGCTGCAGTTTTGCTACTGATGGGTTAGGGACCGACGGGAGGTGTAATCCTAGGTGGGGAGAGCTGTCGGACACCCAGTCTACCCTCAGGCAACCTGCGGTAATAACGGGCTCCAGGCGCTTCTTCCATGTCTCATTTCTCTCTCGTAACATCATTTCTGATGCTTGCTTCAGACTGGCCACAAACCCACGTTGCTTGTAGCACTTCCTTTCATTATGAAAAAAAAAAAAAAATCCCAACCCCCTCTATGAATCACCATGACACAGGTGGGAATCACAGATATGAACGCTGTCCCCACCACAGAGAGAAGCCCCGAGAACAAGCAGTTTTCATTTTGGCCTCTACGACATGCAATCACCGTACCGCAGGCCAGTGGGGTTTGTTTCGGCAGAGGACGTCCGCGTCGTGAAGAGCTTGCTGGTAGTTCTTCATCAACGTACAGAGTTCTGCTCGCTGTGCTATTAGTGAACACTTGCAAGGAGCTGGAAAACAAAAATCATTGCAGGGAACTCCATTAAAAGAAGCACTAGGACACGTTAAATACAGTAACCTAATTTCCAGCCAGAGTAACCTAAAAAGCACTACAGCACAACGGTTACATTTATACTCTCCTGTTACGGAAAAAAAGGCAATTCCTTCCTTCTCTCCTTCTTAAAATATATTCCTCTCAGCCTGGAAGCAACCTCTGCATTTTATCTAGCAAGACAGATTTCATATTCGTATACAGGATGCCACCTGGTCTTTCCCTCACCTTGCTTACAGGACACTTAAGAAAGCAAAAAGAAAAAAAGCCCCAACTGTTTCTCCGCCCAGTGTGGCTTTGCACGAAAGAAATCACCAACGCAGGACTTCAGCTAAAACGTTCACTGTAAGCCACTCATTAAGAAAAATGCATGCAGCCTTCACGTTACATATCCACTTGCCACCCACATACCTCTGCCCTCCCGAGGGCAGGCAAACCTCTCACGATCACACACATCGCCTCAGTACCTACACACTCACGAATCATTCCGTTTGCAGGGATTACAAACATCTCAAGCGCTATTATTCTGTCCTTTCCTAAGGTCTCTATAACACGTTTTAAGATGGAAATCCTCCTCCAGCATAAAATCTCACAAAACCTCAAAAGAAAAACTTTGGCTGATGCATGTTCAGCTTGTCCACCAGGACCTCTGGGTCTTTTCTGCAGTGCTGCTACCCAGCCCAGCCCAACCTGTCGCACGGGGTTGTCCTGTCCCAGGCACACTTGCCTTGGCCAGAGTAGGTGTACCAGTCAGCCCGTGCCCCAGGTTGTTGGTCTGAAGGGCAGCCCTGCCCTCCAGCACATCAACCGCTTCTTCCTCCCCCAGTTCGGTGTCAGGGACAAGCTCGCCGACAGCGCGCTCCGCCTGCTCCTGGAGGTTGTTAATAAGGTGTTGAACTGCGTCAGCCCCATTACCGACACCTGAGCAATGCCGCTGGTAGCCGTCCACCCAGCAGCCCTCAAGCCATTAACCACCACCCCGTGCCCCTGATGGTCCAGGCAGTTCTCCACCCTTCCCACCTCCACCTCCCCAGTTTGGCCAGGAGGACGCTGCGGCAGGAGGACGCTGCATCAGCAGCCTTGCACAAGCCTGCTAAGCCCCAAACAACGCTCTGCCTTTGTCCACTAAAGCAGTTCGCTCATCTTAGGAGATGAGATTTAGGCGTGATTTGCTCTTGGTCGCTCTTGACCTTCATGAGCTGGGGAAAGCTTCTGGAGGGCTAGAAGCTGGCTGCTGGCTGGTAGCAGCTGAGCGCAGTAACCCTTACCCAAATACAAGCTGGTTAAAACTGTCATAACTGGGATTAAACTTTAAAGAGGCTCCAAGGTGTGCTGAGATACAATACTGCCTCATTTCTACAAATTTTAAACTTCCCCTCCAAGCTAGCTTTCTCAAGATTTTTCCTGCAAGTGTCACCTCCAGCATGTCCCTGCACAGGGCTCTCGTCTCTGTACCCCTCCTGCTCTCTCCAGCCTGCTGTGGCTTCACTGTTCGCATCTCACTTCAGCGCGAGCATCCTAAACACATCCTCAGTAAGAGCACGTCGCCTACACAAATCCTGGGCACACACGCCCGTGTGCACGGATACGCAGAATAAGCACAAAACTGCTGCAGGTGCCACTGCTCGTTAAGTTCAAGCCCCTACCAGGAGGGATGGCCCAAAATCACGTCCCTCCCGTCTCCTCCCCTCCCTGGAGCTGATGCTGGTGCTCGTGCAGCAAAACCAGGCTCGCGTGGCTGCACAGAGAACCAGAGCGAGGAATCAATTGACTGAAAGCTAATCCAATAAAAACAAATAAATAAAAAGGTTTAAGAGGATCAGTTTCCCCTCAACTGGTTCACTGTACGGCCACACCAACGCGAGTGCCAGGACAAGGGATGAGAAAGAAAGAAGCAGCAAGGACTGCTGCCTTTTTTGGCTGTAGCAGGGACTGATGCCAGATATCCTAATTGCAGAATGACATACCAGGGGTGATACTGCCCAACGGTCCCAGACAGCGACGGCTAGAGACTACACCTAAAACAAGGAGCTCTGCAAAAGCTAGTTCACACTGTGGGATTCTGTGCAGGGGTTTTTTTTTTTTTGCTTCTTTGGTTTTGCCTTGGGTTGGTTTTTTAACTATTACACATGCAGACTGATGCAGTGATCCACATTTCTAGCTGATACTTCTTAAAAGGACTGCAAGTTAAATGAAATTGAAAACAATTAACCTAAGATCTTCAGAAGCAATAGTAGATGCTCAAATATGAAATTATTTAATTTAGCTACCATTTAAACAGCCTGTGTATTCTGTTTATACTGAACATGAACACATACTCTGCATTTCCATCATCGTAGCTGCTGCAGGGTATTTGTGCAGAGCATGCCGAGGTGGGTAGATGCAGACAGCAGAGGTAGGTGCCTCAGCAGCCGGGCAGGGCGCTGGGTGGGGGATTTTTTGGCACCACGGGGGAAAGAAAGCAGTGGGAGATTAAAGGGTAGGCAAGCCAGCTTCCTTCTTCTGTTCACTACCGCACAGTTCAGCCACGCTGATGCTTCCTAGCGCTTTTCAGCACACAATTCAGCACCCTTCATACATTTGGCAGACTCAGAGAGAGAACAGCTTCATCGGCTCTTTTTCAGGATCTTGTCTCCACTGCAAAAGTTTTAACCAAAAAAAAAAAGCCACCGCAGAGCACAACGGTGTGGCAAAGGCTGCAAGTCCTCCCAAAGGAGAGCCCAAAGGCTCTCACAACACGAAGGGAAAATAATAAGCTACTGAAAAAAAACCAACCCCAAGGCAAACCAGAAAAAGCTACATGTATTCAGGGCTTGTACCTCTTGTTCGCCAAGTCTCAATCAGAAAGCGTAAGGTGTGGCCCATCTTAATGAGTATCTGGCAAGGAATGTTTAGTTAACTGGGGGGGGGGAACCAACAGCTTTGCTAGAGAGAGCAGTATTTATGAGACTAGAGTGTAACAGGTTTTCTACAGGGAAATGAAGGAGCTCGACAAGATGCCGCAGCTGGACCTGTGCCCAGCCGCCTCCGTTCAAGCTCACCCCACTCAGACACGGCAGCACAGCCCAAAAGCTCGCCGGCTCGTACCCGACCTGCGGTCCCCTCGTCCCCAGCCTCCTGCTGCTGCTGGGACCATCGCGGGAGGGTCTGCGGCTGGTCCCAGGGCAAGGCTAGATGGACTGAAACCTCATACTGTCTGTCAGTGGAACCGCAGCATCAGCTGGCTGACTCCAACTTAGGGTACATGTGGAAGTGCGAAGAAAAAGTGAGTATCTGGCTACAGCCTGAATAACTACAGGGTTTCTATAAGCACCATGGTATCGAGTTGTTCCACGCTACTGCATGTGCCGTGGTGAAAAAATTAGTCACAGAAGGTGGACGGAGAGGACTGAGAACATACAGAGTTTGTGAATGCTGCTAGATGCCAGTATACTATAACAACTGTCAAGTTTATTTGGAAAAAAAAAAAAAAGTCGCACAATAGCCAATAGTTTGTTTTAAAATAACGCACCCATTCTTTCTTCTGGAGGTTAAAGAAAAAAAAGATTTCTTTTATGAAATGGCTTATTATTTCAGGCCGAGTTAAAAAAGAAAAGCGTAGAAAATTTTACTGTTTCCACAATACCAGCAGATGGCATTTCCTGAATCAAACTCTTCTGGGAGCCTGCAGCTGCACAGCAAAATTTATGTCCTTGTCAGCATCAGCGATCCACTGCTGAGGCTCCCAGGATCTGTGGCTCCGGGCAGCCGGGACACAGAGACTTCCTCGGAGCTGCGGGTCCTGGGAGCTTTCCCACGTGGCTCCCTCCCTCCCAGCCATAAACCCACGGCACCAGACAAACCCCAGCCCAAGCAGTGCCCAGAGCCAAAGGGCTTAGTTGCTCTCAGCCTCCTGGACCCTCCTTGGGACCACCAAGTATTACCCAACCTGAGCGTGGCTGTCAGCTTGGATTTTCCAAAATCATTAACTTTCCGCTCACACTACCTTTGCACTCATCTGCAGATGTTCGTTAGATTGCACTTTTACTTATGTAGAAGCTAACACCCCAAATTACTTTTCCAGATATGCCCAAGCATTCAAGTTTTAAAAAAACTATGCCGCTTGAGTTCGGGAGGCTGACAGGAGAACAGGACTCCCCCAAATCTCCTTGTGCCACAAAGGCAATTAAAGCAATTAAGAGAATTTGCCAAACTGGTTGTAGATGACAATTAAAGTTTTAGTGTAATAAACTACTGCTGAGATTTCTTCCGGGAACTCAGCACAGAAAGAACAAGTTTAAAGCTGCTAGAACTCCCTAATCCTCCTTATCTGACGTTTCTTCCTAGAAAGGCACATTTTATTCAACTCTATTTTAATCCTAAGCATATTTCCTGAATGCATGAGCAGAACTGAAACAGCGCCATCCAAAAACACCTTTCAATCTTGCTAGTAAGAGTCAGCCTGCGCAGGACTTCGGGGGAAATTTTTCCCACATTTTAAAGAAACTTCTGCCGCTGGAGAGAGGAAGAAATTTGCCTTGCTTGCTTACGTATGCATTCAGTTTTGAACAATTCAGTATTGAAAGCTTTTTCATAAGCTTGAAAAATGACCAGCAAGCTAGTCTTTCTCCTCCGGACTTCACGCAAGCATGACAAGTCCATGCACAAAAAATGGATACACAACCCTGTGTTATCAACACTGGTTCCAGCACAAATCCGAAACATAGCCCCATACTAGCTGCTACGAAGAAAATTAACTCTATCCCAGCCCAAACCAGCACAATGGGATACTTGGAATCAGCAAGCCCACATTTTCACACTTACCAGTCTGCCTTAATTGGATTAATAACTGGATTTTAAAAAAAAATTACTATTTTCTGACTATCATGGCTTTCCTCCCTGCATTTACATCACTGGCAGCCTTCAGGAGGTGAAGTAACGAAAGATCCCAGATGAAGCGCGCAAGAGGTTTTAGCACGCAGAGGATGCAAGGAAAGAAGCCCGTTCCTCCGTTATCCCTCTCTTGCAGCCACGCACCCTTCCACTGCCATTACGAAGCAGGCGCTTGCAAACAGCACTCCGCAGGCAAACATAACACCTACTTCTACTGGATGACCAGCTCTATTTCTTTTGTTTTCTTTTATCTTCATGCAGATATGAAGTATTTTTCTTCCTTCAGAAGTGCCTATTACAAACTTCAAATATTTGACCCCAAACCACCCCAAGCCAAAGTTTTCTCTCCCGTCACCTCCACGGGGAAGGCGATTCAGACACCACTGGAGACCCCAGTACGGCTCGTCTGCACTAAGCAGCTACAGAGCTGGTCCACGCCTGATGGGGATTTACCTCTACCCACAAACTAAGGGCACAGCGCACCGAGACGAAAAAGCAGAGGAGACCTATTTAACCTGGGGCGGACAAACTGCAGCCACCACTTCACTAGGAGAACTGAAGCAGCAACGCTGTCCCCTTGCCTTCCCACCCCAAGACACAGGACAGCCCCCCTCTTGCTGCTTTGCCCCCCAGCATGCTGACCTAGGTGCTCTCTGCTCTGGGGGACAGGGACACATCAAGAAACTCCCTCGTATTATCACTTTGACTGAAAGAAAAGACACTGGCGACAGATGAGCTGGATTATTCTTAAGAACATACAATTTTAAGACTGAACTAACTTCTCTCCAGGCCTCTGTATTTTGCTGTTCAAAAGCCCAGACTTAAGAACACGGATTTTTCTGTGTGCTGGACAAAATGCTTTAGATTCCCAGCAGTTTTATTTCAGGCTCAGTAAGCCCTCAGCTAGAAAGCTCCATACATTATTTAAAGCTGGACTGTCATCACCACTAAGCACAGCTAATCACTACTCCCATCATTACTCAGGAGAAACACCGTAAGAGAAGTTATATGCTACCTGGAAGAAGACCTGCTACAAAGAAGGTGCAGCTAACTTTGTGCCCTTGCTTTCATGTTACACCTCTAGCCTCATGAGGCAGAAGCATGCCAGACTGATTACATTAACCTACGGTTTAGTTTGCATTTCCACAACTGCAAAACCAATGATAACCTTCTTTACAAACCCCTTAAGTGATCAATTGCATTGTACAGCAAAAGTCCTCAATTCAAGACTGTCCCAGCATAAAGCTAAGTGTAATAGATTAGATCATTGCTCCCTCCTATCCAAACCCCAATATTTCAGCACTTTGCTAGACGCATGCTACTCTTTCCAGATAAAATAGCAGATAAAATAGCAGGAAATCCACACCTCCTCCCTGTATTTTCAGTTCCCCCTCTACCCTTTGGACATTCGGGCACTGCTTCAGGTGACGTACCTCAGGTCCATCCATGGCTGCTTGGCACTAGTATAATAAAACCATGAAGTACACAAATGTGACTCTTTTCAATGCTTACTAGTTCTTCCAGCATTTAGTTTGGGGTTTGGCTAAGGTTTCCTACCAAAGCTTCAGTCAGAACTGAAGTATCCTCTCAAACAGCATAGGGAGACTGTCCCAAAGCAAGATGCCTACGGAGAAGGCTTAAAAACCAAAACAAACCACCCCAAGTGGTCAACCCTCTGTGTGATCTCCAAAGCACCCAAGGAAAAGTCCTGACTCCACACAGAAACAGGGAGCTGTGCAAGCTGCACGCGAACCTGTGATTGCAAGGACATTCCAAAGACACGTTGTGCTTCACAGCCAGGCGGGACCAGCCAAGTAGGTCTGCCACGATCATAGTTAACAAGATCAATTTACAGCCAGATAGTCTATCGTAATATGACTTTACCGGTGATAACCTAGTTACCCTGTTTGTCACGATCAGTATACAAGCTACATCTCTACTAGTTACTCTTGGGGTCTCCATAACCTTATCTTTTTCCAGTTAAAGCTTATTTTAGCCCAGAATTTCTGACCCTCTGCATGCTGCAAAAAGGACCTTCTTGTTTCTCAGTTACTACCTCACTGCTTCTGTCCTCAAATAGAGCGAATCACTTAATACATTTCTAAAAGAGAAAAGGAGTGGTGCACTATCCCACTGATTTTAAGATTAGGAAGCGCAAGTCAGTTCTATAAATGTCTTCTTCCACAAGCAAAAGACATCCTGTTTTACTTTGTCACAGCAAAAGAAAAAGAGAATATGCTGTTTGAAGAGACTTCAAAAATTCTTCAGACTTTCTGATATGTAGGTATAGTTCGTTCTCTCAGATTGCTGAAGTAGTTCAATTATTTATAGGAAAAATTACACCTGGGTTGCATATATGGGGGGAAATATTCACCCCGTCTGAAGTGGTACATAACTGTAATGTTAACATGAGCAATGTTAATGGCTTAAAAAAACACACCCAAAGACTGTCTACTGTATAGCACAGTGCCCCCCCCCTTCGTGCCCACGATAGATAAGCCTCCTGTCCACCACGGCCCTAATCTTGCAGCCCTCCAAAGTCCCTGCCTTCAGCAAACGCTCTGCAAACGAGCAAAACTTCCAGAGATCCAACTACAGGATCTGAGCTTTCAACTACAGGCTCTTTACAAATCAGGAGTAACACCAGCTCCTGCTCCAAAGTACTTGACAGGTTTCCAGTGGTGTCACATATGAAGTATTTACTACTATTTTTCAAGCACTGCCTCAGTAAAAAAAAAGGAGGGGGCTGAGGGACAGAAGCCTGCAAAATATTTTAAGTTTAAAAACAACACTTGGACTACTGCAACAGTCTCTAGGTAACCTTGACTCCTACTTTTACACATTTTTCTGCCCCTGTAAAACAGAACAAACAGGTTTTGGAGACATGCTTTAAGAAGATTGCAAGAGGTTCTTTTACAGAGGGATGAGAAAGTTCTTTTTAGCACAAATCCTCTAAGCAGCAAACATCTACTATTTTTTGTAGCATGTAATTTCAAAAGAGTACCTCTTATTCTTCACTTAGAAGTCACACTTTCCTTTAGGAGCTACAAAATTAAATATTCTTCTGATAAATTATTAGAACAAACCATTTGCTGTTCCAGTAGTCATGACAGCTGTCTGCCATGGTGCGCTTTTTTTTTTTTTTTTTTTTTTTAAATGGCTAGTACAACATGTCTTTACTACTGGAAACCAGAAACCATTCCCAAGACCCTGTGAGGAAGGAAGATTTGGTCAACCTCTTTTTCACCATATCAGAAAAAGACAATCAACCTTATCTTCCAATAGCAAACTTCTAGAAATGGCGTACAAAAGAAGAGACTGTTGAAGGGTACGTAATATACATAATTCGCACGTAGGTGCATGTGGATGCTCTCTAGCAGTTTGCTCTGAACAACGCAACTTCAGCACAAGCGCATCACTAAGGAGCACAAATCCTTAGAAAACAGCAGCAGAATTAATAAAATGCATACTGTGTCATCAGATATCTTTATAAAAATTTAAGCACAGCTTTCTAAACAGAGTTCAGCAGCTTCCCTTTGCAGACAGGGACTCTTTGCTGCTTCTGACCTTGACCCATGACTAACACAGAAACCCTTCAACCATCAGGTCTGCAGTAGGATAGCACCAAGAGGGTGTCCCACCAGACCACCAAGAAATCCTGATCATCGTTTTCCCCCTTATGTGAAACAACTCAGAAGCAGGCTTGGAAAGAAAATGCCCCAGCAAATAATTTTGGGGGCATGGCAAAATGCTTGCCCATAGCTGTCTTACTCGTGGCTGTAAGCAGTCAGCTCAACTCCCAAGAACGCTTGGTTGGAAGTTTACCTATGCCACGCTCTGCGGGAAGCAGTGCAACCCCACAACCTGGCATTTACCCAGCAGGAAAATCCACAGCAGTTGCTCTTGAATCAACATGCGCTGAAGGTCTGTAGCTTTAACAGCTTGAGGGCCGGTATGGAAGGAAGGTCAAGAGATGCAGCAAGATGCACTTATTTTCTACGCACAACACTGCCAGGTTTTTTTCTACCTATTTGAGAGTTACCAATGTAAAGGGGAGGCAGAGGGGAAGGAAAAGCCAAAGATAGATACCAACTACCCACCTACGTACACCAAGAGTAGCATAACTGAATTTGTTTCCAAAGACACCGACGTGAACAACTGTCTATAAAGACCAGAAGAGACAGGATAGGACGAGGCAGCCACAGCGGTTTGCAGATACTCTCTATTGAGGTCAAACCATCCCACATGCTACCCAAGCAAAGCAGCAGCCACAAGCTCAGGAACACGGAGGCAGCACCAAGCCCCTCACCACACAAACTCAATGCTCGGCACAGGGGCGCAATGGGGGTACAGTGACCCTGAGCAGGTGAACCCCAGCACACTACCTAAAACAGTCCAGTGAGCAAGGATGGGGAGCAGGAACCAGCACTGACAGTCCCAGGAGGCTCTGTCTGCTGGAAAACAGGCGTATTTTGGCCTGAGACCTCATCCTCGCACACCTGATGCTCCTTTTACAGGTCTTTTCTACTGCCTCCTGGCCTGCCCCGCACCCTTAATTCAATTCTTATGAAGGGAGAATTTGGAAGGCACCAGATAAATTTCCATGACTCACTTGACCACAAAATAAATTAGTGCTGAGTGGCCACATTAAGCTTTCTTTTGGATCAGGCCAATTTATGGTGAACCTCCCCTGGGATGAGAGGGGAGAAACCTCTCTCCCCCGAGGTCTGGCCAAGAGAGGCAGATCCGCCTCTTTCCACCAAAGCTCAGAAAAGCTCCTACATTTTGTTTATAGCAATGCCCCGAACAGCACCCCGTGGGCTGGGGGGTCAGCGTGTGGCTCTCCACCCCAGAAGACGAGAGACGGAGCATCTCCAGCACTGGGGCAGCAGCATCTCCCTCGCTTGCCCTGCGGCACGCTACCTCTGACGCTGCGTTGGGCTTGATGCAAACTCGCCTCCTCTCCTTGGCCTTTCCTGCACCATCCTTTATCCACCAGAAATGGAGATCCACGTTAGAGGACTTGGGAAGAAAAGGCCCCCTTTGCAGATATATCTATCCTTAACTCCACTGCGTTTTTAAAACTCTCTGATACAGCTGAGCTTTCTCTCTGACATGCTTATTCTGAACGCCTTCGGGGTGGGGGGGAATTAAAACACTGGGCAGTTTGGACAGCTACATGCATCAGCTATCACCCCTCCCAGGAGAAACCTATTTCTGCTCAGAAAAAGCCCATCACACCAGAAGTAAACACAGCCCCTCCGAGGGCTTGCTGCAGCTTTTACTGCTCTCCAGAGACAGGGACACTTCTCAGGCTTGGCAGACACTGCGGCGGTGGGTAACTACACGCCAGAGCCAACACGCCTCACGCCGAAATGGGGTGATCTGGCACGCCGGTGTCCATACGACATGTGCCACTCTTTTGGGAGCCAGACAGGACTGCACAGCACGCAGGAGCCACGCGAGCACCCGCTTCGTGGCACGGCCATCCCTCCCCACCCAAAGAAGTTGGTTCGGGATTAGGGTCAGGCGGGTGCAGCCCTTCCCAGCAGAGCCACGGCCCAAGGTGCAGGTTTGAGGGACCATCCAAGACCTAAAACTGCCGACGCAGCTCAGGAACCAGCACCATTACAAAAACAGCAGCAGCAACAGGAGCCGGAGAATGGCACCGCTGGGCTTTTTAGCTCCGAGCAGGCATCTTCAGGCTTATTTACAGGAAAGGCGCAGGATGCTACCAGGCTGTCTCCGTGTGAAGAAGGGCACCAAGAAACGCCGGCTGAAGGCACGAGCCACTGCCACCCAAACCCTCTTACGCTGTGCGTGTATGTTTGCGTACAAGCACATCCTCACCCCGAGGAGAGCTCGGTCTCCTTCAGAGCTGTATAGCATCTAATTTTAAACCCAGCAGACTAGCACAAAGTGTACAATATGCTCCTACTTGGCCTGCATAAGACTATTTTTGATCAATACTGTTCCCCAAGAGTGAACTTTGCTGTCACGCTCCCACCCCCACCACGACAGGAGTCTTTGGCCGTAAAAAGTTATGCACAGTACTTGGGAAAAGCCCTATTCATTATCTTCCCTACGAAGCGAGAGGCACCTGCTACCCCTGTAACTGGGAATTGCTTTCTCGAAAGAAACAAAACAAAACCAAAACCAAACCACTCCCAAAAGCACGTCCTCAAAACACCCCACATTAATTTGTCACTGAAATCTAGCTTCCTTCAGTTTCAGGCACACAGCTTAAAGGGTCTGTAAGCCTGGATACACAGAAACAACTGTACTTCTCCCAGGCACACTCCCTCCAGAGAGCATCTCCATCAGAGAGCAGCAGGTGAGAGGAGAAAGGGTGCAGAACGCACCTACCACACAAAAAAACCCCAAATCTGAACAAAAAACCCCCCACCAAACCAACCCGCATGCATATATGGTAATATATTTCAGTTTAATTGACCTAAGAGTTCATATAATCAGAAGACCAGTTAGAAGAGAAGGGATGGCAGAGAGGAAGCCCACCTCTGATATCCCAGCTCTCTAAATTTCATCTGTGTGGGGAACAGCCCTGAGAGCAAGATTTGGACAATACTTGATATCATGATGGCTGAACAGCATAAAGCTTGGCACAAAGAGCGATCCAGCTGGAAACAAACGCTTCCTTTCAAGCAGCCTGACATGTGCTTGCTTTGAAGCTGTGGTAATTAGATACCTTGCAGTAACGAGGGATCTATTCCAGTGTCTATGGCAGAAAAAAAGCCAGTGACTTTGTTTAAAACAGCAGAGATCACCAAGCCGTGGGCATCTCAGGGGGACTAGAAGGATCAAAGAGTGAAGCGGATTTTCTTACAATGAACAAAAACCTGCACACAACCACACTTGAATCCATAGCAGACTATCAGAGCGAACACAGGAGTGGCAGTGGCACTGCAGATCCAATAGTTAAGGACAAAAGACGAACATACTTGCTAGGAGTAAGCTTTTGCAAGACTAACTAGTTCAGCTGGAAAAAGTTGACAACTTGAAGGCATGCAGACCTCTCCTGAGATCTGAAATTAGGAGCAGATATTCCAGACTGTACTGGAAATAAGCATTCTGGCTACATGACAGGAGCCTTTCATAGTTTAGACTTGAAGCACCTCAAGAACTAAAATGTAAATCAGAAGACAGGAGGTGGCAACCAGAATGAGAGAAGTGATCGGTAACTGGAAAACTTGCTTTAGTATTACATCATACAAAGCCAGTTGTTGCAGATGGAGCAGGAAAGTACTCCACAAGAAACACTAGTAAAAAAAATCCCACTGAACCACGTGTTCTGCCAAGAAGCCTGGAGTTTTACCTAACTTTTTACATCAATTGTATAATCAATGTGTTCATGTGCCTTCAGTCTCTAAAAAGAAATTAAAAGGACACCCACACCCTTGACTCTCAATAGTAATACATAAGCATTTGGAGGTTAAAAAAAAGCAGTTATTTTCTCACACATTAAAAGTCTAAATTCAATACCTGATAGCGGCTCATAAGCATTTCAAGTTGCCCATATGCTAACACTTAAGAAGTACTGAACGGTTAGAAAAGAGTCATGTTCTTTTTTTTTTTTTCCTGCTGTTTACTGCGATACTTGGCTGGAAAGCAGGAAGGCAACTCCAGCAAGCCCAAAGGCAGTACCTGATAAGCATGTGGTAAGAATTTCAGAACATGAGGCTCGGACAGTAGTTTGACCTGTGAGAAACGGCATCCACACACACAAACCAGGAAAAAAGGTGATGGGCTAGGGGGGCGGGCTGCCCTTCAGCAACAGGAATTTGGATCTGCTATGGGGAAGTTACAACATGTCAGCCTCTGGTTTTAGGATTTCAAAAGCCAGCAGGTTATCTGCTATTATTTTTAATTAGAATTTTTTTAAAAAAAATCTTATTAAGCAATTTTAGCGTCACTGAGGGAGTGAGGAGTTTCTGAACAGATTCCCAGCCTGCTTGGGAAATCACAGAAGACAAAAATAAGGACACTGCAAGGGAGTTATCTTGAGATCCTGACACACAGCAGCCACGGCTGGAGATACGTGTTCCAGGGACAGGAGGGGAAAGGACAGGCTGTGCGAGAGCACTAGCAGCATGCTATAATCTTCCCTCTCCTTTCACCCCCGTGCAAACACAGCAAGAAGCACACATGACAGCGAGAAACAGTTCTCTCAAAGTCACGTCAAGCACTTATTTCATTGACAAGATGCTATTTTCCCCCGGCAGTGGGACCCTGAACCCAAAACGTTAAAAGGCTCCACACTACTGAAAACCTGCTGTAACCACCAGTGACCTACATCAAGGCTCTCCCCTCCCTCTGCTTCACCTTCCTTCTTGGGCTCTCCGTCCTGCCCTACTTTAATAAGAGATTACTTCAGCTAAACCGCCTAATAGTTTTACAGGGAGACTCAGCTAGGACTGAAAACTTGTCACATCTAGCTGGAAATGTGGAATAAAGAGCAGAAGTAATGGTTTCCACTGCCAGCATCAGCTGTGAGACACCAGCATGCTATGCTATCCCAAACTCTTGGGTCTCAGATGCCCATCACACAACGGCGGCAAGAAATGAAAGCGCGTCAGGGACTAGTGTAACGGTGTTTCTCTCCACAGCAGCCAGCAAAATAGTAATTTAAAAAAAAGAAAAAAAATCACAGCCATTTATCCGTAGATGTAAAAACTAGGAACAAGGAAAGCAATTTTACTCGGGGAAGGAGCTCTTCCACAGAGGAGAGGCAGAGTTTTCTCCGCGTTTGTCTTTTCCGAAGAGATTTACCCGCAGGATTTCGCCTCTGTTAACACGACCGAGGCTTTCTCCCCCCCTTCCTCCTCAATTAAACCGGCCATCCATCACGCTCAGGCTGGAGGAGTGGCAGATCCCGGGGATTTGCGGAGATCCCGGCTCTTCCCAGCCCCATGCCTCTCTCCAGGCGTTTCAGACACTGGCGCTGCCGTACCACCCCCACCGCTCGCAGAGCAAACAAGCCGGGAGCACGCACGCACAGAAGCTCTACTATAAGGCTACAACCGAGCGAGCAGGATCCACCTACTACTCGGCGCAGAGACCGAAAACAACCTAGTTTTGATAAACTGAGGCTGCCGTCGGTTTGGCAGAGGAGGAAGGCAGACGGTGCCATTTTTATTTAAACCCAGGCTCTTCAGAGGATACTCTGCACCCAGAAATACCGCACGCCTGTAAAGAGGTTACGCTCAAAACAGGGGCGGACGGTCTCCGCAAGTCGAAATGCAGATTCGGCTTGAGCATTTTGCACAGCGTAAGATAAAGGAAATTTTTCTGAGCCTTTGTGCCTAGCGATGTCTCATTAAGCGTTTTCAAAGGCAGCGTTTTGCTGAAGATGCGACTGCAGGTAGCTGAACGAATCCGATCCCCACAGCAGTTTCTTCCACGAAGCCGCGGCAGGGCTTACCACGACCACTACTGCGTGTCCTTTACTAAAAGATGGTTCCCCCACAAATAGGAAAGCGGGTTTTCGAGAAATACTGCATAATGAGTCATCGACTGCAGGCAGCTAAACGCCAGGCACCTTCTGAGCAAGGACAAAAATAACAGCGGAACAAAAATAGCCCTTCACTTGGGGGGGGGGGCGGAGGAGACCCGCTGGGAGGATTCATTCTCAAAACTTCCCCCAGGTGCCCTCTCCCCCCCATTCACCACAAATCCCCTCCCCGCCCGGCTGCTGCGGGGAAAGGGGGGGGGGGGGCAGCTCCCCGCCTCGCACCCCCCCCCCCCTCCTCCTCCTCCTCCTCCTCCCGCTCCCCCCGCCGCCGCTCACCCATCTCCAGAGCCTGGTTGTACTTCTCCAAGGCGGCCGGCAGCTCCTGGCGTTCCCGCAACGCGTCGCCCTCGGCGCGGAGCCGCCGCGCCCGGCTCTCGGCACCGAACCACTTGTGCAGCAGGTTGCCCAGCACCACGTTGACCCGCGGGCGGGCGGCGGCCGAGGGCGGCGAGGAGGCGGCGGCGGCGGCGGCGGCGGGGGGGGTCGTCTCGTTGGGGCGTCGCGGTCGGTGGCAGCGGCCGCAGTCGCCGGGCTCGGCGCAGCGGCGGCAGTGGGTGTGCCCGCAGTGCAGGGTCACCGGCTCGCACAGCAGCCGCCGGCACAGCGGGCAGGCGAAGAGCTCGGGCGGGCGGCAGCAGGCCGGGTCGCCCAGCCCCTCGCCCTCCGCCCCGCCGGGTCCGCCGCCGGCCCAGGGCGGCAGGCGCAGCTCCTTGTCGCGGATGCTGAGGGCGAAGCTCTCGGCCAGCTCCCGCAGCTCCTCGGGCCGCAGCCGCCCCAGCCGCGCCGCCGCGCCGTAGGCGTCCAGCGCCTCGGCCATGCGGCCGGCCCGCGCCAGCGCGTCGGCGCGGCGGAGGCACAGGCCCCGCTCCGGCTGCGGCAGCCCCGCCAGCTCCGAGCCGTAGATCTCGGCCGCCAGCTCGAAGTTGCCGCCGCGGAAGGCCTCCTCCGCCACCTGCAGCATCTCGGCGCAGGGTCCCGCCGCCGCGGACCCGGACCCGGTGC
This sequence comes from Buteo buteo, assembly GCF_964188355.1. Taxonomy (NCBI): domain Eukaryota; kingdom Metazoa; phylum Chordata; class Aves; order Accipitriformes; family Accipitridae; genus Buteo; species Buteo buteo. The sequence continues at coordinate 7,321,798 of NC_134195.1, read as the reverse complement.
CGGTGCCGGTCCCGGGGGGCAGCGCGCAGGGCCCCGGGCCCAGCTCCATGCCCGCGCGGCGCCGCCGGCCCCGGGCCGCCCTACTCCATGCCGGACCCGCGGCGCTGCCGACTCCGGCTCCTTCCTGGGAGGGGACGGCGACGGCGACGGAAGGGAGGGAGGGAGGGAGGGAGGGGAGGGGGCGGGTCACATCGCTGCAGCAGGGGGGGCGGCTCCCGGGCAGGAGCGGGGGGGAACAACGGAGGGGATGGGGGGGGGGGGGGGCGGCTGGCACCGCCCCCGCGGGCCCGGCTCCCGGCTTATGTAAGGGGCGGCCGGTTGTATAAGCCGCCTCCGAACGCCCTCCCCCGGGGCGGCGCGGAGCGGAGGGAGCGCTCGCTCCTTCCTCCCTCCTTCCTTCCTCCCTTCCTCCTTTTCTTCCTCCCCCTCCCTCCCTCCGGGCCCGCCCGGTGGCCGCCGCCAGGTGCCGGTGCCGCACGTGCCCGCCCGCCGCCCCGCCCGCGGGATCGGACCCGGACCCGGACCCGGACCCGGAGCGGGGACAGGACGGACCCACGGGTCGTTCGCTTGTGCGGGTCCTGCTGGGGCTGTAAATCCGCTGCTGAAGTCATCCGGATCGGAGCGCGTAGGAGAATTGGGTTTGAGTTAAAAAAAAAAAAAAATAGAAAATTGTGAACGCGCAAGATCGTTCAGTTTGAAATAGCTGACCGTGGAAACCTCGCCGGGGAGTTACCGGGGGTTTGTATGTTTTGTTTTAAGAAACTAGGGAGATCGTCATGGAGACCAGTTACGCTGCTTGGAAATCCCCTTACCCTTCCCATTTGGGTTTTAATATCAAGGATTCCAATCGACAGAGTTACGTAAAACTGACCAGTGACTGTTTGGGGGTAAGAATATTGATAAGGCTATATACCTAACGAAACCAATCAGCACAAAGGTTAACTTTAATAGCGAATGTGTTATGCATTTTTGTATAAAACGACTTAGGCAACAACGGCTCAACAGAGAAAGTATATAAAAACTGGGGGATTGGGATGCTAAGTTGGACGCGTTGGGCAGAGCGGTCCCCCGGCTCCCCAGCGATAAGCGAAGTGCCTGCTTATCTCCTTGGTGGAGATGAGTTCTGCTTCTCATCCCTAACCCTGGGCTCGGCCTCTTCCTTCCCGTTTCCTGGTGCCCGGCCTTAACAGCTTCCTCGCCGGGGCTGCCCACCCTGCCACTTCCCACCCGGACCCCTCGGTTCCCCCCGGCTGCTGGGCGAGCAGCACCACGCCGGGTGGGTCAGGGCTGTGTTACCGGTTATTGTTTGGTTGTGTTTCCCTGGTCCCCGAGAAAGCAAGCACGTGTTCTGTCCTAAATAAATAAAATAATAATAATAAAAAAAAAATTCCCAAACCCCACAACTCTCAGAAAAAAGCCTTTTCTGTAAGTGGCAGCCTTGCCAGCTCAGCTTGGGATCCGCGAGTCGTGCTGAGCGCTGGCTTGTGCATCGGCAGCAACAATAAAGATAATGCAGCTGGAAGTTAGTTAATCATGCGTGAGTCAGAAAGGAATCCGACTTGCTCCGCAGGAATAACAGGAGTAAAAAAAAAAAAAAATAGGCGACGTTTATTTTAGACGCGGCTGTAAACAAACCGTTCGGAGGAGCAGAGAGGCTGTCAGTCCAACGTGGAGGTGCCCATTTCCAGCTGGTTCTTGGATTGCAGCTGGACAGCAGAGGGTATTCTGGTTTTTGCCTCCCTCCTGCTAGGCCTTAAGCACCCAAATAACGGCCTCTTATCCCACGTTAGGAAAATCTGAGTCCTTAATTACTGTACCAATTAGGCTTTATAGTATGAAATTGCATCAACATTCTTAATAGTATGGAATTGTATTAACTTGCTTAAGGTGTATATATACTTTACATCATATACTGCGTAGTCATGCTTAAGTAAGCATCAATATTCACAGTGAAGTAAGCGTGACCAAAGGACCCCAGCTCATGGCAAGGAGGAGTGGGACAGCCCCCACCCAGAACATAAGGACCTTTGTTTCTCAGAATCTCAAAGCCGTCCACGAAAGATAAAGGATACCCCTGGACTACCGAGGTGACACCAGCATCCTAGCCCCTCCACCACCTCTGTGAAACCCTCCCCTTATCTGGCATCCTAGCTAAGTACCTGTAGCAAGATGGACTCCAGAGACGTCTAGATCAATAAAGAAGCAGGTGGACGATGGCTGTAGAAGTATAGTTGTCTTGCAAAACTGTGTGTGCGTTAAGTTGCTCCACAACCTATTCATTTTGCGCTATTAATGTTTCTAATAATGGTTCTTTGAGCGATGCTCACGGGTCCAACACTTGCACCACCCTCCTTGGCTCAAGGTTTCTATCCAGAAGTTGGCCTCGGCATCCCGCCACTATTTCAACATTCCGGTTCTTGACATTTTCACCTGGAATTACTATGGGGTTGAATCCCATTGCCATTTTATCAAAGTCAGCTGGCAACATGATTCATAGCATAGTGGACAGAAGCGGTGCAACTAGTTCTGCTCTGCCTTATCAAGGACAAGCCACGGGGTCTTGGACAGACAATGAAAACGTGGACTCACCGCTTGAGCCATCCCCCAGAGTTATTCCCTGGTTCCCGGGGCCCTGAGAAGGAGCAGCAGCACTTGTGCCGTTTGCTCCTGTCCTGCTCCCCCGGCCGTTAGGCTCTTTGGCTGGGAAGTCCCCAGCAGCCCTCCATGCTTTCCTGCGGAAGGAGGGAGCAGGCGAGTCCGTCCTGCCAAGCCGCTTTTCCCCACGTGCCTTGGGATTGCTGCGTGATGGCCCTTCGCCTCCGGTCGCCCCTTCTGAGGAGCTGCTCGGTGGGCACGGGCTCGGGAGGTGGTATCGAGCACGGCCAGTCAGCCCCTCCATTTGCTGCCGCACTTCTGTCGCGCCGTGCCGGCGTGCTGGGATGGCTGCGGTCCTTTCCTCATCAGCGCTCAGCAGGTTCTTCTAGAAGAACCTACTGCGAAGTGAGGCTACTACTTTATTTAGCAACATGATCAATAGCTTCTTGGCATGCAGCCTCTATTTTTTACAAGACATCTATTTGCAAGGGAACAAAATTACCTCGCTGCTGTTCAGACTGATTCAGCATGCCATCTTTTTCCTTCCCCCGTGTACAGAAGTGCTTGCTGTCGGTGTCTGAGCACACCTGCATCACTCTTCTCCTCGATGCCTATTTTGGGGGCCATGTTCTTTTGCGGGTCCTCTTGTTCCAGAACGCGGTTCTTTTGTACGTCTGGCCATGGCATTACCCTGCAGTTGTATCTGCTGTTTCCCTATCTGAGCAACAAAGCCACTTTGATACAGCTCCCTTTTGCAACATCGATAAGAATTCACTGACCCACGGATCTTGGACGGACGATGAAAACGTGAACTCACTGCTCGAGCCACCCCGAAGTATTAATACTTTGCAGGAAAAGACCATAGCCTAAGAAGCAACAAGAAACAGAGGGAAAGAAACTAAAGTAAAATTATTAATGATATTAATTATTATTAATATTTATAATTATAAATTATAATTAAGAAGCTCATGCTTCTCACTGAAATTGTCAGTAATATGCCTACTGCAGTGAATGTGACCTAGGAGACTCCTGCCAAGATGTTCTGGTGAAACAGGTGCCCCATGACGTGGTCGTGTGGTTTATGGCTTCTTGTTGGACAAACTACAAGCGACTGATTGCAACAGAATGGATTTTTCATAAAGAATCTGAAAGCCGACTGAGACACCAAGGTCGATTTATAATTTTTAGTAGAAGAAAAGCTGTAGCTACTGCATAGGATTGAAATGTTGCCTGCTGCGGGAGATGAAGGACCTCCTCTTGTACTCGCCAAAACTATGGCAAAACTTCTGCTGGCTTCATCAATCTTAAAATAAAACCAACCCCATCACCCAGAATTAGCCACTATGTGGCAGGTCGTTAGAGGTGCTCCCCATTAGCAGTATTATTTTCCTGTTAATAGCATGCTTCCACTTAGGAGTGGCCTCATCACGCTCTCTCAAGCAACATGCAGAAGTAAATCCGCTTTCCACAGGGAGAATTACAGGTGCTTACTCCCCTGAGTCACTGTTGCACACTTCAAAGTTGACACGAGGTTCCCTTTAAGTCTGTAGCCTAATTTTCAACTTCTTCCCGAGGCCCAGCTTTCCCAGGGTTTTCCCCAGGGTAGAATTTTACTTGAAGTTTGACAGGGAAAGCAGGAGATGAAGCAACTTTGAAATGACAGCATTTACATATTTGGAGGGCATTTTTAATTCTTCTAACAGTTTTCTATTCCAAGATAGTTTGAAGTGTTAAACTCCAGTTTGTTTTGATGATCTTGTAGAGGAAAACTGTCTTTTATTGTTTTGGAATAAGTTAATTAGGATATAATCAGTGCACGGGCACACACACACGTACCACGCTAAAATGTTACAGAAGTTGTAAAGTCAAAGACACAATAATTAGGATACAGCATAATTAAGGCTGTGTATGCTTATTTAATGTCTCCTTCATGCATTAACCTGATATGATTTTAATTAATCGCATACTATTTTCTCTGCAGGATACATGCCACAGGAAAAAAGACACTCAGTTAATGGGCATCCAAACAGTAATGTTCTCCCTGCTCACTGTGCAGTCCCCTGCACCTTTTAGTTTGTATTAGTCATACCTTGCTGCGGTAGCAGAATTATAAATTTCCCCACGTGCTTTTCTATAAAATTTAGGGTACAGCATTGGAATATTTCACAAATATGCACACATTTACATTTTTCAACAAGAGCATGAGTCAGAAGGAATAATAGTACACCCTTTAACAGCTGGGAAGTTGAGATACAGGTGAATTAAGTCCAGAGTGGCCACTAACTTGGGGCACTTGATTTAGTGGATGAAATTTCAGAATATGATTTTTGAGATATGCAGATTATTTCAGAAGTGCAGCTTCCTTCAGCTGAGCTGCAACTGGACAGAGGTGCTGAGACTTCAGCCTGAGTTCGGGCCTCAGCTTCAGCATTCTGGAAAGGAGCTGTACAATTAGTGATCCCTTCCTGTTACAATACAAGGAAAAATCAGTTTGTACTCATATAACCACATAGGTATAACGAACCATGTTAGGTGTTTGACTAGGGAAATTAACATTATGATTGAAACAATAGAGGTAATTATAAAAGTGTAGTTGAGTGATTAACTAGTAATTACTCATAAGTTTTGTAGTTCTTTGCTCTCGTGACTAGATGTTCCTGTACGCTAGATGAGAACAATATTGAATTGACCACATGTGATTGAAACTGTGTTAAGCTTCAAGATCAAAGAGCAAGGACAAGAAACTTAGGAGACCGTCATGGAAACCAGTTATGCTGCTTGGAAATCCCCTTACCCTTCCCATCTTGATTTGAATATCGAGGATTCCAATCAGTAGAGATAGGGCTGAGTGACCAATGATTGTTTTTAAATAAGAATATTGGCAAGGTTATGTAATCAAAGGACCAATCATTATAAAGGTTAAATTTAATACTGGACATAGTATGCATTTCTATGTAAAAAAACTTATGTAACAATGACTTGACAGAAAAAGTCTATAAAAACTGATGGATTTTAATACTAAGTTGGACATGTCTTTGGAGGAGTAATCCCTCGTGTCCCCAGTGCTGCAATAAATGAAGTGCCTGCTTCTTAACGTCACATCGGTGTTAAAGGAGTTTTTATTCTTGATTTCGGTAACACTCCCAAGGCACGATGTAAATGCTTTGGCATAAAGAAAACTCATGGCACAGCACAGAATGCAGTCCTTCCAGCCAGCACTCAACTGCTTTTCTCCTTCCCTAATCACTGCCTCATTTATTACCAGCTTTCCAGCTTTCAAAAGAAAAGGTCACTGTATGATAATTACTACTAAAGTCTTTGTCAGCTTAATGCATTTACCCCAGCTGAAATAGCCAAAGTTTTTACAACTTTTTAATTTTTTTTTTAAAGAAAGCCTTTTTTCAGAAGTATCATGTTTATGAGAAAGTTGCAGGGTAGTGCCAGTGATGAAAAAGCTGCTAGCTAAAATCTATTGATTTTAAACATAACAAAGATTATTTTTTCCCCCAGAAGTTGTGTAATATGTTAATGCAGCTGCTATGAATCACAGGAGCTAGGACTGGGTTTGGAGGTTCTCCCGCTTTGTTGCAATATCTGTGGTGGTGCAGCCCCCAGGGCCATGCTGAGATCTCAGAATAAGCCATACATGCTTTGGGAAAACCTCCCATCGTGCTGTTATCTTGGTTGCAAGTACAGAGACTTTTGGGCACCAGGTACCCCCTGGCCACACCGGGGCCGTCTGCTGCCTGAATTGTCCATGAGAACGACTCAGCCCAAATTGTGGCCAGAATGTAAAATAATGACCAAAGCCAACCATCTCGAGACCCTATAAATAGTGATCCAAGGTGAGAGCTTTCGAGCTCCCACCTGAGAGCGGGCTGGGTGACCCCGTGTCTGCCCCTGAGCTGGGACAGACGCCTTTTGGGGTGAGTTCGCGAGGATTCAAAGATATTCAAAGATCATCCATCGACAATTTTGCGAGCACTTAAAGGCCTGATTTTGCAAGGTTTACTGACCGTCCATTGATGAGTGTCAGCACATAAAAGTCAGTAATTCATGAAACTCGCAAGAGGGAAATTTTAATCATAGGTTAACCTCGTGGGGGCGAGTAAAATTTTGTTCAGAACTGTTGTATCTGTGCATGCGCATTTGCAGTTTGGTTAGGAACTATTTGTCTGTCTTTGTGTGATTTGGTTTGGAACTATTTGCCTGTCTCTGTGTGATTTGGAACTGTTTGTCTCTGTGTGTGTGATTTGATTTAACCTCCATCTGTGTGCAACCCTGCTGTAAGTTTCGGGTGATCCTTGCCATTTTTGAATCTTGAAGTTGCAAATATGATTGTAACAAATTCTATCGAATCACTCTGTTAAATAGGCTGATGATTAAGTACTGTTCAAATTATACAGCCTAATCTTGTGATCTATCTCAAAAATACTAGTAAATCCTAAATTGCTACTAAACCAAAGCTGTGTAACAAAATCTCATTCGCAACAACATCCCAGAGGGAGACGGCTCTTGTCTTTGCAGCGTGACACACATGTATCGTGTACAAAAGATATTATCCTTAACTACATCCTGCATGGGCTGACTGGAAGATTAAACAGCTTAATAATTGTCCAACAAATCATTAACACATCCTATGATGCAAAAGGAGCCAATTAAAGTGTACTACCGGATTCCCTTCCAATAGCTGCTGCACGGAGCAAGCGGCTCCTCACTCCGAGATAAGCACTGGTAAGAAAATCCCCCTCCCTATTATTATATCAATCAGTCTTTACAGTGTGAATGTGTATTAACTTTGTTAATACATGTATTAGTTCACAGATACACTGTAATGTAATGAGGTGGTGAAATTTTACTGGAGACTGGTATTGTTCACACTTAAGTAAAACAAACTAAAGGACAGCCAAGCCCTGGAAAGAAGGACTTCGCTTCTCAGAAGCTTAGAGCTGTCCATGAAGGATAAAGGATACCCAAGGATGACCAAGATACTGCCAGCATCCTACCCCTTCTAACATGCCTTTGAAATCCTCCCAGTGTTGCCTAGCCTCCTAGATAAGTCACTCTAGCAAGACTGACTCCAGGGATGTCTGGATCACTAGACAAGCAGCAAGAATGCTGCAAAAATATTGTTGCTTTATGTCGTGGTTTAACCCCAGCCGACAATGAAGCCCCACGCAGCCGCTCGCTCACCTCCCTCACAGTGGGATGGGGGAGAGAATCAGAAGGGTAAAAGTGAGAAAACTCCTGGGTTGAGATAAAGACAGTTTAATAGGGAAAGCAAAAGCCACACATGCAAACAAAGCAGAACAAGGAATTCATTCACCTCTTCCCACTGGCAGGCAGGTGTTCAGCCATCTCCAGGACAGCAGAGCTCCAGCACGCCTAACGGGGACTTGGGAAGACAAACGCCATCACTCCGAACGTCCCCCCCTTCCTTCTTCTTCCCCCAGCTTTACATGCTGATCATGATGTCCTGTGGTCTGGGACATCCCTTGGGTCAGCTGTCCCGGCTGTGTCCCCTCCCAACTCCTTGTGCCCCCAGCCTGCTCGCTGGTGGGGTGGGGGGAGAAACAGAAAAGCCCTTGGCTCTGGGTGAGCACTGCTCAGCAGGAACGAAAACATCCCTGTGTTATCAACACGCTTTCCAGCACAGTCCAAAACAGAGCCCCAAACCAGCTACTATGAAGAAAATAACTCTACCCCAGCCCAAACCAGCACACTTTACAAAGTTTTACTGTGATTAGTAATCGGTAGCGTGGGTGTTAGTGATTAGTCAAATCGTGTTGTACCTGAACATTTGAAAGGTGTAAGAACCCTGTGTAAAACCACATTGGGGGTGCCCCAATTGGGCTGGGACACCTCATACCCATGAACAAATATTTACTCATGTAATTCTCTACGTCGCATCCGAGCCTCTCTCCTCGGTCGGCAAGGGCCAATTGCGAATATTCCTGACAGCACCCATTTCCTAATCGGAGGGCTACAGGGAGGGTGAAGGCAGCAGCAGCGCCCGGTGGGCTGGGCAGTGGACACGCAGCTGTGGACACGGTTAGCTCATCTGAAGGAGGTCTCTTTCCACATCAGTTGCTTTGCTATTTTCTAGCACAGAGTTGGGGAATTTTTCAGCCTCATTCAGTAAGCATCAGCTTGGATTTTCAGAATATCACAAATATTTTCCATTGTGCTGGTTCGCATGCCTGAAGAAATAGCAAGATCTCTGCTTCTCTCTGTTGCTGGCACCATCAGGGCTTTTGGCAGGCACAGGGTCTGAGCGGGATGTTCTCTTGTTGGGTGCTCATCTCCATCCACCTCTGAACACCCGGGGTCAGTGTGCCCACGGAGCGGGACGGGGTTCCGCAAGCAAATCCGTGGTGAAAATGGGTCAAGTTACACCTGTGTTGCAATCCCTGTTTGAACTGCGGTTTAGCAAAGCTCCACTCGCACTCCTCCGGGCTGCTGCACGTGCTTAAGTGCAGCAGCACCTGGACCAGGCTGAAAGCTAACGGCCCCGGCATTTACCCCGCGTGGGTGGAAAGTGCTGTCGCCCAGGCTCGTGTCGCACCAGGGCATCCCAAAGTTCAGTGAGATGACACACGCCACGGCAAGGGACCCTTCTGGCACCTGGCATTGAGCTCGTTTTAAAAAGCAGGATAGCACGCTGCAGTTGGTGGCATCCCAAATCCCTCCTGGTGCCAGGCACCCACGTGGGTGGTTGTCCAGCTGGATGGTGGGCACAGCAGGTAGCATCTCTGTGGGTACAGGAGACATCTCTTGGCATCCAGGGGCCTCTCCTGTTTCTGCAGCGCTGCATAAACATTTTGCAGGGAGATGGAGTGCCTTGGAAATCTGGATTGGGGATCAGCATTTCTCAAGGTATGCTCTCTCCCGGTCCCGCTAGGACATCATTATCTCCTTAGGTGTTTTATCTCACTCTTGTCATGCTTGACTTTTGTGTACATATCATCTTCCATTGCTCTTTTCACATGGCATTTTTTCACCAAGAGGCATCTTGTTTTCCGACTACTACTATTAGTAGAAAAAGGACCCACTGAAATGTAGCACTTTGCCCTGTTTCAGAAGGGATTCCCCTATAGTTCTACAATGTTGGTGTGACACCACACACCAGCAAGTCTTCTTTGAGACTGTGCTCTGGAACAGATTTTCTAGGAGCCTGGAGAAGGACATCCAGTGGTGTGCTCGAGCAGCCTATCTGTGGTCACGGCTTCCCACAGTTCGTGTGCTGAGGCCCAGGTACTACCCTCATTAATAGTGGTGTGGGGGCTTTCGTTTCAGGAATGCTGCCTGGGATTCACCAAAGGCAAAGCTGGACCTCAAGCATGAATTTCTTTCCTCACTTCAAAATTCTTGGTCGGTTGCAATCCAGCACGAGAAAGGCGAATAACATCAGACACGCATGAGAGAGTGTTTTGCCTGCAAGAAACTTTCTTGTCCTGTTTTGATCACTTCTTTACTGTGAATCAGCCTATGACACATTTTCATGAAACTTCCAGATATTATGCTTACAAAATGATATGTGGGTCAGATGGGAGAAAAACATTGTGAAGAGCTGACAGCGTTAAGGCAGAAAAGATCACGTTTCTACAGGTGGAGAGCAGGGCAATGTCTTGTTCCCCCTGGAAACTACTGATTGCTGTCTTCATGACCCCACTCAAGGAATACCCTGGGAGTCCATGCTGCAGCAATCCAATTTCAATTATAAAGTGATTCCTGGTAAGGTGTTCAGCGTGGGCCCCTCACAGAGCACCCATCACCCTGAACCTCACTGCTATCATCAGCTCAAGCATTAGAAACCTCCCGATGACATCCGTGGCCCTAAAAGTCTAGCAGCCTACCAAACACATAGGCAGGTTGGAAGATAAAATTTGGAGAGAACATAGCAAAATAATAATATGTCTGTTGTTCTTTGCCAGTCAAGAGCAGACAAGACAAGGCAAGTTTCCACCTCCTAAACAATGAGTGTTTGTCTTTTTTTTTTTTTTTTTTTTTTTTTGGCAGAGGCAAGTATTGGAAGAAGAGGGGAGTGGTTTTTCATATTTTGATTAAACACTGATTTTGGGTCACCATAGCAGAGGCGGCTGCTTCAGAAGAAAGGTCAGCCATCCTGTTCTGCGGGGTGCGGCCAAGGGGATGAATTTCATCAGGCTGTCCAAATCAGGGCATCGTTATTTCTGAGTCAGAGCCCTCAGCTCTTCTGCTCAGCGGGCCGTGCCGTGGAAACACGTGCTCATGGAAGATCACTGGACGGTCACTGGGGGACTTGGGGAGGGAGCTGGCTCCAAGCATCTCAGCCAAGGCGGCAAACTGGATGTTTGCTGCCCCAGGAATGAAAACCCGTGTGCTGGGACTCTCCTGCCAAGATGCCAAACCAAGATGAAGATTGAGGTTACGTGGCGGGGTTCAGCAGGGATGGCAGCGTTGGGGTGGTGTTGCCCAGCCAGGAGGAATGGTTGCACACATCTGCCCACGCTCAGCCGCCAGGACAGAGGCAGGACCACCCGCCTCCATCACCAGGGATCGGGAAGGACGGCAGCACCACGGCCACCTTCCCCACCTGAGAAATAGTCTTCACCGAGGGAGCGTCCGTTACCTCGGAAGCCAAAAAGCCAGGCAAGCAGGGCTGAACAAAGCTATGGAGGAGTCTGAGGGAGGTTTCTGCTTACACAGAAGAGGTGAGGCAGTAAGAGGACCTGAAGGAGGAATAGGAGAGTAACGAGCAGGAAGGGAAGGAGGCTTGAACAACAGATTAGTGAATGAGCACCATCAGAAAAGAGACCAGAGATGAGAGCAGCCGTTTCGGTCATATGGAAACAGCATGGCTGAGACGGGGAAAATAATGCAGGAGTGTGAAGAGACATGAGATCTCATCTGGAAAACACAGTGCAGGCAGGAATAGAAATATTTAGACAAAGCCAGAACATTAGGGCCAAACTGCAGGAAACCAAGATTACAGGTCTGAGTTACAAGAAGTACAGTGATACAGACAGTTGTGATCAAGTGTGAAAAGATCTAGCCTTTTGGCTATGGGTAGGTAGCCACCAAGGGCTGTAGGAGGATGCATCAGGACTTATTTTAGCTGCAGGGAGAAAGAAGATAATAGCTGAAGCTGTGTTTGGGGCTGATGTTGCTCAGGGGGGGCACTGGAGAGGAAAGCCCTGAGGGACAGCATCCTTCTAACACAGGACAGAAGGGATTAGGACCTGAAAGAAAGAGGAATCAGGAGGCAACGGTCACAGCGCTTCCATGGATGACAGGAACACATTGGGTAAGGGACAAAAACAGACTGGGGGGGACCTAAGGTAGAATTAGAGGAAAATAAAAGTCAGTGCCTCTGGGTAGCACATTGACGGCTTTTGGAGGTTAAGGAGCAGGCAGGCAGGAAGGGGAGAGCTCTGTTGTGTGATGGCTGCAAGAAATGATGTTTTCCACCCAGGCTGGTGAGAAGCTGAGGGGAAGAACGAGGTAAAGGGTAAGAGAAGGCAGGAGGTGAGAGGCTGCAGTCTCTGGGGAAGGAGAGGCTGAAGATGGCAAGCAGTTTTAAGCTTCCACGGCAGCAGTGCCATGGGGGAATGAAACACAACACTCTTTCAAATGGCTGGGATGTCTTCTCAAATGTCTTTTAGCTTTGAAGAAATGAGCAAGATTCTGAGTGGAGACGTTTTTGAGTAGAAAATACTAAATTCAGCCACAGGACCAGAAAGATGGAAGAATACAAGAAGAGGAGGAAAAGATAAAATGCTTGCTTTATATGATTATTATTGGGTGTTTTTTTTAACCTATGTCCACTGGACATTAATTACTGAAGAAAAACAAAATCACTTTAGGGAGTTGGCAGCCGAAGCTGAGGTTACGTGCATGTAGGTTGGCTCAGACGCAACAAAGATAATCCTTTATGCTGCTTTATTCAACATCTTCATCCAGATTCATTGGGTGTTACCCAGCCAAGAACTGATCAGTTTTAAGGCTGATCCAGATTTTAAGGAAGCCAAAAGTAAAACTTCAAAGGATTAGATCAGCTCCTTTAATGAAATATCTGAAAGCAACTCTGTCTATCAAAAGGACCATGCAAGCAAAATGTAGGTATTGGCTCTGTCATAAACAAATGGATGGATATTTTGTGAATCACTCTGTCCGGGAGCGAAAGAAGAGCACTGGAAAGTGAATGCCCATGTAATAATCACCAAGTCCCTAATTAAAACTAATTATTTGAAAAGAAGTAAGACAAGAACAGAAAAACACTTCTGTGATTAAGTGCAATTGCAGTGTGCTAGCTAGCACACAAGGAAACCTTTCAGAAATGGAAAGAATACAAAAATAGGTGTAGAGAGTTTGTAGCCATTTTGATTCAAAATATTTTTTAATGAATGCAGCAGTGATTAGAATGAGTAAAAACACACTAAGAATGTCTTCCATCAAGATATTTAGAATGAGATCTCTTAAAGCCATTAAGGTTTCCAGCAAAATTTACTGTAAACAGCTAGTAGGGTTGTGCAGAACCAGCTATGGCTTTCAAATATGTGTGAAGCTCACACATAAAGCTCGTTCTTCTACTCATGCAACCACACGAGTAAAAATTTTGTAGTTTCTCAGTCACAGAAACACACAGTACTTACTTTCAAGAGCTATAGGGAGATGTATTTTAAATGGTCATCCCTATAAAGTCTGATATGGAATAACCACAGCTGACCGCTAAAGCTGACCATTAATTTACATGTTATCACATGAATAAGCCTTTTTCCAGCCTACTCTCAAGCAACCTGTACACTCTACATAGTCTGCTTTTATTCTGCCTGCATGCATACACACATCTGTTCTCTGGTTTTATTAAACTAGTAATCAGCAGACTCCACACCGCTCTCGTCTCTTCTAGCAGTCTCTCCTCTCCAGACAGCTTGGCTCAGATCCTCTATAAACAATATTTAGACGGTGTCTTTCAACTTCCTTATTTTCCTAGGTGGGGCAGCAAGCCTAACCCTTCAATAAAGTCAGCAGATTTCACGTACCGTGGAGTCAATGCCAGCTAACCAGGTAGGGTAATGCAGGCAGGTGTCACCGATGACTTACAACTACATTCAAGACTAATTAGTTCCAAGGTGTGCCATATCTTACTAGGCAGTCACCTGGCTCACTGCAGACTGAAATTCAAACCGGTCGCTAAGAAAAAGACTCACAGTGTCTGGAAACCTAATCCTTGCCTCTGTGGTTTGTCAGGTCAAAGAGAACAAACAACAGTGCCACTAACTGTGAATAGAGGCAGGTGATTTACAGAAAGATACAGACTGCTGCTACGCAGCTGCAAAATTAAGTGTCCTTTGGATACCTGCCAGGGGTTTAGATTTACACCACAAGAGAATAAAAGAGCTCCTAATGCCTCTCTCTTTTATTCCAGGCTTGGTCACCCTGACTTGATTCTTAAAGCAAATTTCTGGAAACGGCGACTGAGAAACAAAACAATGCAATTTTTTTTTTTACATTTATCCCTTTCCTTTCTCCTGAGCCCACATATCATGGGACTGACATACAAGGTCAAAGAAGTTGAGAAGCTGACAGTGCTTTTGCAGTGCACACCAGGAACAGAGCCTCATTCCATGGAGGGTTACAGGAGCGGTGACGTATATAAGAATATTAGGAAAGGCAGAAACACCACTGCTACAAGTCAGTCCCAGTTCTTCCCACCTCTGAGGATTGTTATGGTAAGGTGCAGGATCCTCCACCAGCATCTATGCCAGAAGAGACATCACATCTAATCTGGCTGTAGCGAACTGGAGCATCCCAAGTTTGAACAGATGAAGCCTGAAGAAAGTTTAGAGTAGATATAAATAAGAAATATTTAACTGTGATGATAATGGAAGGTAATTACCTGTGAAGGTAACTAAAACTAAGATATTTTACTAAGGGCTGTGATGACTTTCCCATTAATGGACCTTTGTAAATTCAGGTCAGATTCCTTCCTCCTCCCCTTTCCTAAACATGCACCCGTGGTCAAAATAGAGTCAGTTCAGGAGTACTGTTTAATGGCTGTGTGATGTTGAAAGGCAGAAGAGGTGATTATGGAGTCTCTGTACAACCTATGAACCAGCCTAGGACACAGATCCCTAATGCAGCTTTTTTCTAGCCTCTCTGCACTCGTTCTGGTTGGAAAGTCTCTCTTGGAGTTGTTTGTCCATGTTTGGGTGAAGTTTCACTCGGGGCTTGCACAGCAACATTAATATTGCCCTGTCTTCACCAGAAATCCCTGAGTACATGCCTAAATAACAAATACTAGGCACAGAAGTGGTGACAACGCTTGACTCGCTGCCAGAAGATCTGCGTAAAAGCGTTCACAGCAGGGCAGCTTAAGGGTATTCTGATTTAATTTAGAACTCAAACATAATTTTTCTTAATTAACAAAAAAATACTCTGTTTCCAGAGTCTGACCCTGGCCCCCCTCCCAACCCATAAACCAACCAACCCCCCCCATGATAGGCCAAATATGCAATAATGATGGAAGCTAATCACTACCCATTTACAAGGATTTTCTCCAGGCACATTTCCTTACCTTCACACAAATACCTGACGGCTTCTGCAGCTGTAAAGGGATTATTAACAGAGTGGTTTGCGTTCCTACCACACACTGAGCACCCCAGTTGCTACGTGGGTGTCAGGCTTCAATCAAGGCAATGCGTAGCAGCCATCGAACACTTATTGTATATCTCTGAAAGGCACGGCACACGCACAGTGTCGTTCAGGTGTGCCGGAGGTATTGTCCTCCAGTAAAACCGGGTCCATAGCAGTGGTGCTCCAGGTTAAAAACCTTCCAGTGAGTCAACAGCATGAGCTGTCAAGCCAGAGGAACTTCCTGACAAGTGAAATTGCTGTTTGTGTTTTGCTCAGCACGTCACACCCACTACACGGTACTTGGAAAACGGCGTGTGAGCAGGAGGTCACATTGCCTGGGTACGAAGGTGCTGGTGGAAAACAAGGTAAGGAGGTCAAGACTACAGCCAAGCAAGCGTTGCTTCATTTGTGTCTCAGAGAGGGGATTTTGAGTGCAAGGAATTCTACAAGGGGCCTTGATTGCGTGCCAAGGGGGTCAGAGAGAGTAATGTTAATCAGGTGGAGGAAAAAAAGCAAGCAGCACATAGGATCACGTAAATGTCCCTTTCTAGCCCGCTTGCAGTGAATGGCATTTGGTCAGCATTTCACCTTCTGCATAGGTCGCTTCATGGAACTACAACAGGCATGTTCCATGGGCTTCTCCTACTCCACGTAACTTCTGTTTTCAAGAGAAAAAGGAGAGAAAGATAAAGGTAAGAAGTAAGTTGGGGAGTACTATGCTTACTGCCTACCCAGACCATAACAACAGAAAAATGTGGGTTGGAAAGGATCTCTGGAGATCATCCATTCCAAACTCTGCTCAACACAGGGCCAAACTCAAAGGTAGATGAAGGCACTCACTTGAGACGGTTGCTGTGTACAACCGAGTTTCACACCCCACCAAGGACGGTGATTCCTCAGCTGCCCTGGGCATCTGCTCCAGCACTGACCCACCCTTGCCTTAAAGAGCCTCTTTTCTTATATCCAGAATTTGCCAGAACTTGTGACCCCTGTCTGTCATCCTTGCAGCTCCGAGAATATTCCATCTTTTCTATAGCCAGCCACCCATTAGGTAGTTGAAGAACATAGTCTACAGCTGAGGAACATACAGTATATAAAAGGGACAGGAGGAGGAGATAAGTTTATATACTGTGTGCTCCCAAGCAAGTTGGTCCCTAGTCTGTGCTGATGCCTGGGATTGTTCTGCCCCAGGTGCTGAACTCTGCTCTTCTCCTTGAGCTTCATGAGGTTTCTGCTGGCCCAACCCTTCTGCTGCTCTACCATCCAGCATTGCCTTCTCCTGCCCAACACAGAATTTAATGCCATCCACAAAATGGCTGAAGGTGCACGCTGGCTCATCATCCGAGATCAGTGATGAACATATCGTACAATACTGGCCCCTTGTATTGACCTTGGGATGCTCTTTTTGCTACACTGTGCCACCTGGACATTGAGCCATTGATTATTACCTTTGACTCCAGCGGTTGAGCCAACTTCTAATCCATCTTCCCGTTCCTTCACCCCACCTGCATTTCCTCAGCTTTCAAATGAGTCCCGTGGGACACCACATCAAAAGACATTTTGGAGACAAGATAAACAATATTTGCTGCTGTCCCCTTGTCTCCAGAGGCACCTGTTCCTGCACAGAAGGCGGCCAGGCTGCCCAGGCGTGACGTGCCCGTGGTGAAGCCACGCTGACTGATCCTGACGGCCACCTGGTATTTCATGAGCCCGAAAATGGATTCCCAGGGCATTTGCTGTGCATTTCCTGCTGCCTGAGGGAGGGAGAGAAGGCTGCCTGCCCTGTCGCTCCCTAGATCCTCATTCATTAGTGTTAGCCTTTTTCCCTGTCACCAAGGAGGTCTCCAGGATTTTGTACTGATGACTGGCTGCAGTCTTGTACTCACATCACCTCCAGCCCCAAGCATTCGTAAGGAAAACTTGTGCATTGTATGAAGAGTTGTGCAGTGCATTAACACACGTGTCAGAACAGAACAGAATCACAGAGAAAAATTCTTCCTGGAACTAAGATTGAGATGAATGAATTTCTGTACTGTGGCTTTGGCGCATGCTCTACATGTACTCACCACCAGAGTAAACAAGTGTGACTGTCCCTTAAGAAATGCACCAAGCCCATTTGCGTACATCCTTATCCACACCAACCCCCTTCTCCCCAAAACCAACCTTGAGTGTCAAGGCTGCAAAGTCATGGTCAAAAGTTCAGTAGCACTAAAGTTAGAGTGGTCTAAACAGGTGTGAATTTACAAAGAGAGATCCTAGAGCTTTATTCATACCAGCAAGTGATGGGGCCCAACAGGAGCCGATCTGCAGAGCCCAGGGTGCTGAGGAAGCGACGTCCACACTCAAGGGGTTTCCCTTCAGGACGACAAGCCAGGTGCTCATGGTCAGCTGAGGAGCCCAGTTCTCGTGCCCCAGGAGAACCAGAGAATCAAAGGAGTGGCCAGTTCTGAGCTCCGTTTCACAGGCACGCTCCTGACCCACACTAAAACTTGTATCAAGACATGCACTGGACAGTCCAGCATTTCACAGCCTCAGAGCCAGCGTTAACACCAGCCGCCCTGGCCTCTAAGGAAACGTGCCTGCTAGTCCTGGCTCCCTAACTCATCCCCTCACATCTATGCATTATGCCTGGTTCTCCTCCTCCATGACTGGGCAGCTTTTCCATGCTTCATTTTGTCCTTCAGGTCACTTTTACATGACACTGCCCAGGGCAGGGCTGAGAAAACCCCCATCTTTTCTATCCCCGTAGAGTTTTCCAGCCAGTAATTATTTTCCCAAAATGCCTGTGAGGTGAAGGAACATGTATTAACCCTGCTTTACAAGTGGAGATCTGGTGTATAGAAAGGCTAAGGAAAAAATATGCACCCATTTTGGAGTGTCAGCGAGGCACCTAAAACCTGATTTAATATTACATTCAGACTACAGCCTTGACCAACTTCAGTTGCAGCTGTGAACAAACAGGGCTCACGCAAGTCATATCCCAAGGCTTGCGGTTACAGAATGAGGAACCTATAACTAGTGATATCCCTTCTGAGAAGTCAGGGTTAGATGACATAATTAGCATCATGCAAAACTTTTGTGGCAACTGCTGGCAGATTGTAAGATAATTTTTTTTCTTCTTGCAGTTCTCCCCTCGTCAATACCCACCTTCTATCTTCTGCAAGAGATAATGAAGCAGAACCACAGGCATTTTACTCTTCTTCAAGACCCTGCTCGAGCCAGGAGCCCCCCATCTCTCCAGTACAATGAATGACACATGAATTCTGTGAAAAAAAATAGCATGTGACAATGTAACGAGAATAACTCCTAGGCTAAGAAGCATGGGTAGGAAGGGCAGGGGGAAACCCCTAATTTTGGCATTTCCCAGCCTTTTGTACCAGCCATTGCAAACTCAGCACTTCCTGAATGTAAATTCTAGACATAGGCCAAAAAAAAAAAAAAAAAAAAAAAGGCAAAAAAGCAAAGCAAGTCCCATCAGCCCCGGCATTCTTCACAGGTTCTTAGTGCAAGTCTTCTTGCACAGTCAATCCCTTCCCTCTCCTCTGTCTCCCACCCTGTTGGATTTCAGTCCTATTACTCTTCCCTCCCAAGCTTCCCTGAAGCGTTCAGTCTCCTTATCCATGCCTACATCCCAGATTCCCCGCAAAATATCCTCACCCCTCTAGTCCCCAGTGGCTCACCACTTGGGTCTAGCACCTGAGGCTGCAGTACACTGTTGCAGTGAGGTGCAGTGATTGATGGCAGACCCCTCCTCACTATTTGCAGGCTGGGACAGGTCATACCCTCTACGAAGAATTTAGCCAACAAGCTCTAGGGCTCTTCCCAGTTTGTGTGGCCTGAATCCTTCAAAGATTTGTCATTTTCCCAGTGGTTTTATCACACAAACAGAAAAAGGCACATTTCAAACAACACAATGACTTCACCTTCTCACTGAGTTTTAAGTCCTTCATCCCTTGCAAGTCATCTGTGTAGCACACCAAGATTTTTTTCCCCATCAAGAGCACAACACAACCTAAGCAATTTTCCTAAAGGGTATTCCCAGAAATGCCATAACCATTTTAGCTGTTGGAAACAGTCAGCAAAATTAGAAGTAATCAAAGCCAGAGGTTTATAAAGAAAGCATTTAGGAAACCTAATTGCAGCTGGCACTATCAGCTCTACATCCTGTAAAAGAAACTACCTCAGCCAAATGCCCTAAACCACTTGTAAGCTCCTCCAAGTTGAAGATGAGGTGCTCTAGGATCCAGTCACACTTGCAGAACTCACCTCAAATAACACAGGCGTTAAACAAAGCAAAACTCAAGTAACCCCATGAAACGCCAGGTTCCCTGACTCACCCATGCCTGCCCTCTCAGGTAGAGCAGAGACTACACTAAATCTCTCTGTGCCTTCAGCTCAAGTAAAGTGCCTAGCAGACTCAATATGTTTCAGAATAATACATTATAATGCAAGCCCTCAACTGCATGTTAAAATTTCAGATGGCTAATGAAAGTATCGCTTGCAGTCTGGAGGCTGCTGCACCGATTGCAAACACATACGCCTCTGATCATTTGTGTGTCAGGGCAAAATTAAAATAATGCATCAAATTAAGCTCCTGACGGTATTCAGTGTAACCTGCATTGGCCATAAGCACTGGCAGCCTACACACTAAGTTCACTCTGCATGATTGAACCCAGAGGTCACAATTGTCTTTTAAAGACATCTGCTGGTAAGAGAGCCATTAATATTTTATTCCTGCTTTATCTCCTACAGGAACTTTTCACCTTCTCTAAACATGTTACAAATACCTTCAGTACTCCCAGCCTCATAGGAAAAGTTTTGTTTACAGGGTGCAGTCATCAATAAAGCTTATTTGGTATGTTGTCCCTCGAGCGATGGCTTCTTCATGTCTGATGATGGCAGTTCCCTTCTACAGAAAGTGCTCGTTATTCTCTCCTTCAGGGATGGGGAAGAAGAGGTGGATTGAAGCTTCATGACTCATTTTCAGGAGGCAATACCTGTTTGAGCAGGATCAGCAGAGACTGCAGTGGCAATGGCTTGTAGAGGTCCTCCCGAGCAATGTCACCGCACAAAGGTCTGTGTGCAGCGTGCCACGCTGACAGTCGAGTCAGTCTGGCCAGTTAGGGATGGGTTAGCTGGACTTGGAGCAGAACTCTAGTTTCAGTGTGCTGCCCAACCTCTCCCTTGGATTAGGAAGGGAGAGGGGCTGGGGATCCCTAACACTTTAAATGAAGAAGTTACTCCATGATACTCTTTACCTTCCCTCTTGTTTCCTACCAAATCAGTTCTGTTTGCGTCAGACATCCAGCTCAAACAGGCACAGGAGGAAGCACTGTAAGCTTTCCGCTAAAGAAACAAAGTCAGGGAATTAACTCCGCACTCCTGGCTTCTTACAAAATTTGCCATTTCTTCCATCATCTCCAAATATGATTAACACGCGCTAAAGAAGATAAGGAGGCAGGGGACAGCAACAGCTCCCCAGCTATAGCCCATCTCTTGGCATACAAGACTGGGCTGGATGTACGTGGCCGTGTGAGATTGACCCCACCTGCCTCTGCTGATCCTTCTCCTCCCAGTCGGATCACCCAGCGCTCACACACCAGCCCTGCTCCGCCGTCCTCACAGCCACAGTTCACTGGTCTGAGAGAAGAGATGGCACCTGAAGGATCAGCTGGGACACGAAGTCAAGGCTTCTGCTGCTTTAACAGACAGTGGCATAGCAGCCTAGTATTATTTTGCTTCTTTATACACACCAAAATGATGACAGAGCCTCAAGGTAGGAAACCTCCTCCCAGTTTCCAGCCTCATCTGGCTCCTGGCCAAATCAGACTGGTTTGTGTTTGTGACTGCATCATCTTCTGGCTCCCCTCCTTCTCTGGATGTGAGCTTCTCCCACTCCTTTATTTCCCCCACTATAGGTTTAGACAGCAGTTATACCCCTTCTCCTTTCTTAGGCTGAACAAGTTCTGCTCACTGCCTGGGAGGGGGGCTCTTCATTCCACTCAAAAGCCAGCAGCCCCTCCCTGCATCTCTGCTAGATCCCCCCCAGTCACAGCTGATCAGAACTGGAACTGGGTCAAGGCGAGGCCTCTCCACAGCCTTAGTCCCCACATTCATATTTATGGGCCATTATTAGAAATATTTAGCTGGATGCGTGCAGAATCAGGTGGTAGCTTTCTCACAGCCATGTCATGCTGCTGGCTTACAGTTCTTCATTAAAGCCTTCACATTGTCCTTCTGCTCTACCTACAGTCCATTTACATACTTTCCAATGAAAGTGTTTAAACCTGAAACAGTTCCAACCAGAAGCTGCAGAAAACGAGGCCCCAGAATAATGCAGGTAGGAAAACTCTGCCAATACTACTTCAGAACAGGAGAGCAGTGCACAAAGCAAATCCACCATGCTGTATTTTAAGCCCCAAATCCATCAGTAAGCGGATTACAATAAAAAAGTATCACTATCTAATGAAGTGATTTTTCTCTAACTGGCAAGCAATCATATGACAGACCCTTACATGGAGATAGCAGTAATGCATGTAAAGTTGTTTTCCATCAGCATGGCATTTCCAATAACCTATTAGGTCAACCCTAAACCCACAAAACCCAATTACAATTTACTGCAGTACCTTGCTGTCACACAGAGATGTATTTAAATGGTGTGCTGAGATTAAAACCTGACTAAAACACTGTTGTTATTACTGGTCAGCTTCCAGAAAAGTGAAATTATGTTTATACTGTCTAGTAGTCCAGAGGAATAAAGCAACACACCGCCAATGCTTAGAAAGCAAGGAAATAACACCTTTGCTCCATCTTTGCTATACAGTTCTGTAATGCTCGATGGGACAAAGGTCTAGTCTACGAGACCCTATCCCGATTACACCAGAGAACAGCAAGTGCATGCATGCATGCAACCGAGACACCAATGGGAAACCCACCTGCACTACACAATACACTTGACCTTAGCCAAAAGGACGAGAACCTAGGTTCTAAAAGCAGCCAAACGAGTACACAAAATGGAGCGAATGGTGTGGAACTGTGAAAGGGGGTGTGGAAGCCCCTTCCTCATGCTGCTTCTTTCTTTCTTGCTGCGACTATGTCCCTAACCCCTTTCCTCTCACATGTTTCTAAATCCGTAATTTTAATCATAAATACATACCCCGGTGGGTTTTACAGCAAAGAGCTAGACTGAAAAGATAATGAAACGAAAACAGATGCTGGCAGATGCAAGAAGCTTGTGAAGTCGACAGAGGCATACACGTAAAGGTCCACTTCAGAGTCCTGTTCTCTCCAGAGTGTTTGCCGAGTCTTCTTGCTCGCTGCCTTTTCACAAGTACAAATGGTACAGCATTGCAAAGAACAGTCAGAAAACGAGGAAACTGAGTAAGTGCAAAGAGTCAACTCTTACTCTACAAAACACTTAAAGTAGTATGAGAGTAAAATAGGTGGATCCAAAGTGAAACTTTGTGGTATGGCAGATTTCAAATTTTACTTGCTGTAAAACCTTACTGGAAGCCATTCAAAACGTAAAAACAAAGATGCCAAATACAGAACAGAGCAGTGATAATTTTTCCATAAGTGAATTCCTGACCAACACATGAAACATCTAAGTAGCAGCTCATGCAATCTTTATGTTTCACAGTCACCACAAGTCATTCGTGATTGGTAACAACTCCCTGAATTTTCTCTTTGCGTTCCTCAAAAATATGGAGAACATTCTCTATTTCCTACAGCTTCTTCCACCCTTCTGACAAAAGAAGAATAACAGGTCATACTGTGGTGCATCATCCAAAGACATCTCGGGACATGGGAAAGAAAACTGAGTAGAACAGAAAGGCTGTAGACAAGAGGAAAAAAAAGATCTACAAGACTAAATGTTCCTACTTCTTAAATCACAGTAGGTGCATAATGTAGCTGTTGAAAGAGCTCGTTATTCCACAAGAGCTCTTTCTTCTCCTTGTATGCTTCCAGCACAGCTATACATTTTTCCTAGATGAGATCCATTTACTTAGGCACGATTGAGAGCCTTGGCTAGTTTCTCAGCATTAATCACTTTCCAGAGTATGTACAGATGCCCTATGGTCCACGACTACCCTCCTATTTGCAGATTTGCTTTTGTCCCACAAACTGCTCAGAAATGACTTGTACACATCCAGGGTGGTCAATGTATTTCTGGCAGTTAGGGTAGGTACTGCATTTCCAGGTGTGCAATCTTCAGGATTATTTTTTCATTACTTCCTTTCCACTTTTTTTTTCTCCTTTTTGTGATTTCAAACAGACACCCGCAGCAGATGCTTCACGCTTTCAGTCTGCCATGTGCACGCTGTCCCATCGGCAGCTGCTCCTCTGGCATGCACATATACCATACGGGGAGCACACTTTCTCCTCTAACACCTCCTATAAAGCTTCAGCAACTTCCCTTCAACATGCTGTCCAGCAGCTCCGTGGGGCTGTAAAGCAACTGCCCACAGCTTTTTTCAGCGTTGCTCTCCCAGACATTGCCTTGCCTGGGTTTACCAGCCTGGAGTTTCTATCGGCACAGTTCCTTTTCATGACTCAAAGCAAACACACATCTTTTTTCCCTGTCTGGATTAAAAGGGAAAAATGATGATTTTACAGTAGCTAGCCCCCAACAGCACCATCTCTGTGCTTACACCAGCCTGTTGCCACCAGCTGCATGGCTGCAGGCCTAATGCTGCTTGCTTCATAAGGGAAATCGTCTCCTGCTGCATAGCAAAACAGGCTGCAGGCCTTTCAAAGCTGCTCTGGTGGCGACGAGATGAGGCACCTCAGGCTACTGCCACACGCAGGAATGCAAGACAACAGCTCAGCTGCACACAATTGTATTAAAAGCACAAAAACAGAGATTTATAGAAGGCAGCACCCAAGTCAGCTGCACACATCAGTGCGAGCTGAACTCACTCCTCCTCCAGGAGGGAGGCACTCTGCGCTCGCCAGCCCAAGCACTGCAGGCTTTGCTGCTAATAGGATCATTTCCTTCTAAAACCTTCCGCACGGCAGCGGCCCAGGAACACGCACAGCTAACTTAGGCTGAAAGGGAATTTTCCACCACCCACAAGCCTCTTTCTACCTTGCATAAATCTTCTCAGGCGCAGGCCACAAAGAAACTGCACCAGCCTCTGCAGATGACATGTAACGAGCAATTAGCCACGATAAATCTTCAGGGCCCAACTCCTGCGTCAAGTTTCCTTCACACACTCAGATTTAAAATAAGCACACGTTGAATTTACACCTCCTTCCAGGTCCCTTCACATTGCCGTAATAACAGGATGGGGGCTTAGTGTAAATCACGATAAGGCCATTAAGCAGAAAGATCATTCACCCTCTCTCTGTCAATTAAAGGATATCAGATACAGGCAGATACACTGACGAGACATTCTTTTCATCTGAGAACATAAGCTTAAGCAATCCCTATATAATCACTCTTTTCTCAGCAAACTTTCTGGAGCGCAGATAAGATCAAAGGTGGCTTTCCCAGCCAACAAAGTTATTAACACCTCAAGGAAAAAGTAACATTTCACAGGAGCCAGAGCTGTTTGATGGCTTCCTTGATCTGAGGACAGAGACAAGCAGTAGCAGCAGGGGGCTGTTACCCTCAGTACAAACAGGGCAGCATCTAAGCACAAATAGAAAAACAACATGCTTATCTGTGAAAGATATGTATTTTCAGGCCACTTTTGAACTGCTACTTCTTTTAAGGAACAGTTCCCAAAATAAAAATATTGCATACATAGTTTAACTACAGAAAAACATTTTCATGGCACGTGAGCAGAAAGCACGCCGGTGATAATGCATCAAGTGTTGAAGTTAAAGGAAAAGGGGACAGGCATTACCCTTAAAGTTGGTTCAAGAGCAAGTGAATTCTGGATCCACTTTCACCACAAGGAAGAAAAAACAAACCCCAAGACCTCCCCCCCCCAGTCAGCTGATCTCTAGAAGTGTCCTTAATTTTATAAGGTACGTGAAGATAACAGACCCCTGGAATACATTTTAATTCATGACTTCTGTCTTGCTTAGCTGAGATCAGAGGCCAGACTGGGAGCACTAGGGAAGGGAGTCCATGAGAAACAAGGAGCTCCACAACAAGCAGCAGCAAAACTGTTTCCTGTCTGTAATTTCCCTAAAGCTAACATACAACACGGACTCTCTGATGCACAAAGAACATTTCCTCTCCTATTTTCAAGAAGATTACTGCAACTCACTATCCCTAAGAGCTTGACTTTCCTCTGTAAAATGTGGTTAAAATGGGCCAGAGGATTCAAAAGCTGCTAAGGAGAAACAACAAAAAGAAACAGATATGCACAAAGGATGTGAATTTGTTTTCTGAAGCTGTAACAATAAGAAAAGAGAAGTAACCATCTGGGCGAGCAGTTCCCAAAATATGACACAAATATCACCTGCAGTTTGAAAGCACTATTTAAATGACATCCAAACAGCCAAATGATGTTCACGCATGCCACTGGGACTAAATTTGTAAAAGCCTTCTATAGAGTACAATTAAGCTAAAACAAAACACAAGCATTTAATTCATCATAACTAGCAGGGCAAGAGCCTCCTCCCCAACACAGTATGCTCTGGCCACCCTACCTGCACCGGACTAACAAAAGGAGAAGCCTACCATACCGCACCAAGGGCTTTCATTTTTTCCAAGTTTCTCCAAGAGTCACGCCAAAACCATGCCATCATTACTTCAGCCATGTGAGGAAAAAACCCACGCTTCTAGAAAGAAAATATAGCTCAGGAAGGTGTCATTGAAAGGAGAAACTTTGTGCTTGAATCGAAGAAATGGTAACGAGTGTTCCAGTCCCAGCCTGAAAAGCACAGGAGCATGGAGCTGGGAGAGCAGTACACACCTCTGCCTATGTCAGTCCACAGCTCTGTTCACATTTGCTGTCAGATGCCTGAGAGAACTCAACGCAGAGAAAGCTATTAGAAAAAAATATTATTACTTCATATTTACGTAGCAGTTTTTAAGCAATCGATACATTAAGTAACTTACCAAGAAAAATAAAAACATACATTGGCATTCTGTGTGATCAGTAGCTTACGCTTTCAGAGGAAAACCATTCTACTTTATCTTTATTAGAATTAAACTTTAAGGCCTGAATTTACTATACATTATTCACTGTTACATTTTAAATTGGCAGAGAGGTAATCAATCAGGTCATTAGCTCCAAAATGCATTTAACAGTACATTTTGCTAAGTTCCCATATTAAGAAAATCACAGAAAAACCTGGAGCTGTTAACATCTTTTTATCATTGGTTAAGAACTAACAAGTTAGGGCACTGAAATTGTTGTTTTGAAAAAAAAAAAAAAAATTTAAGAAATTCCACCTTTCAGCTTTGTCACCCTGGACTATTCTCTTGCTAACGATGCCCCGTTAATGATTCTCCCTTATTTCAATTAGTCTGTTGAGATCTTTCTGAAATCATTTCCAGCTACAACAGGGCTTCCTTTTTGTGGATAGCAGCACATGTCAGCTTGGCACAGCTTTCCTTTTTCACAAGTGCAAGATGCTTCCTTGTGTTGATACAGGAAGCTATCAAAAACATACTGTGGCTGGATTTAAGAGCAGATTCCATAGCACTGGCCATCATTAGCATTTCTAGCCAGCAACATTATGCTGATCTGAAAATTAATCTTTTGGGACTAAGATTTAAAAAATACAGTTCACATGCTCACTGTGACAGAGCAATTCCTGTATTTCAGATACGTGGTCTCTCTCTCCTATGGTCTGCAGGATGAGGTGGCAGCGCACTGATTTTTATTGC
The DNA here is from genome assembly GCF_964188355.1 of Buteo buteo. Taxonomy (NCBI): domain Eukaryota; kingdom Metazoa; phylum Chordata; class Aves; order Accipitriformes; family Accipitridae; genus Buteo; species Buteo buteo. The sequence continues at coordinate 7,294,794 of NC_134195.1, read as the reverse complement.
TGGTGAACTCAAACAAGAGACTGCTCCTTATTAGACACAATGCAAGCACAGGCAAATATGATGGCTGCATCCGTTCAGTTCTGTTTTTCTTTCTTTTTAATGCATAAAATGGGTACACAAATTTAAGTAACGTTCAGACTCATGGCAAGTAGCCAACTCACCCCATCAGTAACATAAATGTTGGGCATTTTTGAGTCGGGACACCAGAGCAGTGCATCACTGGAAAAATCAGGGATTCATCCTGTCTCCTTTAGCAACAGGGAGATAAATTTTCAGAGGGGGATAAGTTTTCTGTTCTCTGAGGTACTGAATATTGAGCAAGGCTGGATATAAGAAAAAGGTAGATCATTAACCCAAGTAACTTTAGCAGCTCTTTTATATGATATCCCGCCTTTGTGGCTTCTTTATTAATCTTAACTGTTAGAAGACAAAACAAGTTAAATTGTGTGAGAGCATCCCATGGTTGCTAAATGTGCTCCCACAAATACAACTAATACTTCATTTTAAATTAATTTTTCTTAAAGTTTCCCTGGCAGCTTCATATTTCTTCTATGCTCCATTTGCATCCGGTGTTTTCAGATAACTTACACAGCCAGGAGTTAAATAATATCTTGAAAATCCAAAGTAGAATTATGAGGCTCAATAGATCAGTAGTAAGTACAGTAAACACTTGACAAAAATACAAAGACAACTGGGCTCTGGAACCAGTGCCTTTTTTAACACCTCTAAAGCTTCTGTCTAATTAGGTCCATTTTGTGACAAACAAGAATGGGATTAGATCAGCATTACTGTTATTATAGCAGCCACATGACAGAACTTAGATGATTTTATTTGTCAAGCATTTAATCAATTTTTAGTCCTGCACTGGCCTCTCATTTTCAAAGCTCATGGGAGACTACATGCCTTTCTCATGAGCATGAATCATCAAGTTCACCCATGTGTCAGAGTTAACCTACAATGAAATTGCCATTTTTATAAATACTTTACAACATTTAAAAAATGGCATTATGTCTGGGAGAAGGAGGGGAAGATCACAGCCGACTCATTCTCCCTCATTTTCCCTGGAAGGAAGAGGGGAGAAGTGGAATTCTGTATTTTAGATAACAGACACTTCATTCCTAACAGATTGCAATGTCACATACTGAAAACATGGTCAGTAAACAACAACTATAAGCCCCTACTTGTTCATATGACAAATATTTCACTGAAAAATGGAGCAACATCAAAAAGCTAGAAAACAAATGGTCATTCTCAGCTCTGTCAGTGTTGCAGCTGGTATTCACGCAGGTTTAGATTCATCCATGACACATTCTTCAGAGCTTATCCTAGGTGTCAGTTAAGCAAGAAATCTGGCTCCCGATAACCAAAGAGTTTAAAATCACCTTCAAACCGTGCGTAGAGACGTCTTATGTCTCTCTTGCTAACTCCTGAAAAATACCGCTCTACTTTTGTTTTGTTGTACACTGTTATGCCTGGTGGAATTGTGGGGTACGATACCAGATGGTCTATGCCGGCTGCTTTCAAGATATACGGAGCATCATCCTCCAAGGTTTCATGGTGTCCAATCACACTATACGTGATTTCACAGGGGGCACAAAGTTCCACATACGTTACCCAATGAATGATGTGGTCACCAAACTGAACATCCAGCCATCGGTGATTAGGGTCACCCAGATAGCGCACAAAATCCTCAAACTGCAGCCCTTTGGTCTCTGTGCGATTCTTCCTGTATTTACGAATGATGCCAGGAGCAATTTCATGCCGGTACCAAGGTTCAAACCGAGGATTGTGCACAAACTTGTCTTTAAATGCAGAAATAAGTCTTTCAAATGGATCTCTAACAATAAAAAACTTGAAGTATAAATTCAGTCTAAACAGGGGAAAGAAAAAAAAAGAAATTAAATAATTAAGGAAAATGTTTAAAGTATTTTTAGCAAAGACTTACAAAATGTAAATAAACAGACCACAGACACAGCAATATGAATCTTACACCACTTGCATAGTCTACCAATATTATAATCAATAGGACTAGAAACACAATTTCTGTCTTTTTTACTAACAGTTTTTGTATACAGTACAAAGTGGAAATAGTTCATCCTAGTTTTCACATTTTATTCAGACTGGAGGAGCTTAGTTTATCTCAATACATATCAACAGGAGATGAAAGATGCTGAAAAGATGCTGAAAGCTCCAAGTCAAAGATTTTTTTAATGCCATGTGATTAAGCTCAAGAAGCAAAATACACAAAGACATGGAAAAAGTGGTTTGGTGCAGCTAAATGCAGAGAGGGATGCATTTTTCACTGGCAGGTAGCTAGACAAATCACTGCTGAAGTAAAAAAAAAATAAAATTCTGGTATTTCATTTGATGTTTTGTCATGCTTTCAGTAATGGCCGAGAACATTATTTTCCTGAGACCACAGTTTTCAACAGAAATTCATATTTTGTTGTGATACCACCGAGCTGTAATATTCTGTAGTCAGAGATTATCTGTAGGAGGAGCAAACTGAAAACAAAGTTTATTCCAGTAAATAGTTGAGAAAGGAAATCTGGAGCGCAACCCTCACTGAAATAAGCAGATGGACTCTTTCCAGCATCAAGAGGCACTTGGATCAGTCTTCAGGTTCTCTTGACTTACTCCTAACCAGGCAGGGCTACGGGTCAGCAAACTACATCAACAGATCCACACCATCCCCCTCTCTCTCTCCACCTAAACTCTCTGATATTTTATTTCCGAATTCCCAACCAAATCCATGCTATGTATCTCCAGCACAACTTCTGCGGTGGGCTGACTGCAACAACCCAAATCATAACAGCATTCAATTTTAAATACCCTAGCTGTGGCTTACCCCCCAGGTGAACAGTCACTTTCTATGCAGGGCTGTTCACAGGGAGGCAGAACAGATCCACAATCTCAAGAACATGGTCACAGTATTTTCTCACACACACTATCAACACAATCAAGTGACCCCACTTCCACAGGCACAGCTGTAACAAATTTGTATTTGCACCACTGAATGCACCAAACCTTGGACTGACCTCTACTCATAGGTGACACCACATGTATAATGGGCTGACTCTTCAGAATGGCTTAATACACACAAAACCCATGCAAGCTTACAAGTGTCCACTGTCATCTTATGTCCTGTTCTCCCCATGCTGCCACCCCTTACAGGGATTATATATGGCATAGGCTCTAGTAGGGATGAGAGCAGACCCAGGCAAAAATCTAGCCAAAGTAATTTAGAAGGTTCTACTGCAGAGAAGTACTTTTTCTGCTCTAAGAAGAACCAGCAGCACCCAAACAGGAAGATAAAGTGGTTCAGCTGAATGGACAATTCTCTCAGGCTAAGGAGCGCTAATATTTTAAACCTATTCAGTTCAATCCCAATAAGTAAATCTGCCTGCAGTGATGTGTAGGCAGTAAGATTTACTCTACAAGGTGTCAGGATGGACCTTCCAACAAAACTTCCCTTCTGAAGGTCAACTATGTGACAACTAGGTATGCACTGAACTACACAAACCCTACATCCAGAGGGAGCTGGCTGGCTCACCTACCACCAATTACACTGGCATTCTCCTTCAAAGCCAGTAGGAAGGTAGTCACAGCAAAGTCTGTGAGGATAACAGAATAGTGCCATAATATAAGTGGTGGAGCAGAAACCCCCTTGTCCTCAATTCCAGACGTGGACTTCAGCTGTAGTCTTGATTCCTCCTAACACCACTGACTCCAAACCCCTCCCACACCCCTGGGAAGCCACCTCTTACCGTTTTTTAATTTCAGAGTCACTGAAGGAGGACAACCGTGGAAGGCCATTCTTCTCATGATCATGTACAATATTTTCTGGGATCTCTTCTATGGAAGAAAATGCTCCTAGACAAATCAAAAAGAGAGAGCAAGTGAATCTTTCAAGGGAAAAAAAGTGAGTACAAGGAAGCATGTGTGCCTTTTGCTGACAGCTTTTTGTTTTATCTTTCTCTTTTCTGTATTTTTAGCATTTACAGTTACTATGTTTAAAACTGTTAAATGATGAGAGATTCTGACTGTTGAAAACTGTTAAAATTCTTTAGGGTATGCGACATCAAGGTCCTAGACCAAATGGCTTCAAAACTCTCAGAAAAGCACATTACGCAAATTTCATCAGCAATTATGTCTAAGCCTGTAACTCCCCACCTCAGTGTCCCCATTCTCTTTCCCTCTGCCCACACATACAAATGGAGGAAGACTTTGAGGATTAACTCCAAAGAAGGAACCAGCTTTTTGGCTGAGTTTCTACCAGCAACGAAAAATAAATGCTGTGGGCTGCTTTTGGAACTGCTTCAACACAAAAGCACTTTGCTGTCAGGATCCATGAAGTTCTTTTCACAACTGTGCTGTGCTGAAACAAAAATTCCAATCATACAATACTACACAGACTAAAAAGCACTAAAATTAACATAAAAAGTCTCCAAATATTAATTTCTGCAAGCACATAGGCTGACAAGAAAAACAATGTCACTAAATTCTGACGCATTTATTTTAAGATCCTGATCCTGGAAGTTTTTTTGACCTTCAGAAATATCTCATATGGACCCCTTGGGCTTTAGGAGTAAGCCTTCACACAACAACAGCATTTCAGAGCACTGACCTGCAACAAGAACAGGGGGATACAAAACAAGCTCTTTAGGTGAAAGCCTCTACAGCCTTCTCTGTTCCAGAATTGCATTGAATAGTCCACACCACTCAGCTTCTCAGTTTTCTAATTTTTTTTTTTTTTTTTTTTTTTGGTGGTGGTGTATTTTATTAATTTCAGTTTTCTAATTATCTATTTCGGTACTCTGGGTGAATTACATGTGCACAACAGATGTCAGACTAGACAGCCTCAGAAACTGAAACTTCGCATTCATCCAGAGCAGATTCAGTACAAGCAACAGCAGAGTTAACTCCCCCACAGTACCACAGCTGCATTTCTCCATCTTGAACCTCCAAATACCACTTAGGTATGTAAAGTATACCCCCTCAATTATCAGTCCTGCCTGCTGAAACTACCCAAAGAGGAGAAAGTTAGGTCACCTGCACTGGTAGTCTTCAGCAGCAGATACTAGTACACTGGCAGCTCAAGGCAGAAGAGACCAGTGTTTATGTGGAAACAATTTTCTATCATTACCCAACATGCTAGAACTAGAAGCTCAAGGTGAAAAGCTCCTTGCTGGTAAGACATGAGTTATCCTCCACTCAATGCAGCCAATACATCCCTGCCTGTCCTGAACTATTCTTTGCATGTTATCTCTGTTAAATTCTGATAAGAGCAGGTACTTCTAATGCACTCATACAGTTTCATATTTAGCACTTTCTTGGAGTGTGGCTTTCATAGGTATTTAAGACACATGCCCATACCTATGTACGTGCGTATCTTTGCTAGATTTTCAGCTCCCATCTGTATATTAGAGTTGAAACTAATACTAAAGTTTTCAAAGACATACTCCTTGCTACAAAAGCTTTGCTGAGGGACACAGTTCCTTTGCCAATTTGTGGCTGTTTCCTTCCGGGTGTGCAAACTAGTTCACACAAAGTAAAGAAAACATAAAAACACAAGTGCAGAGCTGGGTGTTCGCAGGGTGCTTCTAACAAGAAAGCTAGGTTTACAACGTTCAGGTTTTGCCCACATCTTGGTGAGCTAAGCTACTGCAAAACCACAGAAGAACCTCAACTGACCTGCCTATATGTAGCAAATTCACAGCCCTGGTTCACAGACAGGCAAGACTGTCTCCTGTCAAACAAGGGTGTGTTACGTTAAATACGACCACGTTAAGTTTATGTGCACAGGTAGTGGTACAGTAGAAAACGTTGAGGAAATGAGTTATTTTTATTGGCATACCAGGTTACTAGGATAGGATGGTAAGCTACATATCCACAGGCAACGTTCACCTTGTAGATCGTTTTTCAAACACGTTAGTCCCTTTACTCCTTCTTTTACAGTCTTTTATACCTTTGTTGACCAAACTGTTGCCTTAAGCACCTCAGAAATCTTCGTAACTGCTCTGATGGCTCACTGATAGCACATACACAAGATTCAGCAGTACAGACCAATAGCAGCTGCCAAGTTTTAACTAGCTTTCTTCATGGCTAAAAAATGCTAGTTAAAAGTCAGTGTCCCCAAGTCAGAAATTTTATATTATTGTTTCTTAGGGAATTGTGATACCTTGTAATTTACTTGTTTCAAATTCTATAAATTAGTGCCACCCCTTCAAAGATAACAAATCTACCTACCACATGCATACAGGTACTCTTTCATAACTCAAATCACTTTTAAGCTAAGTAATAAGTATTTATTTTCACAGAAAGAACAGGTGTATTTTCTTTAAAAGGGATGTTTTGAAAGGACTAGGAGCAACTGTGAAGAACGAAAGGCTGAAATTAAGTATCAGTGCACAGAAAAGCAAAACGAATCCATTTTTGTGTTGTTCCAGTTGGACCAATTCTGTTCTTTCCTCCTCCTCAAAGAAACCCACGCACCCACAGCAGAGTAGATACCATTTAAAACGATCAAGACTTTTTTCCACTGAGTGTTGCCCACTTTTGGCGTCTGACAAAACAGGATCTTGTGCTTGTCACACACAAATATTCGGTCCAAGACGAATTTGGAAACTGCAGTGTGAGAGAGATTTCTCAATGCAGCGTCTCTGCAGACATTCCTGAGAAGCTCAAGTCTTTCCATATGAACGAGGGGTTGGCGGATCAGATTTCCAGAAAAAGCTTTTCCAGTTGGCTTTATGAAATGCAGAGGGGAAAGAAAAAATAAAAGTGCAAGAATTTAGTTTTCAGATCAAATTCTAAAGTATAAAAATCCCCAAACTGTGCATCCTAATGACTCCCAAATTCACAATTAAAGCATTGCTATGTATTAACTAAAGGAGTAGCAGAGTTTCCTTCCCGTGCTGCTACTGTACACATTGGTTCAACTCTCAAGTCATTACGTAGTAGTAGACAGTAGTAAGAGCTTTTCCATACAACAATTTAAGTCCACTGCAGAGCAGCAGGGTCTTATCTGTGCAGATAAAACATGCCTTGACCAAATACTGGAAGTCCCACATAACTTCAACAGCCAGTAAGAAAGTTTGTGAGGGGTTGGGACAGAAATTTCAACAGAAATTAAGCTTTAATCTCCAAGAAGATGGGGCTTAGGGATGCTGACCCATCTGGCTGGGAAGGAATAATTTAGGATAGAAGTTCTGTGTTGCTTTCTAGCACCTCTAGGTATTCAGTGTTTTCATTTACCCAAGCTGCAACAAAATTAAGTGGACAAAAATTCACACAATGAGCATCAGTGCTTACTGTGGCAAATAAGAGAAGTAGGCAGGACTCCTCTCCCCAAAAATGGATGAACTGCTTGTTATGTCTCATTTTTCCAAGACTAAGACAGGAACCACAACCACCTCTGCCTCAGGATTAGTGAGGAGAGAGGAAAAAGGAGCTTGTCTGATTAACAGGTGATGGGAAATTTTAAATTTCTACTGACAAATCTTCCTCCTTCCACTAAATGATTTACACAGCTGGCAATCCCCAATATCAATACAGACTAGGGGACATACTGATTGAGAGCAGCCCTGCAGAGAAGGACTTGGGGATACTGGTGGAGGAAAAAATTGGATATGTGCTGGCAATATGCACTCACAGCCCAGAAAGCCAACCGTATCCTGGGCTGCATCACAAGCAGTGTGGCCAGCAGGTCGAGGGAGGGGATTCTCCCCCTCTACTCTGCTCTGGTGAGACCCCACCTGCAGTTCTGCGTCCAGCTCTGGGGTCCTCAGCACAGGACAGACATGGACCTGTTGGAGCAGGTCCAGAGGAGGGACACAAAAATGATCAGAGGGATGGAACACCTCTCCTATGAAGACAGACTGAGCAAGTTCGGGTTCTTCAGCCTGGAGAAGAGAAGGCCTCCAGGGAGACCTGTTTGTGGCCTTTCAATGCTTACAGGGGATTTATAAGAAAGACAGAGACTTTTTACCAGGGCCTGTAGTGACAAGACAAGGGGTAATGGTTTTAAACTGAAAGAGGGTAGGTTTAGATAAGATAGAAGGAAGAAATATTTTCCTATGAGGGTGGTGAGACACTGGAAGAGGTTGCCCACAGAAGCTGTGGATGCCCCACCCCTGGAAGTGTTCAAGGCCAGGTTGGACGGGGCTTTGAGCAACCTGATCTAGTAAAAGATGTCCCTGCCCACGGCAGAGGGCTTGGAACTAGATGATCTTCAAAGGTTCCTTCCAGCCCAAACCATTCTGTCATTCTATAATTTCAGGTACATCATCCAAGCTACACATGAAAAGGGAATGATTTTACTTTTTTTGTCTCAATCCTCCGTAAGGAAAAAAAAAAATAAAAAAAAAACATTCTACTTTTTCTGCTTGTTACTCTTCTCCAATATTCCCTGGTCAGAATGTAATCTGAACAGCCTGACAGATTGTTTATCTGTCAAAACAATTCCTTTTGCATGCAACCAGCATTAATATTATTGTTCTGCATTTCATACTGTCAGGAAGTCAAGAGGGAATAGTTGTAGATCCAGAAACCTTATTATCCTCTTCCATACAAGTAAAGGAAGATATTAAAACTCACTACACAGATCTGCCAGCCTTCCACTGAACAAAGTGTTTCTCCCAAGTATTTTGAGGATAACTTAAATTTCAGGTTTTTACATCTGAAAATAAAAAGTATCATGTTTATACAGAAACCTACCTTCCATGCTGCATCACAAAAATACTCTAAACATAAGATTACTTATGTAACCAATGGAAAAAAAATTGGCCTTAGCCCACTGTGCATCTAGTCTCAAATTTATATTTGCGTAAGGGATTTTTCAGAGTTTCCTTGCAAATTTACAAGTACCACATTTGTTGTGCTTTATTGCTGAAAGCAGAGAACTATGCATCTAAAGGATCAACTGGTATTGAATACTATTGTGTTCATGTTCTACTTTGGAAAAACGCTGAGATGCGAAGCACAAAGAACACAAAACATGAAAAAGAAATGGAGACTGAAAAAAAGAATTAGAGAGATTGGGCAGAGAACTAAGAGAATAGACAAGACACAGGCTTGTGCTCAAGAATCACAAACCTGATGGCTATGGCAGGGAAGAATACAAGTAATCCAAAACTGGGTCATTATATTAAAAAGGCTAGCAAAAATGACTGTCCTGACTTGATAAAGGAGTACTGTAACAATTTTCTCCTAGAAATGGAAACACATTAAGTTGAATCATTCAGATGAAACAAGACAGCAGGTTACCATAACAAACTAGCTTTGTGAAGCTAAAATGAATTCTGTTGGCTCTATCTAAATAGAACAGTCTGAATAAATAATTCCTGTCTAGCAATTCCTTTTAACAACAGGAAGCCCTTAGTTAATCTCCTATTTTCTCCCCCTCTTTAATACATGTAGCCCTTATCTCAACAGTATGCACCTGGAATTCTTCAGGCCAATGTTTCTCCTCTGGCACATGTACCTCCTCCACTTTTGTCACAGCTGTCAGTATCAATGGCTCTTGCTTGGCACCATAGCCTAAAGAAGGAATAGAGATAAGAGCATTACAGAAGGTGGGGGGAAGGCAACTATTTCTGCTTTACAACTAACACAACAAACTGAACATCACTTTCTGTATTAAGCTTACAAAACATTAGGATTTCTTTCCAAATGGGAAGGTACTAGACAAGACATGAGACAGACTATGAATATTTTAAAGGATGTACTCTATGGGAATTTTGGATGCAACTTCAGTTGAGTTTTATCAAAGAAACATGACCATTTTCTTTTATTTTGGTCTTTTTTTTAAACAAACTGTGCAAAGAGACATAGAAATCATAAATCCAAATATCACTATCAGTAGACAATTGAGTATAAATATATGGACTTGACAGTAGGAGATTTTTATTTTTCAATAAACTTCCCAAAGCATGTCAAAAAAAAACTTAATCTATCAAGTTTCTCCCTCCCCTCATATTAGTAGATAGGTTTCCTCTATTGTAAACTCTTAGACATTACCAGAAGAAAAGTGTCATTAAGGACCACCTTTTATTTCTTTGGTACTCTAAATAAACACCTCTAACCAGCAATAAATACAAGATCCATTCTTCCTTTATTACTGGACTGATGGCCTTTCATGATGGACAAAAACTTGCTCCTTCTCATTAAGAAGTTCCTATTACTTATGCACCCAAGACATGAGTAAAAGGCTTAAACAAAAGAAAATGTATTCATTGAGCATCTGCTGGTTTTATTCTAGCTGCTAAATACACACATCCAAATAAGGAAAATTTCTGACAAGCCATATTTTATTAAGTCTAGAAGAGTTTCTCCAGAATTGACTATCCTGTTCAGACTTTCTCCAAAATTCTGTTGCTATATTCAAATTACTTCCCTTCATTAGTCCCAGTACAAACACTGGTTACCTCCAACACAGACATACACTTAACCACAGTCATGCCTTTGCAGGACTAGAGCTTAAGAAATTATACAATCTTCTGCTTGGAGAATTATTCAAATGGGAAGGAAGATTCAGCATAGACAAAAAAAAAAAAAAAAAAGATAAAAATTGGCAAGCCAAGAAAATAAAAAGCAAGTAAATGCAAAGGGTGTACTGTAGTAATTTTTTTTTAAACTACATTTTAATCCTCCTGACAGATTCTGATGGAAAGAACCAATAAAATAACACCTGAACTGGGAAACAATAGTTGGCACAGGATGAAATACTGGAAGATTTAACTACGTAACATAAGGTCAGTTTATTTGCAGATGTACTAGGGCTCAAAAACAGCTGGGGCTGGGGAGAGCTAAGTTAGCCTACAGTTCTCACCTGTAAGACTTGCTGAATAAATCTCCACACAGAGGTATGCTACTTAAAAAGGTACACCTAATATATTTATCCACTATCAAGCCACTGAAACAAATGGCACTAGCGATGTCAGCACTTCAGAAGTTACAGATTTCTTCCATATCTTAGGAAGATGCAGAAATACAGATCTCTTAGGACTGCAAGTCATGACATCACCTTCACCCTAAACTCTCTGTAGGATGGCTTTGTAACAGTAGCTCCTCAGCAGACGGAAAACTGTAACATGCTGTCTGGTGTCATCAAATGGCTTAAATTCCTCATCAGCTTAATACCATCTGGGCTACTTAAGCTAAGCAAAAGCCTATAAGCTGTTTGTCAGTCAAACAGCAGCGGATAAAACTGAATGCAAGAAGCAGGGCAGAGGTGGCTAAGCTAAGTGCATTGCAGATGAAATAAAACTTTCCACAAGTTTTACATAATACTGTAGCCACACGACAAGCAGTCACAAGAGGACAGAAACTAGTGTCATGTGAAATGAACTCTTCGATTCCTTGTGAATCTCCTTTGTCTTTAAACAGGTAATTGTGCTGTTGTTCTGCACGTGACTTCTACTCCTAGTAGATCAAGATACTCAAACTGAGTGTCTTTGAAAAAGCTGACCTCACAAGACAGTAGTGCCAAACATGATCCCCTCTGTTCTCAACCACCAAAAACAAGACATGATGTTAGTTTTGCAGACTTCTACCAAGAAAAGTGGAAACTGACTATCAGCACTGTCGCTTCTAGAAACTTAGTTGTTCTATTCTCAATCCTACTGAAGAAGTGAAAACATGCCAAGAACTACTTTGCACAGAAAGAGTGTTTGTGTGAAGCACTATTCAATTTTCTGTTTCACATCAAACATTAAAGTTGAACTTACCATCTGGGTCTTTAAAAGTCAATGTGATAAATTTGCTAGCAACCATGAACATGAATATCACCCAAAAGCATGCAGCTAGCAGCAGCCACTGGTGGTGCATGTTGTCAGACATGAGCCATATAAAGTTGTTGCTTCCTGTTTGAAAGAGGAAAGATTGACACATTAATTATTTTTGTTCCAGTTTAGAAAAATACTTTCCATAGCCAAAATGACAAAACTCTAATATGTATGTGTGTCATAAAACATAGTAGTTTTCACTTCTTACTTTTTGTCCTTTTGGCTGGGTTTTTAACCAATGTTAAGGCTGAGGCAATGGAACTGCCGGCTGCTATCAAAGGGAGGCTTCACTCCTTCACCCCCATGTACACAATCCCAGTCCCCTCCTTGTGCTGGCAATAGCACTGTCTGACTGCTTAGGGGGACAGACCAGCAAAACCCCCAATTTTTTTAAAGTGTAGTTTATTTTTCAGTTTAACTTTGTGAGACAGCTCATTGTAAGAAAGGAAGGGAGAATGAAGAAAACTCCCCCTTGGCGGTAGCTCATCAGCAGATCAATCAAGCTGTAACATTAAGAGTATTCTTAGTTATCCCAAGTCAGTTCATGAAATGTAACATGGACTCCTCCCCTGCCCAGCCTACATGAATCAAGCTGGAAGCTACTGAGCCAGAACACTAAGCTTAACCTGACAAAATATTTAAATATATTAATGTCTCTTTTTATCTTGTCACTTTTATTGCCAGCAAAGTATCAACCATAGGTTCTGGAAGATTTTTTTATTTCCACCATGCTAAGCACTATCCACATAAATAGTAAAAAGGGTGTCCTTGCAGCAGTGCCTACTGCTACAGGGATGTAGCTGCATCCCTGCAGGTAAGTCTTAAAGATAGGACTTCCACAGGAGTGCAGGAAGAGTTACCCAAACAACTGAAACTGCAGATTTAATGCGCAAAGAAACCACAGGTACTGACTGAATCCAAGCAGAGTGAGGATGAGAATATTGCACAGTATTACGAACACATGGTGTCTGCCCTACCTTGCAGTTTTTAGGTTTGCTGGAGTGCTCTGAGCACTTCTTAGCTTGATTTTAGAAACTGTAATCCTCATAAGTTATTTTTTATGGTTAAAATTTAAGATGCAATACAAGGAAACCAACTACAAAAAAGATTTAAGTCCCCAGCCATTAAGACAAATTAAAATTTTAAGATAAAACTTTTGCTGAATTTCCAGCTTCTGATGGGCAATGTACCCAGGGAAGCACTGGGGCTGACACCAAATATCTGTGAAAGCTCCATCGCAAAATTTAAGCCTCCATAACTTTAAAAAAAAACAAACAACAAAACCCTAAGAGCAAATGTCACTGCCTACCTACCAAAACCTGAGACTCCTCAGGCTTGAATATTTATCCTGCAAAAATAAAGCACCATTGTCTCAGTTGTTGCTGAAGAAATAAGATACCTGATGGCCTGAACTCAGGTGCTGGAAAGTTCAAACATAAGCAAATGCTTCCTTTTGAGGACACATAGAACACAACTTCAGAACACTTAACCAAAGAGGATCTAACACAAAAATCTCATACAATAAGATCTTCTCAACAATCCTGTGAGGTTTGTGCTTGTAGCCTTAGGAAGAACAAAAAATGAAAAACACCCATGCAACTAGCAACAGGATCAAACTCAGTCCTAAAGTAGCCACATGCAACTTCAATCAGAGTCACATCTGCATGGTTTGTGATCACACTTTCCATACAGCCACTTGAGTGAATTGCCAGGGAATAAGAGAGGTGCCCTCATTCCCAGCTAAGATGTTAAAAACATGCTAGTTAATGCTTCTAAGCAAACTCTGTATTAAGTTTTTCGGTCATATACCAGTATTCCACCTGTTTCGTTCCCAGAAAGCTTCAATAATAGAAGTGAGCCTAGTTTTGATGTTTCAGCATGTCCACCTGCGACATCAGTACCACCGCTACAGGTGCTATTCACTTTTCCAACTAGCTTTTGCCTTCCAGCGATGCAAATGTTTCCAGGAAGGGTTCTCACTGTAGCTGACAGAAGTGAAACATCTTCAGGGTATGTCAAAAGCCTGTGCAAGCAGACAAGCAGTTCAAAACAGATTTGGGACCCTAAGAATGTATGTGAAATGGGTGGGAGAAGGAAAAGAACAGAATATCTCCAATTAAAAAAAAAAATTCATAATTTTTAGCCAGGATGGCAGTGTTCAGGCCTGTTTTTGTCTTCTCAGTGCAACATTTTTCAGTTTGGCTTCTGAGAGGTCCTGTTTTTCTTCTTTCATGATTTCATTTTTAAGTACTTCTCCTAAAAACACTGCATTTAGGTAAAAAGATGCATCAACTGTCTTTTGGACAATGACAGGTGCTGTGACCTTCATGAAGATGATGTTTGTCATCTCCCATTTTCTGCTGCAATTCTCTAGCTGCCAACAGAGCATGCAATGTCCGTCACTCTTCAACATCGAAAACCGTTGGCCAGGAAGAGCAAATAATACGGCATGAATTCCAGAGCACTGACCTCCTTCCAGCTAACTACTTCACAAGTTATTCTCATCCTACCATTGCACTAGTGCAAAACTTGCCCTAAGATTCATGTTGAAAACCACCAGGTCTCAAAGGTCCTCATTTTTCAGTCTGCCACAACATCCACCATCTCCCATTTAGAGCACTGAAATTTATCACCTTTCCCTTCAGAAATCACAATAATTTGGAAAATTTTCCAACTCTCACAGATGAGAGAAATGCAAAACAGGTGTCAGGACACAAAACGTAGCAAGGACATTTTTACTTTTTGGGTAGCTCTGCTAAAACCATGAGAACGATTCAATGTTCAAAATACAATCAAACCTGTCTTCAAGGCAGTAGGCCGGCAGAAGCTTGCAGAGAACATTCTGCAGGAGGAAAACCTCTTTCTAACTATCAGCTGCAGGCTTTTCAGAGATGTGATGAATGGCCTGGACCAGACCCTTCTGCCTAACCCAGTACATTTATTCTACATAAAGAATGGTAGAAATGGCCTCCAACATTCGTAGCATCCCTACTAGTCTGCCTGCTTTTATAATGGTGATGGATGCACACCATTCAGTAAGGATTATTGATCTATATCCCCTTATGTAATTTATGTATTGGATTTCTAAGAAGTTGTGTTAAATGACATGGGAAAAGCGGTTTCTATGTGTTCTGACCTGAAAAGCAGTTAGCACAGACAGGACCCTGTTGCCAGATTCTGTGCTCTAGGGACAGGAGAACAACATTTCAGCCAAAGACACCTACAAGCAGTACACTACTTACCTCAAGGACTGGACTCAGAGACCAGAAAGGGGACAGAATTGCAATCACATCCATAACAACCACACTATTACCCTTCAATATGCCGAAGCTGAGAGGAAAACATTAAGCAGTTTTGCCCACTCCTTTTTTTATGCGCACAGCAAATCTGCAACCGTACTCATCGATGTAAGAGTCTTGTCAGAGGATTTGTCATAACATAATTACAATGGCTGGCACTGTTACTCACCTCTAGCATCCTAAACAAAACTATATCTATATCAGCAGCTCATTACCTATCTCAAGAAGCAGGATTGTTCAAAATCATATACAGGAATAACTCAACCATTATGCTCACTTAAATGCAATGACCAGTAATGTTTTTGAAATAATGTATTTATGTTGTTTCCCTTTCTCTAGCTTCTGCTTTAATATTTTTATCATTTTCACATAAGGTAATCACACTTCTTGTTGTATCTCCGACCTTACTGCATTTCTGTTGCCTCTCCTGTTACTTATTTTCTAGTAAATACATGTACTAGCTTCTGTTTTTCCTCTTTAATAGTTTCCTTCAGCTTCTAAATGTGTTTTTTTACTTTTTCTTGCCTAAAACATTCTTTCTTTACAAGTAGAAAAAACAAGAGAGCTATTAAAGGCTTAGTCCATTTTCTCACAATGAAATAACGCAGGCATTTTTCAGGTTACTCCTTCTCCCTCTTATTGCAATTCTATACTTCTTAGGAGCACAAGATCCCCCAAACCCCTCTCTCCACCCATTCATCTGTCCTTCCCTCCCTGGGGTACTTACCCCAAAGACAAATGGTCACATAAACCTCAGATCAGCCAGATGCCAGGTTTACACGAGGAAAAAAAATGGGATCGCAAACACAAACCAAAGATCAGGACACAAAGCATGGCAGGCTTGACCCATGGCCCACAAGTAACCCATTACCTGGAAAAATCATTCATACTTTGCAGGAGACTGCTGTCTTCATGTGACTGATGGGACAAAGTGCAGAAAATTTAAACAACATTAAAACTCAGTGCACAGCCTCTGCTCTGCAGCTTATGCTGCTTGGATAGGGGCTCCTTGGCAGGACAGTCCCCGCACGCATCGTGAATGACAGCAGCATGCCAGTAGTCTCAAACTACCAACTGCCTGCCCATCAGCACATGACTAATGATGTAATTCGAAATGGAACTGGTAACGAAGGCCAAACGACAGCTAGCTGGGATACCCAATCCATTTTCATCACAACCTCCTCTGTGCCGTCTTGAAGTCAAGAGATCTGGACAATTTATTGCACTTTTTAAAAAAAACCTTGGACTCAAATCTATCCCACGCTCCTTCGGCAAGCGGTGCGGTGCTCCTCAACGTTATAACGCGCATCACAACAGGCACTTCTGAAAGCTCCTTCTTTCCTAAGGCTTTCTCTCCTCCACCCCGGCCGCACCAGCAGGCCCACCGCCTCCCTCTCCCAGCCGCCGCCGGAGAGCGGAGTCCTCCCTCGGCGCACACACACTTCACCTGCCAGCGGGGAGAAAACCCACCGCCGGACCAGCGGCGCCTGCAACAGCTCCGTAACCCACCTCCGCCCGGGGCAGGCTCAGCTCCGCGGCCCCCACGCTGGGAACGGGACCCTGCCTCCCCCGCACACCCGTGCCCTGCTCCACAGACACCAGGTCCAGCTCCACCGGGCGCCCCGCAGCTGGGAACGGCGGCGGCTCCTCTTTCCCCACCACCGGGGCTTCCTTGGGGGCTCCGTTCACCTCCCGTGAGGGGAGGTGAAAACAGAGGGGTCCCCGCCGGGACGCGGCCGTGCTCCGAGCGGCGGGGATGAGCCGAGCCGAAGCCCACCCCCCCCCCCCCCGCCCACAAGCCGGGCTCCGGCCGCAGGGACTTGGGCTGAACGGGCGTCAAACTTTTCCCGTTCCGGAGGAGGAAGCGGGGCGGGCTTCCCCTCACCCCCGGCAGGCAGAGACAACACACCCCCCGCAGCGCCCGCTGCCTTCCTGGCCCGGACCGGCCTCAGGAGCTTCTCCCCCCACCGCTGCCGGTCGCCAGGCCTCCCCCCCCCCGCGGCCCTCCCCGGCTCCGCCCCGGAGTTACCGGGCCTCCCTCCCCGCCTTACCGGCCCTCCAGCGCCGCTCCCCGCAGCCTCGGCCCCCGCCGGGGACCCGCCTCACTCGGCGGCGCGGCCGGCCCGCTCCGACGCCGGCTGCTGCTGCTGCTGCTGCTGCTGCATCCCCCCACTCCCTGCGCCCGGCTGCGGGCGGCGGCAACGGAGGCGCCTCCCCGCCCCCGCTCAGCCCCTGCTGCTGCTGCTGCTGCCGCCCGGCCCCGCCGCCGCCGCCTCCATTTCCTCCCGCCGCGGGCAGGCCTCGGCCTCGGCCGCGCCCCTAGCCCCGCCGCCGGGAGGGAGAGGAAGGTGAAGGCCTTCGCGGCGACGGCTCGGCTCGGCTGAGAGGAGAAGCAGCGCTGCGCCCGGCCGCCCGGAGGCGGGAGGGATGGAAGGAGGGAGGGAGGGAGGGAATGGAAGGCGGGCTGCTCCTCCCGCCCCGCCCCGCCTCGCCTCAGCCCGGCGGCAGCGGGGCGGCTCAGGCGGCGGGCCGGGCGCGACCCCCGGCGGGGAGGGCGGCGGTGGCCCTGGTCGGCCTCAGCCCTCAGCTCATCGCCCAGCCCCGCTGGCTTCCAGTTTTCGCAGGGTGGCTAGTGCTTCTCGGCGGGGCCCACAGCCAGCGCTCAGCTGGACTCGCGTATATGTAGATACACGTGTGTAGGGGTGTTTTTTACTGTTAAACGTGTCTTTACTAGGTCCCTAACGCTCGTGTTTCGGAAAAAGAAGGCTGAAAACGGGACTTCTGTGCACCTGCAGGACTCGCAATACCCACCATCAAAACCGGGTGCTGGTGATGGGTTTAACAGCTATTTAAACAACTTTTGGGGACGTATCCCAGCGCGCGGCTGTAGGGGTGTGTTGCAGTGCTGAGGTGGTGTTTCCTAAACTCTGCAGAAATGAAGCTCAAACGGTGGAGCAGGGCCCCTCTCGATGGTGCCTGGAGGAGGGGGTGAGACTAGAGCAAAGCCACCCCACTTCAAAGCTCCTTGAACACTGAGGCGCTGAGGACATGTCTTCCAGTATGAAATTCAGGTATTGCAACACAAAGGACAGGCTCTATCACCTGAGCCCAAAAGGTGTGCTCCTGTTACGCGACCCAGCACATAAACAGTCCGACAGTATGTCCTCTTGTGTCTGGTCACCAGAATTGATTTGCCCACTGGGAACTGGTAAATTGAGTGGGGGGCACAGGTAAATCCCATCTTTCAGGCAAAGAATCTGAATAAACAGCATCCTACACACTCTTGTTGATCAGCCCAAACTAGTCACACAGGCATGCTGTGTGAGAAGCCCTTGCTTCCAGCCTTCATCTCTTCTTCCATCTCTGCATCTTCTTCCCAAGTATGTTCTGTCCTTAGAAGGACCTACATAAACAAGATAATTTTGAGCTCAGTGATGGGAGAGGTAGGAGTTCCAAAATCCACACAAGGAAGAAAACAGGACTGAGATATCTTAATTGGATTTTCAGGCTTTGGGGAATGATCCCTGAATCCCAGGCCAGGTGGTGTGATGGCCACGTTACGCAGGGCTGGCCCCCTCTGCAGTAGACTGTTGCAGTTCATGCTACACAGCGCTTCACCCTGGTTTTCCTATGAGATGTTGTGTGGAGAACATAAGACAAAATTGCCAATTATGGGATTGTGTGAATAAGTAAATACCTGAACAACGTGCAGTCCCTTGAAGCTGGTTTGCCACAGAAGACTTGAACCCTAATAAATTCATGCCCTAAACCCTAATAAAGTCTGTGAGGAGCACAGGGAAGTTTGCTGCAGGATCAGGGCCAACAGTTCAAGACAGGACAAATTCAGAAGAGACAGAATTGTGGTAGCAGTTTCTGTTTGTCTCTGTGTGTCCCATTACCAATTAATGAAAATAATCCAATGGAAGTAGAGTTTAAAATGCTTTCACAGCTAAAAAATATATTGTAAATTTATTAGAGTCCAAATCAAAATTGATACAAGCAAGTTTAAACTAGTGCCTTTTCTAGATCAAGGGAGAAGAAACATAGGTTAGAACAGGCAACCTTAACTTAGATACTCACCTCGTGTACTTCCCAATCTCTCATTTTATAGTCTGCATCACTGTGTGGAGCCCGAGTCTGAGACCCACTGATACACATGCACGTTTAACTTGCATGGTTTCCAATCCTGAGTTGCAGGCAGTAGGACTCTGTGCTGCATTAGATGCCTCATTGAATGACCAAGAGGCAGCACTCCTCCCTGTTAGAGGAGGATTTCGTCCCTCTGATCCATGCCTTTCCAGACTTGACTACCATGGTGCGCTATGCTGGAGCCTGACCAAGGAAGCCCAAGGACGCGGCCGTTGGTATGGATGCTGTGGCCAGCCTACAGAGCAGAACAGGCTAATGCAAATGCATCAATAACCATGTGTTCGGTGCTATGCTGACAGCTGCTAAGCCACCAGTGAAGCAGCACAAATGTAGATCTCACTGGGAGCCAGCGGCCAAAAAACAGTCATCAGAAACCTAAGTTCTCTGCCCGACTCTATGTTTGTTTGCACCAGCACCCTGGGGCACAGCATCCTTGTGCCTCCCTTCCTCTACCTGTGAAGTAGAAATGGTGATAGAGATAGTTACCTTGTTGGCAAAGCACACTGGAAATCTGTGGCTCTCACCAGTTTGAGTCTTGCACAGGCTAGAAAGTTGCTTCTTTCTTCAGGCTTCAGAGTCACGACTACAATTGCAGCCACACACAGATTTATTAATAAGCCGTCTCCAGCTGTGGAACCAATTCCTGCCAGATTATCAGGCTCAGCCCAAGTATTTTAACCTTTCAAGTATGTTGTTACTGACATGTATAATAATTAATCCAGTATAAAAGGAACCAATTTTCCAAACTAAGCACAGTTAATAAGCTTTGTTGTCAGTAATTGGGCCTGAAAGTGTCTGATGAAGTTGAAGAATGTGTTGCATAGGCAACTGTACAGTTGGATTGTACAGTTGCTAGTTCAGGCCAACAGGATTCTTGCTACTAATAATGCTAAACTCTAGTGGGGTTTAGTGCCTTAAATAGGCAGCAAAATCGATGTTTGAGTCTGGGTTCTCTTTAATACTAGAGAATTTTTACACTGCTAGAGCAAGATAAAGGATAATTGTGCTGGTGAAAAGTCACCCTCCTCTCTCTGGGACATTCTAGAGTGACTGCGGCTTCCTCAGAGATACACGGCTGAAACCAATGGAAGTGATGCACCCATTTTTCTCTAAGGACATGGGCCTAAACTGGAAAATTTAATCTTAATAACATGTTCAATGTTTATGCCATTAAAAAAGGTTTTATGTCCTAATAACCCTTATATATTTTTATTGCAGGTTTGATGTTTCTCCTGGAAGAGTCTTACTTTCAAAAGATCAACATTTGCAGCTTAGCCAGTCAGGAGGACCGGATATGGCACTGGACACCTGAGCTGCAAGAGCACATTCAAGCATTTTAAGAAATTATTATCTGTCAGTGGCAGGCTGTCTCGACTGCCCTCGGTATGAGTTAATTCTAAATAGTGTTTAAGCATACTGAAATGTTTAAATGAGCCCCTGTCTTGGACAAGATAAGTAATCATCCATACTGCAGTTTGCATTTGAACACATCCAGCCTAATCACACTGAAGGCACCCTCATTTTCCTTGACCTTCCAAGCTCATCCTATTCAGCAGAAGCATAGGCTTGCCCATATTGTTAAACTTACGCTATGGTTATTTTTTGCTCTTTGCTGTTATTTCAGGTTTTAATCCAATGCCAATTACTAGGATTAGTCTTGGTAGGTCTTTTAGTCGTGCTTTGCCTCCATAAGAGCTGACCTTAAGACAAGTCACCTGTTCAGCATCAAGTACTCAGGAAGAATAAATCTTATTTAAATCAGCAGGAACACATGCTTTTCCTAGTGCAGTGCCATTATTAGTGAAATCACCGATCTGCTCCATGGCTGCATTTCTGAGGCATGACTGATCACCAAAGGAGATTTCTTGTCTACAAGTACCTTGTTTTGTGACTGGCCAGACATGGGACCTCTGGCGTGTAATACATTTATAAATGTGTGATCTTCATCACCAGATTCTGTCTCTTTCTGGAACTCGAGCGAGCTGGTTTAAATGTGGATCTGGTTGATAGAACATATAGAATACCTTGTGGCCTCTACAGTCATTAAGAGACACTGCAGGAATCAGAAAAAATCAGGCTGAGGAATACAGGGGTGTACAGCCTCATACAGATGCAGGATTTACTAGTATGGTCTAAATACAATACGTAAAGTATTATATATTTTCTGGATTATTTTTTATCTAAAATAACTTTAGCACAGAGTGACCTATTAAGTGCATGTCTAAAATAGCTGGTGTATGGGAAAGACTGAGGTGTGTGGAGAGACTGGGGGGGCTTAGGGCTGATATCTGCAGCAAAATCAGACTGGCTGTAGTAGAGGCAAGATCAGATCCATAAGCAGCAAATAAGACTTGTTTTCATTTGAAGATTAAGTCCACTTTTTATTTCAGGGTAGAAGCAATTTTTATCTCATGTAAGTGTCTTGGAAATTGTTAAATCTTTGTATATCATTACACCATTTGATTGCCTTCTGAGTAGAAGACGGAAAGTTTAGACTGTGGCAAGTAGGTCACTAGCTGAACCATCTAGTTTACCTTATATTCTTAAGACACTTAGTCTGAGCTGGTAGTTTGAAAGGGAAAACAGCTTTGTGGGGTTTATTAACAGCAATGAGCTGAACATGTTGCCAGGACTGGGCTAGAGTAGCTAAGAACTACATTTAATTATCAAATCAATGTCAATTAAAATTGAACCCAATGATTCAAAATTAATTATATAGGTCATAAAATGAGTGCAGCCAACAAGCAAATTATCATGTCAATGTAGCAAGATAAGTCAATTCTTTAAACAAAAATCAGAAATAACAATTGAGTTTTAAGTCCCAGTTATGGGTGTTTTCCAAAGTAGAGAAATTAAGACAATTGACTGAATCAATTAGTATTCAAAACAAGTTACTTTACTTCAAAATAACCTGCTACCCTCTTTTAACCCTTCCCTTTCCCTGTGGCCTGAATCAGCTCAATTTACCAACTTTCATTTCCCTCTGTGGCTGGCAAACAGGCAAGCAGTTGCATCTTAAATTCACCTGCTGCATCCACCAAGGAACAAATTAGTTCCAGGCTCTTAAAGGTGACAAAGTTGCTGTGACACTGCAGGTACGGCACTCACCGTTGCATCTGTGACTTAGGCTCCAATGAGGGTGAGCTGCACGTGCCCGTGCCATGCCGTGCCTTGCCAGGAGTTGCAAGGTTGGCAATGCACAGTCACAGAGCACCAGAGCTACTCTGGGCATAGATAAAGCAGCAAGGCAGATTTTTAAGGCTTTGTTGTCGTTTCTCAAAAGGGAGTATTGGGTGGAGGCAGCTGTGCTGCTCTGAGCCAGTATTTTGCCTTGCCAGTGTTTGAGATCACACTCTCAAATATTAAAGAAACACATAAGGACAGCGTGCTGAGCAGGAGACACAATTCCTGACTGATGTGATACCAGTGGTGCTGCTATAGCAAGGGTCAGGAGACCTGTTGTCTTCTGCTTGATTATAACTCCATTAGAAAACTGACCAGTCTGGGGGCAAGCAGAAACACCTGAAAGAGGATTGAGGGGTGACTTGGGTCATGCGAGTGTGAGAAAAGAAAAAGAGAGGTGGAGGGAGGCACAGAACCCGGGTTCCATTTGCTAATGAATGTGTGTAGGATCAGTGTGTTTTACATTAAGTGGAACAGCTTTCACAGGGACATTGAGTGCTTCAAATAATTTATTACTTGCTGGTTGGAGCTGGCTCTTGGGAGGTGGTAGATGTGGTATCTATCAGGAGGAATTTGAACATTTGTTTCCCATATCCCAGTAGCCCGATAATTAACTAGGAACAGCACCACTCTTGTGAAGGCAAGAAAAAAGTTCATGCCAGAAATTCTACAGGATGCAAGTCTAGAAGTGTTATCCTAAAACGACAGGCATTGCTCTACAATCTGAACTCAAAAAGGCAAGTCTGTGAGAGTTGGGACTTTACTTCACAGCTCGTGGCACGTCCTCCTGGCCAAGGCGGCGCAGAGGCGGTCTGTGCTTTGGCCACGGGCAGTCACTCCTCAGGGCCCACGTCCTCCTGCACGGTGCAGCCTCTGTGCCTCACGTCGGTGCGTGGTCCTCTGGGTGCATGGTCCTCAACCAAGAGTAATTTTGGAACTATTTATGTCTGACTGTTTCCAATGGAAATTAAGAGCCTATTTTTTTTACAGAATCTTGAGCCTAGTCCATAGTTTCCTTGATTCTTTATTTAAAAAGAAAAATACAAGGTGGAAATTCCTTGTGGGTTTAGGGGATTATTCTGCTGCCTTCCCAAATGTGAGCTGTTAATGATGTTACCATATGCCCTCGAACTCACCATGCATGTTCACATGCTAAAATATTAAAAGGAAAAAAAGGGACAGGGAACTTCCCCAGTCAACATGTAGACAGAAATAGGGATAGGAGGAAGAGTTAAAAGGGAGAAGTTGAATTGTTTTGAAGAATGTGGCCTTTGGAGTTGCAACACAGAGGTCAACAGAATTCTTTGGCCACTAAAACTTATGTTGAACTTTCTTGCCCTTGAAAAACAGAGACATCAGGCCTACAAGATCTTCTAGCTTTACCTTGTTTTTCTGTGGCAAACTTTTATTTCCTTCGGCTTAATGTTTCCCAAGATATTAGTGCACAGTCAGTCTTGGGCTGCAACAATAAAATCTTGTTCTCACTAAGGCAAGAACACATGGGAGATTGTCTATTTGAAAGGTTCCATTTTTAAAATGAGTGTATTTTAACCAGTTATGGCAACCACCACCAAGGAGAGCCCTGAAAATATGAGGGGTTGGGTAAATATAGAAAGTTTTATGACACAGCTTTCAGCCTCACTACAAGGAAAAGGCTTGAGAGTATAAGATGATTTCAACATTTAATATAAAGCTTTGACATCTCCTCAAGTATAACTGATGGTCATCAATCTACTTCTCCATTTATTCAGCTCACCCTAAAAGCAGTTGATGTTTTGGAACTGTGTGACCACTAACCATTCATCAAACCATATGTCAGGACCAGCCATGATAGATAGACCATGAGAAGCATCATGGCTTATCCCCAGGAATTTCTTCATCTAAAAAGAGGGAGAATGATTTTACATCTTATTGCTATGTATTCAACTTAAATGGAGGGTTAATGACACAAAATCTGTGTTCACAGACAATCTTTCACATGTATTATAAGATACTCAGTTACAAAGCACACAGTTAAATGAGGAAGTCACTGTTGCTATTGCTGTTGCAATTGGTATTTGATAAATAGCAATATTGAAGATGCCAGTTTTATACTTCAAACAAAGAAAAATGCCATTGTTGTTTAATGTATTAGGCTATGCTTTATATCCATCACTGTATGTTCAAAAAAGTATCAGGATGTGGTTTTTCAGCTGATGTTGCTCTAAATTGCAAAATCTACAACCGAGCTCAAAATGATGAAATTAATTAAAAAATGACCAAGCCAAGCAAAGATGTGGTTTTCAAATGTGAACTAAATATTACCACAAAAAGTGGATTTTTTAGTGGTCTACGATACCATCTTGGAGCACGGATCCTACTGACACGACTATTCTCAGTTCCTTTATAGATATTGTGGATAGCCCAGATCAGCTGTATTAAACATTCCTCTTCTTGCAATCTAACATCATAAATTCTTATTGAATACAATCTTTTTTGACCATTTGGAGCCAAATCTTTCCCTATCTTACGCTGTCAGCTCTTGCTGCAGGGCACTAGGTCCTCTGTTCATCTTCAGGCCCTGCTCACAAGAATCTTAGAGAATCACAACTATTTCTTTTTTTAGCATAAGGGACACCCCAGCCTGGCATTTGGAAGCATCACACCATTTAGGCATGTTTCCCCAGCAACACTGTCTTTATTTTAAGTTGTATCCCAAGAAAAGAAGGAGGCTGCCATCCATCCACCCACTTATGATTCCCTCTAGACATTCTGTCCTTTTATTTTTGACATCATTTAACTAGTAGGCTTTCCCTGGTTTGAAAAAAGCACCAGAGCAGTTAGCATGTGCTTTGTTGCGACATCCTTATTTCCTAATTTACATGCAGCTTCCCTGAGCACTCAGTTCATTAAGGAAACAGTGTCACTGTGCTGTGCCTCGTTGATCCAGCCAATGCAAAGTGGGCAGATTATTTTGTTCTCCAGGAACGATAACAACACACTGAGCCTCATTCTCTTGGATAACTCATGGTTCTAGATTGTGCCAGGCACTGTTGTTGTCCAAACGCACTCCTGTTACAGAAGTTATTGGGTCATATCAATTTCTGCTGTTCTCTCACTGATGTTGCTGGAGTTAGAATAGGGAAAATTAATTTTGGCTATCTTTTCTCCAAACAAAAGGTGGGGAGCTCTGCTTGATTGCTTCTTTCTTTGTTTTATTGTCACACTGCAGTCAGTATAAGGCTAACCTTAAGCCACTGCATGTAAATTTCATCTTATCCAACTCCTTCCCCCAGGAGAAACCCCTTTTCTTCACTAGGATTTTACGACTGGGTAAGTGAAGTGCATTATTGATTCCATGGTGAAAATAAAGCTGCTTTAAAAAATGCTTGTGAATGGTAGTTTGATACTGAAGTTACTTCAGCACTGCCGTTCGGAGTTGCAGGGAAGATCATGGACTGTAGCAGCATCATTGTTATGTGCCAAAAACTCAGCAAATGACTGGAACCTGTCAGGCTACACTGTAAAGTGAATGTGTAATTTTTTTAAATGAAAAACCAGCAGAAATTGTATACAGCAATATGTTTCTCGGGTAGAACAGAGGACATTTAAAAATATTTTTCAATTGATAGCTGGGATCTTGGAAATATATCTAATATACTCTCTAGAATTTGTTTTTGAAATTTTACTATGCATCATGAAGCTTTAATATAGTCTTTATTGGCTTCTTTAATGTTGTACTCATGTATCTTACTGCATTTTACCATAGATGAATTGGTTTTTAATTTTACATTCCTTCTCACTCTTCCATTAAATGCTGTCTTCTTTAGACACTGTATTGCTGGCCAGGAATATGATAACTTTGTCAACATAAAGAAAAAGGAAATTTAAATTGAATGCAATTAATTCTCCTATCTTGGGACTATTCATCCAACTAAATAAGCACAACATGATCTCCAGTTTCATATGACTTCATGTGAGTCACATACCTCTAGCCGTCTCAAACCTCTGAGGTTAGCAGTGATAAACCAAACAGGATTCAACAGTTATTGCACCGTATCTTTTTATATTAACAAGTGATGAGATGCAGTCCCAATGTGTCATCTCTGCTAAAACCTCTCCCCAGTGAGATGTACTTAGGAGAAGCAGCTGACATAACCATTGATGTGGCTGCCTGTTTTCTTTCTGAGTTTTGGCTTTTCCTCCTTCTTTAGCAATTAAGTCTTTTCAGGTAAAACCCCTAAGTACCCTGCTTGGTTTTAAGTGTGGTGTTTTACAGAAAATTTTATTGTGGAGGAAAGTCTGTCTTCTCCACTTACATGCAGACAAAAATGCTAGAGAGGCTCCAGCCTCTGCTTGTTTCTGATAGTAGGGCTGAGACAGGCAGGTACTGCCTTTGACAGAACATGAGGGATAGATTGCTCCTCTGCTGAGTCACAACTTAGTTTTCTCTGTGGATAGTCACTCTGAGAGACCTAGCTCTCCACCCCATTCTTTGTCATTAAGTCATGCTTATTCTCTCAAATTTTTCCCCTTCTTTTTTGGCTTTGGAATAACTCCTTCTTTATTTTGGAGCCTTCAGAGCCAGCAGAAAGTGCAGCAGTTGCCATTTAAGACAGACAAGATGCATTCTCAAGATGTGTTACTGTAGAATGGAAAAGAAAGCTCACCTGATTGCATTTCATGCACAATGTTGCTAGCATTGAGGGACCTTCAGGTGCGTAACTATCACAGGAAAAAACTGCTCATAGTTTAATCCAAATCAAGATTGAAGAGGTTTATTGATTTATTAACAGCATGTAATTAATCAGCAATTGGTGAATAATATATTCAAGATCAATACCAACAGATAAACCGCAACACTAGACACTCACAAACTGTCTGAACTCCTACAAATTTTTGAACACCCTTTTATAACTAACCCTCAAAAGTTCAAATCCTGCACAGGGAGCTACAGGTGCCCACCCCCCTCCCCTGGGTGGGGGGCTCCCCTCCTTGCTCTCTTCTCCTTTGGGAGATGTGTCTGCTCTGGCTGTGTGTGACCCCCCCACTGCTCCCGACACCCCCTGAACCCCCATGCCACCCGGGAAGCCCTGTTGGGCCACAGGCGCAGGGTCCCTCTGCGCTGCACCCACCAGGTCAGCCGCGCTGGGTGCCGGCTGTATCCATCGTTCCACATGGATGCTGCACCCTCCGTGCTGGGCAGGGGCCGCGGTGTTGCGTGGCCGCTCCTGGCACTGCCAAACCCTGCTCTGCTCCCGTGGCCAGGGTGCTATCCTCTGTTACAAATTTTGGTGCATCTTTTGTACTTCTTTTCAAGCTCACTCCTTCTTTGTTTCCTAGGACTCCAGTACCCTGGTAACTGTTAAATCCTGCTGACGGTCGTCTTCCTCTTCAGCACCAGTCTGGGCAAATGTCCTCTCCGTTTCTGGCGCTCTGCTCAGAGTGCTGTTGACACTCAAGTTCCTGTCTTACCAGGACATTTTGCCAGGGGTGGTCCACAAAAGCAATCCCACACACATGCAAAGAAGAGAAAGTAAATGCAGATGGGTGACAGGAGCTACAAAATGTCCCTATTCCTGCCACCACACTATTATTCTCCCTCATTTGTCTCGTCTGGCCACTGCGTCATATTAGGCAGCAGAGGCAGCACTCTTTTTCTAGACATTTATCTTTGACTGGAAACTTTGGTCCTTGTTGGGCTCAGCAGGGGCTCAGCAACACACAGTCCCCAGAGCAGAGACCAAGTGAGCAGAAGGGCTCGTTCACAGAGTCCTTGCCCGAGCAGGGAGAGCTCTCTCGATTCAAGGTTTGGCCTACATGGAACAACCAAACTCAAGATAATGTGTAAATAGGATGTTAATGGAGCCAAATTCTGTAAGACAGAGTCCTTAATTCTATGCCTATAACAAAAGCCACTGTGCTTCTGCAAACAGACCTTTGGGAAAGGACTACAATTAAAAACACTGCATTCAAATTTATTTTGAGGAAGAGATTAAAAGCTTTAAAAAGACATTCAACTGTGAAACAGTGAAAAGCCTGCCTTTTGTTTGCCAGTGACTCTTCTGGCCATCTGCTTACAGGCAGACCAGGCAGAGTTTTTGCAATCTGCCTTAGGGAAGGGACATACACACTCTGTGCACGAAGGGCACTGGGACTCAGGTGTGGAGAGAAACAGCTACTGGGGTGAGATGCACTTCTCAGTAGAGGCTATGGGGGAGGCACCACTGCTGACAGGCAGTTTGGGGCCCTAATCCAAATAGTGTAAACTGACTTAGTATTAATGGCTCTTAGTTTATTGTTGTTTGCCAGTCTGGTCTGATCACCAGACTCAGGAGTGGCCATTTCCATGAAACTTAGAGTTCCAATATTTTCAGGCCAATAAAATGCTTTAAAAGCTGCAAAGCTTTTGCTTTTTGCTACAGTAAAGCTTTTGTGGAGTGATATAATCTAATGAGATAAGAAAATACTCAGGCCAATGAGTGTCCAGGCATAACCACTTCAGACAAAGGGCAGAATAAAAGTTAGCTCAAGTCTTACAGCTGTTAGGAGTCAAAGGACATACAAGAGTTCATACAAATGAAATGTAATGTATCAGGGAAGCAATCAGTTCATTTTCAATGCCAGTAAAATTCTGTATAAATACATTTGACCTGAAACAGAGTGAGAAAATTAATTGCTTCCATATTAAATGAGTCAAATTACTTAACAAGAAAAATACAGATATCTTCAGCAATAATTGTAAGTGACAGTGTTTGAGTACTTACTCATTTTGAATGGCCCTCAGCTCAGATCTCTGACAAGAGTAAGTGCTGTTAAAAGTGGCTAAGGGAAGCAAAGTTTTGGGTTAAACTCCTTGCTCCTCACTCGGTGATAGATGCATAACTTGGAGTGTCCGGAGGCCTGAGCTCCCAGTTATTTATACACTCAGCTTCCTAGATGGGTTGTTTTCTGTGTATGGTCTTAAAGTCACGCAGATAATGAGCAATATCACCAACACAGGGTTGGTAGGTCATATGATACTGAAATGGATTAATGTAGTCTGGTGGTTTCTTCTCTATGTCTGGTCAGTTTAGAGCGAGTGGTGTTTGAGGAATCTTGGTCAGGTAGTAAAGATGGTCTGGGATTAGTTGTCCCTGTAGCCAGCTCTTGGTGAGACAAACATTTATTTTAACATCTTCTCTTCACATATACTAATGGACATTTAGGATTTGGGTATTTACTAGAAATCTGAGACATATGGTATACATGTTAGCCTATATCCTTTACTCTAGTAATCAGTGTAAGGTATCCATTACCACAGACTGTGGTAATCCCTCTATAAACATAAAATTGTGATTTACATATAACTATACTCAAAGAAAATTAGAACTACGAATTAAATCATTCATATTTAGGAGGCATGGATGAATGAGTGTCAGCATTATAATTCAGCTATTAAAATCAGATCTGTTCAGCTGGTGATGCTAAGTATGTGTCAGCCGCTCCAGGATTTGACTAGGAGACCACCTGGAAATTTCTGGTAGGGCACAAGCTAAGAAGCCAGGAACAAATCATTCTGGACAAATCCTTGATGAAAGCTCAACCACAGATAATGGCTAAGTTACCCCACAGGTTGCCTAAGCAGAACAGCCTACTGCTTCCCTGTCTGACTGGGAAAGCACCAAATAAAATTAAGCCACATTAAAGTTCCAGATTGAAGATCCTTTCAAATGCCCCAAAGTGTACTAATTATAATGAACTTTCAGCCCACTGTAGCCCAATACAGCCCATTGCCACAGTACTGTTTTCATACAGCACATCCTGGTAGGTGCAAATTGCTTCATTTCAGAGGAATTTCCACTTCTCTGGCTGAATGTAACAGACATAAAATCACATTTATCCAAGAAATTAGCCAAGAAACTATCCAAAAGAATGCAAATGTTCAGATTCCTGGTCTAGTTCCCTAACTTGCCCATTAGCGCCCATCCTCCATTTTGATGCTTTTGATTAGCTTCTTGTCTTTGAACGCCTACCCTATGGGACATGCTTTTATTGATCCCCTTGAAATATTTACTTGCTGGCCTACTCAACTTTAAGACCATGGCTTTATAGCTGTAAAGCATAGCAATACAACTACAAACAAAAGCATAGAATTAACTATTCTGTACTTATTTGACATTCTGACAACCAATCAACACCTATACTAGATGTCAATTTTACAAAAGTGATGTATGCTGGTAAAGCAAAGTTTGGGCCCACAGCCCTGAGTGCTGAGTGGAGCCTTGCCCATATAAAAACAAAAATGAGACAATCTCTCACTGTTTGGACCACTTGTCTGTGCTGGAAAGGTAAATGAATGTTAACTAAAACCACATTAAACACAGCCTTGTATTCAGCATAAATAGGCACTGTCATATTTAACAGAAGACAAGTACTGGGACATGTCTACAGGCTTTATGGCAGGTTTGCCTAATAAATACCCTCCCATTTCTGCAGCTTTTCTCATCTTTCCAAACAGGTCATGGGTTAGATATTGAAAGCCCTTAGAGCAGGATGGGGCTTTATACCAAACACTGCTGAGCTGCAGAGGGTGAGAGGCGTGCGCAAGCACAAGCAGCCGGATGGGATGTGCTCAGGAACTGCACGATGGTGACGTTTTGCCGACTCTGTCCTCGCTGTCTGCGATAACCTGCTGATCTCATTGCAGAGATAGTTTACAAAAAGGAAGCCAGCCCATCACCCTTATGCCTGTTGAAGCCAAATTTTCTTCTTACTTTTCATTTATTGATCACAGCACGTTTTATTCTAAAATTATGGGTGCCGTAATATTGCTGTTGCTAAATATATGCCAAGCCTCCTGACTCACCACAAAAAATCCTTTTGTTTCTCATTGACCCCCCACCAAAGCTTCATTTTTAACTCATTTGTGAATCACTGTGGGCACTGAAACTCCTAACCTATTTCTCTGCACGCAGGAAGCCCAGGACCTTAAAGCAGGAATTTCATT
Source organism: Buteo buteo (assembly GCF_964188355.1). Taxonomy (NCBI): domain Eukaryota; kingdom Metazoa; phylum Chordata; class Aves; order Accipitriformes; family Accipitridae; genus Buteo; species Buteo buteo. The sequence goes on along the minus strand of NC_134195.1, from coordinate 7,263,409 downwards.
TGTGCAGTAAAAATACGGCTCATTAATGTGGCTTGGTGCTGATATATCCATTGGCAGACCTGCACCTTAGCCAACACCTATGAAATGAAATGTACAGCAGCAAAGAAAGTTCTGATTTAAGGAAGGCAAATGTGTTCATAATAGGACAGACTCATCTATTTGAAATTTTAGTTTTAAACACTTTTCCCCATTCTTCCCTCATACTGCACAGTCACTGACAAAATACTATTTTCAGTTTGGTAATAAGTGGTACTGATTTTTTAATGGAACTTGTATGACTTAATTTTTATCTCATCTTTAAGTATAAGCCTCACTTGAAGCAAATGAATAACTCCACAAGCTTCATGGGACCAACATGTAGGCAAAATTTGCTGAAGGAAAGCACAGAGTACATTTAGGGTACTCACTGGGACAGGGTGAAATGAAGCAGCAGATCCTTTATTGTGCATGAGAAGGAGGAAGGAAGGAAAGGTTCAGGTAGCATGTAGTATTTCATGTCAGGGAGGGGTAGATTTTACCCACCTGACATGATCACACACCCCTTTCCCTATGCTATTGCAAAAAATTCCCACTCCTAAACTCAGACATATTTAAATACTTTGAAAGGGGCTATTTAACAGGCTGTGTGGGACAGAAGTGGGAATTTAGGCAGATGAGGAGTAGCCTGAGAAAGAAAGCAGCAGACTGTGCCTTGCTTACCAGACAGGGAAAGCCAGAGAACCATGTGCCCTTATGGTGAACAATCACTAGCAACTTGGTAACCATTTATAGCATTCTACTTGAAAATGTAGCAAATAATTAGGATTTTAAAGTATTAGTATTTAATATGCTAGTATTCAAAAAGATAGCAACACTGAATCTAGAATGGCTCTCTAAGTTCCCATGTTTTTGCAGCATGGGAGTGATTTGGGTGAAAAATCTGTGATAAGCATGGCAACAGAAACACTGTTGGTGAGCAGTAGTTTTTGGTTTGGTTGAAGTAAAGTGTCAAAAGACAGAAAGAAGATAGTTAATATGAAAATGTGCAATCCTTCAGAGTATCTTTACCTTCTGTCATTTTACCATCTACCTCTGATGAGCCCAGCTCACACTAGTGGGGCTCTGCTTTCACATTGCTGTAACCACGCTGGCTTAAATGAAATTACACCAAACAGGAACCTGCTTCTTGCTGCCATCAAAAATAAAATGCCATCCTCCTTTTCTGAGAAAATTTAACAAACACAGAGAGTCTTCACTCCAGGATTGCATGGGCTTGGACAGAAAGCAGGGTCACTGCAGAAAAGGGGTACGGGCTTCCTGGAACCCTGCAGCTCCTCATTACTGAAAGCCTAGGGGGATTTGCTATGAGAAACCATTATCACAAAACTTACTGCAATCTGCTTTAGCTCCCACAAAGGGTAAAAATTATATAGTCAGAGGCAATTACCTCTTTGAATGCTATCCTGTCTTGAAACTGCCATTTCCAGTCAAGATGGGTGAGAAGCTGACAGCTGAGTGCCTGCTATAGCAACGTCTGACCTCTCCTGATAGCTCCCCACTCAGATTATTGCACCCAACGGGCTGTGATGAGGCAAAGACGGCCGCCTCTCCCAGGGGAAGGAACAAAGGGTGAACTAATGGTGCTGGGGTCACTCAGCAGCTCCTGCACCTCTTTACGTACTCAGGACACACAGCTGTGGAGCTGACAAAGTCACATGAAGTCTGGCTCCCCTTTTCTTCTCTGCGAGAAAGCAGGTGCGTCTCCTCTCTGGCTGCTCCGAGATGCTGAGCTGCTCCCACCAGGAACAGTCCTGCCATCATCCTTTTAGTGTGCAGCGCAGCCATTGAGGGACATTACGAGATGAGGTGGGCTGCTGTGCCAATAATACCTTCTGCAGCTTTTTGTGTCACACGGAGCCACTGCCTCCCAAACACCCCTACTACGTATGTTAGAGTCGGACAACGGGATATGTATTTGCTTCGGTGGGCCCGAAGTTTATAAAAAGAGGTTGGGAGGACTCTGCCTTTCTCAGTCGGGGTCTGATTAGAAAGCATTGCCCTCAGAACTAGCACAGAGAACACCAGGAAGCATTTTCCAAAGTCAAGCCCAATGATTACATCAGGAAGAATAGAGAATTGCTTTTCTGTTACGAGCAGATCCATGTCTTGTCTACAACAATGCCTACTGTGAAATGAAATAAGCTTTCCTTATTTCACATGAAGGTCAACATAGTAAGACGGGACGGGACTTGTTCGATATGGAAGTTCACATCCCTTCTAATCAGAAGGCCAGCTATCTCCCAAGCTGCCACGAGGAGGAATATTTTCCGAAGGCTCCGCAAGCCCTACCCCAAACCTGAATTTTCTGTCTAAAGTGAACCCCCCCAGCAGCTCCGTCGCTTCTTGCCCAGCCTCTGGTACCCCCCCCAGCCCCCTCCCAGTCACCTTTTCCAGCAAACCGTCCCTGACGGAGGTCTCCGAGGGGCGGCGGACGGGGTGCCTGGCGCAGGACCCCGGCTGGAGGCGGGGGGCTCCTCAGTCACGCCGGGCCGGGGGGCGGCGGCGGCGGCGGCGGGAGCGGCAGGCGGGCCCGCCCCGGCGCCCATTGGCTCGTCGCCGTCGGCCCGGGCTCGGCGCGGCCCCATAAAGGCGGGCGGCCCCCGCCCGCCCGGCCGCGCTGCCCCGCCATGTCGCCCCCGCCCGCCCTGCCCTGGCTGCTCGCCGCCTGCTGCCTCTGCGCCCTCCCGCGGGGCTCAGGTACGTCCCGTCGTCGTCCCCCCCCCAGTTCAGCCCGGGGAGAGAACCCCCCCCGAACTTTGGGAAGGGCCGTCTCCCCTCGAGGGGAGCCGGCGGGGCTGCGTTCCGCGGCGTTCCCTCACAGCCGTGTGCCGCCCCCGCAGGGTTCCCTCAGCCTTTCTCGCGCTACAGGGACGGCGTGGATCTGCCCAAAAGCCAGGTATGTCCGCCTTCGCCTTTCCACGTCGGGAAGCGAGGCGTGGGACGGGGGCGGTCCGGTGCGGGGAGGTGGGAACCGAGACCGGTCCGTGGCAGGGAAATGAGGTGGGAAACTGGTGGCGGACTGGGAGCGCGCTGTGAAATCCCTGGGGTGGGTGGTCAGGAGTGGGGAGGCTGAAGCCCTTGGCCGCCCGGGGGGTGGATGGGGCGGGTGTGGGCAGGGTGCGATGCGCAGCTGGGTGCGGAGCAGGGCACCTGGGCCAGCCGAAGGCGGGCAGGAGAGCAACCGGCCGGCCCGTGAGCTGAAATGCAGGTCCCCGGGTATGGCAGACCCACTGTTAATGTCTCGTCTTTACTTTTTTTAAAGCAGCTGGCACTGTGTTTCGGTCAGTGGATGGAACTGTCTAATCAACCCCAGGTAGATTGGCTTTGGTAATGTGTTTGATCTGCCGGGACTCTCTCTTCCAGACATACTAATTGCCCCGTGTAACCCCGAGCATCAATGTCTGTGGGTGGCACAGGCTCCTCCAGAGAGCCGGCGGCTCTGGAGAGCAGAGCGAGTTTGCTGGTGTATGTGCTCTCCTCCCTGCAGAGCTAACTCAGACCTAGGGAAAGAAAAAAATGTGCTTTTCTTCCCGTCACAGCGGTAGCTAGCACTGAAGCAAGAAGCACCGGTCAGTACTGTAAGAGTTACAGGCAGGTCCTGGGTCTGTGGTGGTGGGTGGCTGGGTTTTCTCCGGGGTGCTCAGAGGAGCAAGGGGAAGTTTTCACTGCTCATTTCTGCTGCGGTGTCTCTGGCCCAGAGCTTGCAAACAGCTTAAAAAAACCCCCACCAACTCAGTAGCTTTGGAAGATCAGCCTCACTGCATTTGATACTGAGCCCAAGGGTCATTTTCATTTTCAAAGGGGAGAGAAAAATCTTTGCAGGATCAGGAATTATCTGGAAGTTTTGAAGATTTTGTGCTGTTTTTTCTTCTTTCTGAAATCTTTCAGTTTTGTAAACCGGGACTTGTGGAAAACAGTTGCCAGAGCCAGTTGTCCAGGTGTCTTATATTTTACTTCCTTTGGAGCTGTAGTTATTTCTCATGTAATGTGATATCAGCAAGTTCCTGTCCTGTGGCAGCGAGTACGGGACAGTATACTTCAGTATATGGTTAAAGATTATAGTACCGACTGAAATGCTTGTAGGTGAAAATGAGTGTAGATTAAATATGCCAAAACCTATAAGCCATTTCTAGAAAACTTAGCATAGGAAATTGTATTTTAAATATAAGAGGCTGCTTTAGATCTCTTTATAGCACAAGACTGCATTGACAGTAGTATTGTATGTATTCTTCTCACACAAAATACCAGTTTTTCAGCTTGTAATAGCATCAGTAAGTCTTGCCCTGCTCTAAGGGGTTTTAGTGGAACTGTGTTCAGTCTAAATTGTGCCGGGATCAGAATCAAGCCTGTTCTCTATCAAACCTTGTATGCCACATCCTCTCAGTAAATGTATTAACGTACTGTTTGGTTTTGCAGATCTCCAGCACTGTTTTGGATCTCTGTTATTCCATATTTAACAGCATGCATACAAATGAGGTAAGGTGTAATTGCTTGTTTTATTTCAAAGCAATGCCTCCAAATCCAACTTTTTGACATTTCTCTCCAAACAATAATGTATAATCTAATATTGGCATGGCTTAGGAGATGTAGGAGAGTATATAGAAGATTATTTCTTCTCATTGGTAGCTTACATGTAATTCTTAACTCCATTAAATCATATATGAAATTGCTGTTTTTCACCAATTCAGAGCTCAAGAACCAAAACATCCACTTACAGGTGGGGTCAGTGTTTTAACCTGACCCTCACTTTTGAATAATACAGGGTTAAATATGCTATAAATATACATAACATTGGATCAACAGCATACATAGATCATGCTGAACATGGAGGTGTATGAGTTGCTTTACTGATTTTTTAATACTCTAGTTGAGCCTGTTTTTTTGTGTTTCTGACTCGGATCCAAAAGATTGAGGAGTTACTGAGTATAGCTCTTCCTCATCGGTGCAGTCATATTAGGACCTAGCTCAATGTCGGTTCTGCTTTATATCACTACTTTTATTATCACTGGTTTATTAAGAGCCTTTCTCATAAAATTCACTCAGACCCTGGATATGTTAACAAGGCCAATTTACTTGTGGAGTTTGAGTCCTCTGTTGTTTCAGATCACAAGTAGAGCCTTCAAGACAGTAATAGAAAGTATTTTGACATGTATTTCAATATGTCTTCTTGCCAGTGTCTTTAGCTAATTATAATTCCAAGCATGCTTTCCTAAAGCAGCGATAAAACTCTATAATACTAAAGTTGATTGTATAAAAAATTCTAGCATTCAGTCTTAAGTATCTAAAATGTTTTGAGTTCAGTATTGACTCCTGTACTTCTGTAGCTTAGCTAATGAGGAGACATCCAGAATCATCTGGTAACTTTGAATGGAGCCTATTCCTGGTTACTATTTTAGTTACTAACTTTGCATAACAGAGGGTGAATTTTTTGCATCCTCAAGACTGGGAGCTGAATCTCACACAGTATGCTTTCAAGAGATATGACTAATATCAGCTACATATCTGCAATATGATTTCTAGGTGTGGTCTGATTAAGTGGCAGATCAAATATAAATGTGAAATATGGAAAAAGAGCTATGCAAAAATTGCAGTTTTACCCAACTGGTCAAATTTTTTATTACATGAAGTTGTACTTTCTCAGCCCACAAGGAATCTTCAGAAGACACTGCAAACATAAGTCTATATGTAGTGCACCCAATGAAACAGTTATGAAATCCTACTCATTTCAGCTGGACTTCAACTTTCTACATGATCCTGTATTTGTGTGGATTTTTAAAAAAATTGATTCAGTCAGTTATAGATTATGTAGAGAAGGTAGATGGTGTTTCAAGAGAAGGAATGAGGCCTCGGCACTATGAAAGGCAAAGTCGATGGCAATTCGGGCATTAATGGGACTTGAACTCCATCTGGGGAACTTAAAATCTTTTGGCAGAACTAATAGACTATTTAATTTCGATGTCTAATCTTTGGGTAAATCTTGCAGATGGCACTTTAAAGAAATCAAAAAGAGCTATCTAAACCCAGCCACATTGCAATCACCTCCATGAGAATTTGAAATTTCCACCCTAAAGTCAAGCCAACATGCTGTTTAGAAGCTCAGTTGTTACCATGTTTCTTCCACATAGTAAACTCTTGCCTGTTACAAATTAGCTAGGATATTTGAAACTGCAGGCTAAGTCATGAGTTAGTCTCTGTCTTTGTTTGGCATGTAATAATCATCTCAAAACAAAACTAGCATTCATGCTATCTCTTTGTTGTAGTCTCCTTTGCATCCTTTAAAGCACCTTGATTGAGCAAGCACTTTTTTCTTCCATAGTATTTCATGGCCCTGTAAGTTGATGTCAGTTGCTCTACAAATCATTGTCTTAAGCCTTGAACCAAGGAAATCCTCATCTCATACCCTGAATTGTGATTCCCTCCTTATTGCTTTTATATTTTGGCTTTTTAAATTCTTCCTCCTCAGCTTCCCATCCACATGCTTTTCCTGTGTTCCCATCCCCTGTCTTCATGTCCTTGCTCATTATATGTCTTGTTTTTCAAGCCCACCCTGGGTAGATAAACCCATTCACTGATATAACTGGCTGTGGCACACAGAGCTATCCCATTCCTGGCCAGCTGGGAGCATGCAGCCCAGCAGCTGTGCTGTGGGCAGGAGGGCTCCCAAACCTGGCCGATGTACCAGACTGCAGGTTCAGGGCTTCGTTAGACACTGAGATTAGTCTGCTCCCATGAAGTCATGGGGAAAGTTTCTGTTCCCTGATGTAAGGCTGCGTAGAAAAATGAGCAATTTCCTATAGAATAAAGGATGCAGGGAAAGGCTTAAAACCAGCAGTCATGCCTGGGTTAAAACCAAGGGCAGTCTGAAAGGTGAAGAGCAGCCACATTTTAACAAGGTAAGAGCTATTGGTACAATTCAAGCCTGAGGAATGGAGCTGCTGTGTTTGTTCCAAGTGGAGCTCTGCTTCACCCCCCAGAGCATGGCTGTGCTTTGCTGTACAGTGAGGGAAGCATGTTGAATAATGGTAACGAATGGGGTAATGTTGGTTAAGGCAATGTTTAAAATCAATCAATCTTCAAAAAGATCCATTTGCTGGTGTTATATCTGTCTGTGATAAGTGTAAGATTATCTTTCTTCTTGCATGGAGTGCAGCAACTTCATCAGTGATGGAGGGTTACTATCACAAGCCAAAGAAATGACAGCATCTTGACTAACTTACACTGTCCACTTGCAGGAATCGCAGATTGCTGCTGCAAAGTTTACAAAGAAGGTATGTAAATGTGAAGACAAGCGAGTAGCAATGGACAGGGCCCTTTCCCTGTTTCTTTTGCTGCTTTTTTTTAAGTCAGCTTTTATCAATGGTTGGGAAGAGAGCTGTGCTGACCCTGCTTCTGCAAGCAATCCACCATGTGTAAAGCTTTCTTTTATACATTTTCTAAAGCCTTTGAATCTTTAATTATGGTAATTTAGTATATTTACACTAGACAGAGTGGATAGTTCTTGACAATGCCTTTTGGGTATTAATTTTTAATTGGCATTCCAGATGAATGGGCATTGGGGACTATCAACATCTTGTTGTTTGTATGCTGCTGAAAAATGGCTTGAATTATTGATATTCTGATGGAATGACACTGAAACTTGTCAACAGATCTATGGAACTGAGTTTAAAGTATTTTGTTAATAGTTTGTGTCTTATTTTACAGGATAGTCATGAGACTCTGGGACGGCCTTTTTTCCTTTTCAGGGTATCTGAATCTCTTTTTAAAGATTCTGAATCACAGACAATGTTATATATCCATAGACAAGCAACTGTTTGCCTTCACAAATTCTTGCCACACTTTTTTGAGTAAAGGCCAAATATCCCTTGCTTGAAAGCTTTAGGGAGCTATTTGCTTAAAAAGCTCTGGTTCAACTAAGATGACAAGATAATGAGATCTGGGGTAGTAACGGATTAAAAACTTTTTTTATATGAAGCAGTGGTTCTGCAATTGTTTTATCTTAAGCCAAATCATCCAAGGACAGAAGTAGTATTTAGCTTGTATCTCTGAGACTTCCAAGGTACACTGATGCTAAATTTGTTAAATAAAACAGGTGTGTGAGCTGAATGTCCACTTGGTCTGAAAGGTCTGGCCAGTAAGTGATGGCACACTGCATAACAGGGTGAAAAGCCAAAGCAAAATCATGGACATCATCATTTCTCTCATGTTTTTCACCCATTGTCTTGCTGAACTATGGCACGGTCTAATGCAGAATATGCTGGTTTAGACATGCTTTGATTAACACCACACTAGTTTTTAGGAATATCTTCAACACATTAAAAAAAATAATTTATGAAGTAGGTCGTAGCAGGTAACTAGAGTCCCACTTCAGCTGTCATTTATGTTTTAGCTCACTTCAGGGGTGCCTGGCCAAGTACTTTCAGTGCTGGTATTTATATGCTCTTTCTTGGGCATCTACACATAGTACCCCAATGGGTTGGGACCAAGACCCTTAATGAGAATAATTAAAGCCACATTGTTTAGCTGTTTGGACAGAGGCAGAATGAGTATTTCTCAGATTCGGAGGCAAAAGCCACCCTGCATGGATCCCCTGGTATTTGATGTGTTGTCCCTTTAAAGGAAATCTTACTGCAGCCTTCTTATGTATGCAGCATGATGGGACATGTATTTTGGTGTGCTTAAATCTGGCATCTAATATCTCTGCATAACCATCTAATTATTATATTTTTCAGCCTCGAAACGGAAGAACTATTGAAGGCAGTGGTAAGTAGGCATCCAAAAGTGACAAGAATTTGTTCTGTTTTTTTTTCAGTAATGATGATCCTCATGACGGAAGGAGTTACTGAGAAGTATTACAAACCTAGCAGAAACCGAGATACCCATGTGGATGTTTCATATGGTTACTAGGAGGTGTCTGGGCAGAAATGCATTTTTTTTCATGCTCAGAGACTCAGTGTATGCTCTTGACAAAAGGGTTGTTTTCTCCCCTCTCTGAGGTTCAGTAAGGAGGAGCTTTCATCCTCTGCAAAATGATAGAAATGGCACAGAAATTGTAAAGTTTAAAACCAGAGGGTTTAAGTTGTACTTGGAACACAAAAGCATAGACTCATCTATGTTCCAAGAGACCTTCAGTCACCTAATCCTACATGAGGCCACTAATACAGATCTCTGCATGCAGGTGGGAGTCATCCTCACATCAGAATTAGGACCTCTTTGGGGGTAAACTTTAACTAGACAGAGCAGGAGTGGGGATATAAGGGAGGAAGATAGTGAGATGTAATAATATCACCTAGCACTTGCATATCCATCTTTGCAAGTGTCTATTAAAGGTCTTTGTGAGCTTTAATGGGAAATGGACAAAAGAGTCAATGTACATGTGTCCCCTCCTTCAGTCTCTCTTCTTCCAATCTTTTATCCCACAATAAGACCTAAGACTTGGGAGAATGGTATAGAGCAGCATCGCTACTTGCTTGGTCTGGTCTTAGGCACTGCCCTGGACATACATTGCTTCTTGTGGATGAAAGGAAGATAAGGAGCTACATGGATCTCTGGTTTGAGCCAGTGCAGCTGTTCTTGTGTTAAGCCCATGTGTGTGGGGGAGATGTTTCATAGCTATGAAACCTGTAGGGACAGGGAGTGCTGCCCAGATCTGTTTAGAGTAACTGGAAGCATGAGCTGACAACCACTACGATAAGCCAAACAGGCGGAGAGTCCCTATAGATTTTGGGCAAACCAGTTAAAAACAATTAGAGTAAACTTGCATGGAAGTACTCAATGCAGAGTATTCTGTTAGCAGAATTAAAGTGCTGGTGTAGAAGCCACTACTCTATAATTGTACCTTACAGCAGTAAACTTTATCCACAGCTCAGCCTCCATACTGTAAAGGAAGGACAGTGGAGTTAGGGCATGGCGGAGAGAGAACTGTGTGAGGAGGGAGAGTTCATGTTTAAGTACAAATCACAGATCTGGGCACTTACCTGAACTTTCAGACTTTCATCCATCTTAATCTTCTGGTGCTTGAATTTGAAGTTATTTAATTTCTAACTTTGGGAAGGACCAGACATGCAACACTGAATACTAAGTCATATTCAGATCAACATCTCAACATAAAATATGATACTGTGTTCATTTGTTTCAGAATACCATGGAATATGAAGTTCATGGGTCAAATTACCAGCTTGGTGACTTGGTTTACATAAAGAAAAGAGACTCCCCATTGCACTGGTTGTCTATTATGTGACTCAGTTGTCTGGAATTTGCTGTTCCATGTAATAAACTTGCAATCATTAATTATTCTTGTTGTCCTTTTTAATTAAAGTAGGTACTAGGCTTCATTGGGCTATAGTGTAGCATTGCCTGGTTCCAGCTGTATTCAAAAGAAATCAATCATCTGAATATTGACAATTTTCAAATCCAACAGTGCGTTTTATATTTATAACATCTTCTTTAGTAGGGTCATGAATTATAAGCTTGCCCTTTTAACTAGTTAACATATTTCCCCAGCATTTCAGAATATGCATCCTAAATAGCATGATAAGATACTAAAATCATCATGGACATTTTAATAATTTAATTCTTATTTTGAATAACTAAGGTCTTGAGTGTGATAATTGATAAATCCAAAGTACTTTGACAGAAGGCGGACAAGTACTGCTGTTACATACAAGCACTATTTGATCAGATGATGGGGTTTTTTTTTTTTCAGCCTTGCCTTGCTGGCTATCATAAAGCACAAATAGTCACTTACGAGGGATATTCTGAACATCTGCCCTTTTTACTGAAATTGTGCATTTAAACCTGTGGTGCAGCCAATTGTGCTTGCACTGTATGGAGTGAGGTGATGTGTTTTGTTAGGTGGAGACATTTATGGGAGGAAGACTTAAAAGTACTAAGCAGTTACTTCCTTGGGAAGAAAAGAGCACAGTAAAAGCCAGGGTTTGGGGATACACACCAGGTTGGGATTCCTCAACAGAGTGTCCCATGGCATTGGCTTCCTCAAGCCTTTGTTATCCTCCCTTCCCCTCCTTTGCTAATCAGTCCTGGTGCCATGGCATGGTACCATCTCAGTCACCCTGGCACAGCTGTATGTGAACTGGATTTGGGAACTCCTCTGTCTTCAAAAAAAATCCTGAGAGACCTGGCGGGGGGGGGGTTAACTGGAAAATTTCCCAATTTGGGCTGTATTAACAGAAGTTTGGCTGGTCGATAGAGGGAAGTGATGAGTTATTTGGCAGTTGTTGGACCACTTCTAGGGTAGAGTATCCAGTTTGGGGCCTCACAATCCAGGAAGAGCATGGACAAATGGGAGGGAGCTCGTGGAGGACCTCCAAGGTGGTGAGGGCTGGAGCACTTGCCCGGTGAGGACAGGCAGGGGCAACTGGGCTAGTTCAGCCTGGAGGAGGGATGCTTTCAGGGCACCTACCAGCCCCTCCAGTGCATACAAGGGGTCATCAAGAGACAGGCTCCTCAGTGTGGGGAGGGAGGACAAGTAGCAACAGGCATAAGTTGAAGCAAGAGAGGTTGAGACATCCAGGCAGTGCAACAGGTTGTCCAGAGAGGTTGTGCTGTCCAGTCCTTGGAGGTTTTCAGGACCAGAGTAGACAAAATCTGGTCTGAATTCCTGCTTGGGATCAGACTGGAGACCTCCTGAGGTCCCTGCCAGCCTCAGTTATTCTGTGACATGAGTACAATTTCATGTTATGTATTTCAGCCTCTAACAGGGTCAAGCCCTGGCTGAATTGTAGCTCCTGTGCATTTACCTGGGCAGAGAGTGCTGGGGGGGTCCCCAGGGAGGCTGCTCAGGGCAATTAAGGCCTATTTGTGCCCTCATGGCACACTGTTGCTGTTCACTGTGTTGTCAAATCCCGTTGGAAGTGATTAGCCCATGGAAAGACTACCAAAGGGATGCTGGCTCCTCTGGCTCCTCAAGTATTTGGAGCTAGCTGGGGTGCCCCTCTGGAAGAAATAGCTAAGCCAAATGTAAGTGGTGGAGATGCACTGTGGTAATACAAATAAATATGAGAGAATGATACAAAAGCACAGCAATGGCACTTCTGGCCTGTTTCATCTCGGAGGCCAAAGCTGCACAGTATCAAGTTTTGCTCAGTTCTGCATAAATATTTGTACTGGTTTTGACTGGGATAGAGTTAATGTTCTTCATAGTAGCTCTTACGGTGCTCTGTTTTGGCTCTGTGACCAAACCAGCATTGAAAACACGGGGATGTTTTTGTTGCTGCTGAGCAGTGCTCACACAGACCCAAGGTCTTTTCTGCTTCTCCCCCTACCCCACCAGCGAGCAGGCTGGGGGCACAAGGAGTTGGGAGGGGACACAGCTGGGACAGCTGACCCCGACTGACCCAAGGGATGTCCCAGACCATATCATGTCATGCTCAGCATATAAAGCTGGTGGAAGGAGAAAGAGGGAATGTTCAGAGCGATGGTGTTTGTCTTCCCAAGTCACCGTTAGGCGTGATGGAGCCCTGCTTTCCTGGAGATGGCTGAACACCTGCCTGCCCATGGGAAGCAGTGAATGAACTCCTTGTTTTGCTTTGCTTCACTTATTAAACTGTCTTTATCTCAGCCCAGGAGTTTTCTCACTTTTACCCTTCTGATTCTCTCCCCCATCCTGCTGGGGGGAGTGAGCGAGTGACTGCGTGGGGCTGAGCTGCCAGGGTTAACCCACAGCAATACTGTACCATCTGCAACTCTTGCTGTGCTCTCACCATCAGCAGTGGCTTCCTCCACCCACAACAGGTTTCAAGAATAACATGTATTTGGGCCTTGAAACTGGTTAAATAAGGCTGATAAATAGGTGGTAATTTGCAAGCGAGGACCTAGCTTAGGATCCTCAGCCATATTTCTGTAGTTACTGTGGCTCCTCTGTAAAATGCACAGGAGAGCTCTTGTTCACTGCTTAGTGGAAACCTTTGCTCCCTGGATCAACACAAATGTCACCTGTGGAATAGGAGAGATTAATAATATTGAAATGTAAAGGTCACCCCTGGCCTGAAACCCTGAACGTCCTGCTGCAAAACCCACAGCAGAAACTGAGAAGCACAGACACAGGTGACAACAACAATTAGAAGCACGGAAAAATTTCAGCAAGAGAAAGAAGTGAAAGCTCAGTTCCCATTGTCAGCAAGAGAAGAGACAAATAAAGAGTGACAAGACAAGGTATACAAAGTAATGAGTGTGTTTAGAAGAGTAAATCCGATGCTTATCCAACCTCTTGTAATAAAAAGGAGCTAGGAGAGAGACTCAATTACACTGAGAGGCAGTACATTTAAGCTGCAAAGGGGAATTTTTTTTCTAACACTTAATCAACTCCCGAAACCAGTTGCCGCAGCTTAGAGCGTGTGGTTAGAGACAGCTCTGCCGGCTCTTGGGAAGGCAGGCGCGTTGAGGAGCGCACACCTTCGTGCCGCCTAACTTGCCTCGGAAATCACTTTAGGCTGGCCCAGGATCTCCTGCGTTAAAAGCCTGGCCTGCTTGAGCTGGGCTCAGCAGAGTGCACAGGAGGGACCTGGAAATGTGCTTGCCGGTGGGGGAGCGAGTGCTGCTCACCAAAGAGCCACAGCACAAAGGATGAGTGGAAAACCTTCTTGGTGCTTTGCTTTGCCTTGCGGTCCCTTCATGCTCCGGTGCCTCGGACAGCCTCACTCCCTTCTTGGCTCCCCCAGGGAAGAGCACACTTACTAAATCTCCAGGAGACGGCAAGCTGGGAGGGGCGGCAAGCACTGGAGGACAGAGTCGGCATTCAGAATGGTTTTGGCAAAGGAAGACAGATCTGGAAAAAATATGTACGGCTTGCTGAGGATGAAAGGAAGGTATTACACGTACTGAAGAATAATCAGTTGCAGCTTTGCAGCAAAGGGGGTGGGTAACTGTAGACAGTCAAACATCACAGTGTTGGGGAGAACACAAAAATACAGTGTGGAGTAAATAAGAAGCTGTAGAGACTATGACATGGGAGGTGTTGCACTGATGATTATAGGGAAGGCTTCACATACAGAGTAGCACTGGAGAAGAAAGAGGGGGACCAAAAGGAGAAAGCCCAGCAGAGGGGAAAGGCAGACGTCAAGGAAAGCTTCTTGGTTTGCAAGAAGGAAGGTTTGGAAAGGGGAGGGGAATGATAAAATGCTTCATTTTAAGCTCACCACTCCTGGCAGTATACACCACGCCCATGGATGGATACTGCCAGGAGAGGTAAGCTTAAAATGAAGAAAGATTCACATTAGATTTGACAATATCAGGAGAATGAAGCACTGACTGATAGGCAGAGCTACCTTTTCTCGGTCATAAAAATTCTCCAGGGGGACTGACACCTCACTTGGACTCTAAGTTACAAAAGTTCCAGCTCTGAAATAACTGCAAGCAGAATTTTCTCTCTTTAGTGTTACATCATGGTGCAATGTTTATTCCTAATTATGTTTCATTTAATGGAAGATTTAGTACCATTGTTTTGTTGAACATCTAGCATACTTCAGATAGATAGAAGTTGCTCTGGCTGCTTCTGGAGAAGGGGAAGATTCAATCTTAGAGAACCCAGCACTTATACTTTACATACTTTTATCTCGTGATAACGCTTGTCACACTAAGAGCTGTGACAAGTGGCACCTGACTCCCAGAGCTGCAGGGCAGCCCTGTGAAGAACATTGTCTTTGCTTCTGGAACGCTTGTGTAAAATGAGAGAAAACATCCCAGCATGGAAAAGGAAGCATATGGACTACAGAAAAAAATGGAAAAGCCCATTTATGACGTGCGAACTCAGACTGCACGCAAACTGGAGTCCTCTGAAAATGCAGTGAGAGGATTCAGATGACTGGCCATGAGGGCTGACTGATGGCCAGTGAGATAACTGCCGTGTACACACGACATGAAGTACCCTCTAGGAACTGAAAACACATCAGCCAACTGCTTGTCTTATCTTCACAATTGTCAGCAGGTAATGAGACAGAATTAGCTGCAGAAATTGCAAATATACGTGCTGGAGATTTAAAACCATTTGCTTAACATAGCCAGTTGGGCAGAAAATACGCAACTGCTTGACAGGCTGGCCAAAAGCTGCCAGCGACCTGTTCCAGCTGCCCTAGTGCACGTGAGGCTGCCGAACAAACTCCAGCTACAAGATGGATATGCTTATTCCAAACACAGCAGCAAAACGTTTATTTCTTTGCTGGGATCTTAGAGTCGAGCAGCGATTGCAGGATCTCTACTGGCAGCCGAGACAGATGCTTATGTGGAGATTGCTCTGAAGTCTTGTTTTACTTATCTGTTCCAGACGACTCACACATTGCAGTTGCCACCCCTCCACCTTATTAAACAGGGTAAAAGCATATGTTTGGCTGGGCTGGACTGCATAAACTCTCTTAATCTATACATCTATCACTGATAGATTTCTGCACTGAACAACTAGAAGTAGCTGCCAAGTCTCCTTCTCCAGTCATTTCTGCATCTACTTTTTCCACAGTGCAGAAACAAAAATGTGACTGATCTTACAGCTGGTTATGATTCACCATCTAAAATTTTGACATTTCTCCTGGGCAAAGAACCTTGTACACCAAACACTGCCTATCTATTAGCCTTAAACCTGCTGAGAGATCAATAGAGAAAGTCTGAAGGACAACATATGGCAAACTTGAAAGAAAATTTTTTTAATATCTTTACCACAAAGCTTCTGCACCCAGGGGTTTCTACACAGCAGTTCAGATAGTGCCTGCTGAATTACTGCATGGGGGACATCCGTGCACATAAATATGTGTTTCTGGAGTACAGCTATCTAAACACCAGCCAGCAAAAGACCTAAATTTGGACTAGAACTTCCAACAGAAAGGGCAAAAATGCAGAACACACCACATGAACCAACCTCAGAGCACAAAAGACTGGCAGTCATGTGTGACCCATCAGAAAAGTAGCAAAACCCAGGAGCCTCATTTTCCTTCATTTCCACAGCTGTATAGTTCCACAGATTATGTGTAAACTAAGATAACCCAAAGTCACTATTTTGTGACTTGCGGTAGAGCACGCCCTCGACTTCCAAGAGGACAAGGATGGCCAGCATTGCAATGTTGGGACCGGTCAGCAGAGGGCA
Source organism: Buteo buteo (assembly GCF_964188355.1). Classification (NCBI taxonomy): domain Eukaryota; kingdom Metazoa; phylum Chordata; class Aves; order Accipitriformes; family Accipitridae; genus Buteo; species Buteo buteo. The sequence continues at coordinate 7,247,283 of NC_134195.1, read as the reverse complement.
ACGCCAATGTCAAGTTTGTGATGCTCAAAGGCTGTGAGCCCTGTGCCCTGTGCTTGATCCGATCCTGACTCGGGTGGTGAAGGAGTTCAGACCTTGAGCATCCCTTGTGCTCACCTGGACAAGGCTCTCCGAGGTCATAACTTGGGATGTTTCCTCTCCTTACAAAGAAAGCGAAGGTGACAGAAGATGGCAAGCTTGTAAACACACAAATCTCAGGGCAGAGTGAACTGCAAGCCCTCTGCACAACTGAGACATCCATCAGCAGCATCAGTCCTCTAGTCAGGTAAAAGAAGAGCAGCTTTTCCAGGCATCATTTCACCTCCATGCTTCCATCTGCCCACAGCTTCATTGAATTGTGGAGCACCATGTACACGAATTTTCTAATGGGTGTTATTGAAAACATCAATTTTACTTGACAGACAATTGCACTACACCACAATTCAGTTAGGAAAGTAATGCTACATCAAGATAAACGTGTTTTGCAGCATCAGTAACAAGAGAGGTGCCAGAGGAGCTGTGTTTTGAAATTTTTCATTGCTTTGCTTTACAACTAAGTCACGTACCAGCCTCAGCTACAGGTGAACTAGACCTAACCTGAAATCTGTAGCATGGGATATGAGACAACTAGTCAGGTGCAAAACTACTGTGCAATTAATGTCTTGTTTTACCAAAGTAAATGAGCACTTCTGTGGTCAACAGAAGTAGGAAAGTTATTTCTATTAGATTTGTACTTCAAGGAGGATCTCCTATACCATATTTAATGAAAGATAGTTTTTATTACCACTTCAGTAGTCTAATTTCATGCTGTGGCCCTTATTTCAGCCAGGGCATACATCAGAGCTCGCTCTTTTACAGAGCTACCTATTTCCATGTAACTGGCAGGGATCAGCTTGTGGGTTCAGCTCTCCATCATATTTGACTAGAACTGCTCAGCAGATTCAGAAGTTAATAGATGAGGTCAGATGGATAAGCAAGCAAATGGTGTGCTGCCATAAATGTTGTTTTCTTAGGAGGAAGGCCAAAAACTGAAGGGAGTAAGGCAGCTGACTACGGAGTGCATAAACTAGGAAATTGGATGTCTGAGCTCTAGTTCTGGCTCTCTTGATGTGTAACGGTACCCCTACATTTCAGTGAACCACCTAAGGGCATGATTTCCATACTTAACCAAGTGCTTTGTTGAACAGGGGCTTTCCTGTGGGTATGAAGTTAAGCGTGTACACTACCAAGATGGCACCTTTCCATCTGACTCAGCTTCCCCCTTTGTGAAACAAGGGTATGGTTACTTAGCCTCAAAGTTTTGCTATGATGATATCCACTTCATTTCTATTCAGAAATAGGTTCAGAATCCTCCAGAGTGTCTATTAATCAACCTGGATAAAACCCCAAGCTTCCAAGGAAGCCAAGTGTTGATGATCTGGATATTTGTCTGAGTTGTTCCCAATCCCTATGTCTAGAATAAATAATGACATTAATTACTGTACTAGACTAGTAATATTTGTTCACAGAGTTCACCTTATAATCAAATGAGAGAATTTATCCTTACATTTAAATTTATCCTCAAATAATTATCCTCAAGTTATCTTATTACCTTAATGCAGCATTATTGGTGTAATTAGCCCTGCTCCAGTAAATGTTTAAGTACTCCTCAGTGTACGTTTTGCAAAACCAGGTGCCAAAAACCAGTTCTGCATTTGTCCTGTTCAGACTGGTAACACCTCTAATGAAAAAACTTTTCTTGTTGTTCTACCCCAGGTTTCTGAATATCTATCATTTCTCTGCTGATGTGTTGTAAGGCAGCAGTGAAATGTCATAACTGTGTTTGTTTACTCTTCAGCAGCAGACATTTGATCTGTTGGTGGCCCCCGCCAGGGCTGGTATGAAGCTTAATGAGCTGCATTCACTTTTAACAAGTGCTGTGGAAGGAAGAGTATGTCTGGAAAATATCAGTGGTCCTGTTGAGTAGGTAATGGGACAGCAGGTATAAATGCACAGCCAGAACGGCCAGAAAGTACCCTGACATTCATCTTGTTTGACAATCTTTATAGCATAAACGAAAGAACATCACCCAGTAATTCCTGCCACGAAGGGCATTATTCTTTGTTTTGCTTTATTCTATCACGAACGCTACTTCACACAATAAATTTTATGTTCACTTCCTGCTGATATTTATGCTGCTCTTGCCTTCACTGCCTATGTCTCTCTTTCTATTTTTACAGCATTTTCATCTCCGTTCTCCCATTTCATGGTTTCTCACTGCTTCAGCACCGTTTCTCCCAACAACAACTTCTACTTTAGCCCTTCCTTCTCCGATTGCCCTGGCACGGAGTGTCCTGGTGCAGACAAAGGAGACAATGGATATGCTCAGAGGAGGAACGTGCTTCGAAGCAGGTACCAGAGCAGGTTTCCTTTGAGAGGAACCGTAGATTGTTAAGGTAGTGAAAGTAAGTTAAAACCCCCTGGATGTGGAAAAGCCATTTTACTCTTTTAAAAATTACAAAAATGACTATTAAAAAAAATTTATGGATCCATGGAGGAAAAGAGATGGATTACAGAGGGTAGAAGGGGGAATAGACCCCTTCTTAAGTTCTTAATAAGTTGCATACTCATTTCTACCATGGACCAGTACTGAATTTGTAATCTGAGCTAAAAGAGAATACATGGCCTCACTGGTTTCTGGATCTTTTGCCAAAATTTCAGAGGAAGGAAGACTACGTCTATCTGAAGAGACAATGACCTTCAAAAAGAAAGAGCTTAAAGACATGAGGAGTTCCAACACACACATCTTTGAATTTCTCAGAAGAATGCTTCAATTGGCAGTATTAAGTGATGGTGAAGCACTCAGTTGTTTACAAGGATATTATTTTATCAGGATTTAGTATTGCTGCCATTACCTTGTCGTGGAAGACAGCCCCTTACACCCATCAGGAGGGCACAAGGGAAGTGCTCCATCAGAAGTAGGCCATGATCCACATCTCAAAACAGTTTCACACCAGTGTACCTCCATCTATCCAAAGAGATTTAAACCTAAGTCGTAGTCAGAATTGGGCCTGTATGATAACGTGTAGAAAGAAGCTCCCAGACTGGTAAATAGGAAGCACATTGAGGCAAGCTTCCCAGGTGTACTGCTGAACGGTGTCCCAGTGAGCAGGGTACATGTATAGGGTACCCTGGACAACTTGGGTCCCAGGTATGTTATCTGATGTGTTACAATGACCCTGACAGGAGAGATCACTAAGGAAAAAGTAAATCTGAAATAAGTAAGGATGTTAAAACTTGGGAAGGGAGAGGGACTGTGATATGTGACAGATGCTTAATGTTTCCTCGACAGATGCATGGGCTATGTTTGAGTTCCCTTACAGCAGCAAACACCTTCCTTGGTGAATTCAGCTAGCAAAGTATGATTTAAGCCTCATCAAGCAACTGCATGATATTTGAATGAATAGAGAAGCTCATAAAAAAATTTGTTTCCTAGTTCAAGCAGCAATCCTCACTGTCTTCTGGCCATGTTTGAGACTCAGCATTATCTGAGTTTCAAAAGAAGTCGGCCAAGTGCTGTGACAGCTTGACGCAGCATCTCACTCTTTTGCCATTAATTCCAGCTTAACCAGTGCCCTGGATTCAGCACAAGCTACAAGGAGAAAGAGCCAAGCTTCTCCTCTGACCTAGGTGAAGGACAGCTATTTTCAGGTTACTAACTTGCACTTCTCTTGCATGCTGCATTATGCGAGGTCGGCCTGTTGACTCTGCCTTTTATCGCTACGTGGCATGATACCTAGAAGTGTACTCATGGGCTGAGAACAGATCTGGACTAGACATTGAAAAAAAAAAGGAAAAAAAGAAATGTCAGTATCCCTGCTGCTTTACCTCACCACCGAGTAACAGAGCCAGGCTCTCTCTTTCTGTTGCTGTGCCGGCTCTGCGTGGTACCTTCACTGACCATGAGTCCTTGGTGGCAGCTCAGAGCCTTAGGTTCAACATGCAGTGCAAAGCAAGGTGCTGGGATAACGCAGCTCCAGGGCAAGCTGTTGGCAACAGAGCTTGCCAATGCCTTGGGCTGACAGCAGAAAGTCCAAAAGAAAGTTATAGCAGCCAAATCGAGCCTTAGGCAGCTTCATGACAACCTCCTGGACCAGGAGCATGTGTAGAAAGATGCCTAAATGCTGGTGCTTAGGAAGAAGAGAGTTACGCCCAGACCAGGCGATGCCTGAGAACACGTGTGCGCCTTCCACGGCTTGGCAGATAGAAAGCTTGCACTCTGACAAAGGATGCGGCTCACAAGTTGATGCAGTGAATGCTTTTTCTAGGTCTGCCACTTTGACAAGTGCATTTAAAAATCTAACTAACTCAGCCTAGTGACCGCGTCTCCCATCCCCTGCTTTCAAGGGAGATCAGAGCACAGAGATAACGCAGGGTCAGCTTGCACATTTTGCTGGTTCATTGGTTACACATTCCTAAGAATATGACTGACTGCTCTCCCCAGCTGCCAAGTTGTTGCAGTCATAATAAATGTTAAAATGGTTACTAACTGAGTTTAAGTGAACTTGTCTTTTTTGGGGGGTAGAACAATTAAGAAACCCCACCATGATGCTGCTGGCAAAAATATTCTCACAGATGCTACACACAGCACTGCAAAGCAAGCCACAGGGCTAGTTGGAGAAAGCTGGAAAGAATACACTTTTCATTGCAATACTGGAAATGGTTATGCCATTCTCTCCCACACACTCTCTTCATATGACCCCTTGTTTGGGAGTCTAATGAGCTGCTTGTATAAACAAAACAATAATTTCCAGTAGTTCTAATCCTCAACAGCCTCAAAATAGTCAATGAACATTAGCTAGTTAATAAGCAATTTGCCCCCTGAAGTCAAGGAAGTGCATAAATTGTGACATACAGGAGAGATGAGAAAGAGAGACTGAGAAAGAAGTGAAGGTGGCAGCGGTGGCAGAAACAAGAGTGGAGTCTGACCCAGCTGCTAGGACAGCCTTCACGAACCATATGCTTCACATATTATTAAGGTGTTTAGTTGTGCACAACCTAGTAATGAACAGGGCTGAGGATATGCTAGAAGACTGAATGTATGTTTTATTGTATATTTAAACTGAGATTGAATTTTTTAAATCAGAGATTAAAAGTACCCCATTGAAGCATGCATAATGTATCTTCAAAAGAAGACAAAATAGGCTTCACAGCTGCAGGAGAGAAACAGAACTGGGACAATTAATGAGTTCCCCAAAATTAATATCTTAACGCCGGGCATTATCTTTCCCATTGTCTTGAAATTTCACCAAGAAAAATAAAGGAGGAATGAATGCACCGGTTGTTCTATATTTAGAAGTGCAACAGAAAAGCTGGAGTCGTGAGCACAAGAGAACAGGACAGCCACAGCAAGGCTTATGTCAGGGACCAGTATGTCCACAGGTCAGCTCTAATTACTAGAGGCAGAGCAGAGCTGTATGATAGCTGCTGGGACTCCTGCGTGCTTCAGGGATGCTCTTTCCCTATGGCTCTCCCTGGACCTGTCAGTGCCCTCTCCTTGGTCTGGTGTTCCTCCAGTTTGTTCTCATCTGTTGAGTTTTGCCAAGAAAGTGAGGGTGAGCTGCTGCTGAAGGCGATTCGTCTCCCCCCCCTCCAGTTTGGCAGACGTGAGCTGCAGCCCCCAGAGCACCTCTTGGGCACTCAGCTGTGACGGACCACATCTTCCCAAGCTTGCTGCTTCTGGAGCAACAGGACACCTTGAGCTTGCCAGTCACCCTGCAGTCATGCTTAAGCTTATGTAAACTTTCTGGTAAAGCTAGATGAGTTTAATATAAGATGTATTGAATTGGTTGTTTTGGCAACAAGGACAGAGGGACCACGGCGATAGCTGCTTTCCCTCTGACTGGGTCTCAGGCCATACAGCATTCCCTTATGCTTTGCTTCCTCTGCAGAAGAGCTAAGACTTGGAGAAAGATCTCCATTGATTCCCCTCCCCCCACTTTTTTTTTTTTTTGGTAGGATTTCTATAGGCACAGGAGTTTGCTGAAACCTCCTGTTCCATGGGTCATGTCTCAGCTCACACACCTGGTGTGCTACAGCTCCAGTCCAGACAGAGACCTTTGACATTCCCGTGGGGCTTCACAACCACAGCCCCCATCACGGAGCCATCGAAAACAGCCTCTCCCTCAGCAGCTCCAGCCATCATCCCACCCCGTGTCTCTTCTTCCTGCCCCCATGGAAACTTTCAAGTTGTGCCAACACCACTGTGAAGGGCGGTGTTTTCCTTTAAGAATCAAAAGAAAAGAAGAAAAAGTTTAACACGAGCCCTGCAGCCTGTTTCGCAGTAGGTGCCGTGAGCAGCTGTGTTGGCACAGCAGAAGGAGCGGTGCAGCACGGCAGGAGCTGCAGAACCCCATGCTGCTGCAGGGGCACCCGTGCTGTAGGCGGCTGGCTTGGACAGCCCAGGAGCAAGCCTCTGAGCCAACGCAGCATGAAACATAACCATCAGCTTGATGAGGGAACAGGGAACTGTTTTTCTTCAGTGCAGCTCATACGGTCAATGTTGATTGAAACCTCCGTAGCAAAACATCCAGCAGCCCCCTAAGGAGCCACTGTTGCTTTCCAAGACAGAGAGTTTGGTTTGTGGTGCAGGTCAGCAGCATTTCACGCTCTAGATCTCTAGCCAAAGGTTGCCACGTTTACACAGATAGGAAGGGTTGATCTAATGGCTGCCCTCAAAACAACATTTGTCTACTAGCCACACTACAAACCCCATACCTCCAGTACCCATAGCAGGCAGTTATACGGGGACTCACCCAATACTAACAGACTCTCCTCCCTTTGTCTTCTCATAGACTAGCTCCTAGTAGGCAGTTGCAGCTTACACACATGCTAGGTTTCACATAGAGAAAGTCCTTTGGCTGCAGTCCCACAATACCTCATTCCTGGCTTCTTGCCCTTCATTTAAATTCCCTAGCCTGCCTATACAAAGAGATGATGACATCTCTACAGCCCATTCTTCAAAAGGCCTCAATTCTCACAAGACCAGAAAACCAAGGAGATATTTGAGTTACACTAGAGTAAGCAGCAGCATAAGATGGATTATTATAGGGCAGATATGGGAAACAGAGGCTCCCAAAACCTTGGGCTGGTAGTGTCAGTCTTGAAGCGGTTCTCTAAATAGCCTTTTTACTTGGCTGGATTAATACATCTGAAGCTGGTGGACACTAGGGCCTTCCCATTCTCTGTCACAAATAGAATAATTCAAACACCTAATAATGCAGTTATAAGGCTCTTAAATTTGAGTGGCATTCTGCTGGTGAAGCTGTTAAACAAAATCTTCTGCAGCACAGCAATCTTCTGCAGCACAGTGTGTCCACCATAACACTGCAATCCAGAGTACAAATCTAATAGTGCTTCGGTAGCCTTTCAAGCTGCATAGGTGGAAGACAAGAGTTTTGGAAGGTCTTGGAAAAGGCCACTTCCTGGATTGCCTTTTAACCCACAGGTTTCCTTCATCTGGATCCTAATGGAACAAGCCTCAAAGCAACTAAGGAGATTCTCAGTACCAGAGAGGTAGAAATTATATCTGGATTATTCTTAAGAAGAGTTTGTAGAAGATCTTTAAGGTTCGAGCACTGATAAGGTTTATACACTGTCTGTAGAAGACTCCTTGGTTTTCACTCCATCAATGCAGAAACTCAGAGGACAATTCCAACACCGTCTTTGGACCAAGGTGTGTGCAGTAATACTGAAGTTACAGCACAGCCCTACCTCCATATCCAAATGTTAGAGAAGATAATTCATCAGCTTTACCATCATTATAAGGCAGTCCTGTTTAAGTTCCTCAGGTGCATCTACTTACACTTAATAGTTAACTGTGCCCATGATGAGGTGTGAAGTGGTCAGATGAAGCAGACTTCTGTGCATACTGAATTCGGAGATTCCAGCCATGCACATGGAGACACAAGCTCTAAAGACAATAAAGTAGGTTTCCCAGATAACTGCACTACCAAAGAAAATATTGTGTTTGGTGCAACAAATATTTTATAGAAGGGAATAAGATGGACATGAGTCCTTTGCACACTTAAGTATCCATAGAAGTAGTCTGTTGACATTTTCTTTTGAAGGATGTAGCTAGGGAAACCTAATAACAAACCCTGTCTTTAGCAGCTTTTCAGACAGGCACAGATAGACACACACATGAATTTAGACCAGAAATGCCAACGAGCATGAAAAACTCTGAGCCGTGGAGAAAGCCAGCATTAACACCACCACAAGGTCAGGAGCCTGGTGGCAGCTAGTACTCCTGTGACTGGACATATCTGAGGGGCAGCTCAAGCGAGACAGTCTTCTTAGGAACAAGACTGGGAAGAACATTAGGTAACACCCCCCCTTGAGCAATGGTCACACAGGAGAAGAGCTTGTTCAGCTCATCGTCGTTTCTCACGGCCAGCTGGATGTGCCTGGGCAGGATCCTGGCTTTCCTGTTTTCCCATGCAGCGTTCCCCGCCAGCTCCAGGATCTCCACGCTCAGGTACTCCAGCACTGCAGCCAGGTAGATGGCAGCACCGGGACCGATCCTGTCAGCGTAGTTCCCTCTTTTAAGGAGCCTGTAGACACGACCCACGGGGAACTGCAGACCAGCCTTGGCTGATTTGGTTTTCTTTGGCACAGGGAGAAGCTTTGTGGTTTTTTTCCCATGTTCAGACATTCTAATGTCAATCTAGTATAAAAAGAGAAAGAATTAAAAAAACCCAAACCAAACAGACACAGAGACTGAGCATTTAAGTCCTTTCTTCCTCCTCATCTCACTGCCTTTCTAATTCCAGTTTTCCCCTCTCAGATGTTCATACTTTCGTCTGAAGGAGCAGATGGGTCAGGCTGCTGCTCTAGGAGAGTCTGACAAGTTTCCAGCCAAGAGGCATCTACAAGCTCAGTCAGAGCAGCAGGTCAGCCATCTGCTAGATTTCAAAACTTTGCAAGAGAGTAAGGTATAACTTAGGAGCAAGGTCTTCTGACCCAGTATCAAAGGAGGACTACTGTTAAGGAGAAAGGTTAAACAAACTAGGTTTCAAGATACTTACAAGTGTTCAGAAACCCTGCAAGGAAACTTCTTTGAACTTACCCCTGGTAAGAACCTAAGCAGTTTCTGCAACGGTGAGACCTTATGAGAGCCAGAGCTAGAATTTTATATCTTTGTGTGTAGTAAGAACAACAGAAAAAAACCCTTCATCTACTGGAAACCACTTCAAATGGATCTTTGTTCTCCAGAGATGAGAGGACCTATTACTGCAAGATAACAGGCCACAATCAAGAACAAGACTTACAGGAAGAAGAGAAGCTTTGTTTTACATCAGACAGTGAAATTGCTCTGCTCAGCATCCTGCGCATCAGGCTACTACAAATGCAGAAGTACCATCTTCTTGTATGGTATTGCATCCATTCTATCAAGCCCAATCACTTATTGCTGACAAAGTCTCTGGCACTGAGTAGTACCAATTACTCTTCAATGCATAACACAAAGCAACCAGAAAACAAACACAGGGAAATTCTGCTCTTGTATATAGAATTATTCTCAAGTTTTAATCATTAGTTGTTTTTAAGTAATGAGAAGCTGTATCCAGATGTGGAGAGGAACTAAATCAGATAGCAAATTGAAGTGCCTAAAAATACAATAAAATGTTCTTTTAGGACATTTTTGTGGGCCTTAGAAAGATAAGGTTTATAAAAACAGCCTACACAAATAAATGAAACAGATTAAAAGCCCCCTTAAGCAGCCTTATACAAAACACAGACCTTACACACCCATTATTTCACTCAGGAGTTTATCTACCACAAAGAAAGCATGCTGTCATTTCTTAAGAACAAATCCTCACCTGAAAACACTACTGACTTAACCTCTCTTCCAACAACCCCACTACTCAAACCCACAACTTCTGGCAAGACCTGCCCCCTTTTAAACTCCACAGTGGCAGCCATATCATTACCAGCTCTTGCATCCTTTAATGCCACCTGGGTAAGCAATGATTCCGCCAAGCAAAGTAAAAAACAATCAAGGTCCCAACACAAGATCAACTCAGTACAGACCCTGAGAGCATGAGAATTTGTCACTACTCCTTGTAGAGCTGCTTAGCACCTTGTTAGCTGATCTCCTCTGGAAACAAGCCTAATATTTACTGTCTCAGAGAACTGCAGTATCTCTGATTGGCAGTTAATTTATTACAGCTGGAAGGGGGCACACCTCACCTTGCTGCAGTCATCAAGAATTAAACCCAGCAACCTGTACCACTGTTCTTCGTGTTGCCAGTAGTAGCCAAGCTTTTTTGTGACCATGGAAAGCTCAGGAACTCTGACATGGGGTTCTCTCTCTTCCAGGACTTGTCTCCATCTGTCACACAGTCCAATTTTGTCCGAAGTCATGCATAGCTGTGTTGCAAGGCATAATATGTACTTTCTAGGGTCAAGGGTGGGGTGAAAGCTGAATAATTTTTTTCTTCAATACACAAGTGCTGGAAAATTGAGCCCTGGCCCAACAGAAACTTTTGCTGAGCAGCTGCGTTAAGAGACATCTACCCTCTGTTACTGTGAAGCCAGAGAGGTGAGTTCTCAGATCACTATGCTATCTGGTTAATTTACAAATGGGTTGAACTATTGGCTAAAAGAAAGCAAACAAGATAGTTCTTGATCAAAGAAATACTTAAAAAATTGACTTTTGAATTGGACCGGTACTTTACCACAAACTCTGTCTTTGGTTGTAAGTAGAGGTAGGGCCACACGGCTCACTCAGTGTCTTTTATCATACAGAAGATGGCAGGTGAAGGCATTTCTAGAACCCACTTGAGCACTGGCCGTGCCTTGCAGGGTCTGATTGGTGTGGTGCAGAGCAGGCTCACAGCAGCAGCTTGCATCCAGGAGTGGCATGATGACCGACACGCAGTCCTCCAGATTAACAAAGGGTACTGTAAGCACTATGCATGAAATTAGTAACTTGCTTGAGTCTTCTACCATTACTTTAAACCTTTAGATTTTTGTGTGGCCCAAAGAAATAATGATTCCCAAGCCTGTTTTCCCTTGCCATGGTCAAATGGAGGAAATAATTTGCATTTCAGGTGTTAATTTCTTATGTACCTCCTTTAAAGCTTCTTTTTTTTTTTTCCATTTACAGGTGTAAACACCCAGCACAAGGCTAGTTACATATAGCACATCTTTACTATATGCACAAAGCTTAAGATCTACTCTCAGACATTTTTACTTCTCATTGCTACAGCATTCTCCACTTTGTCTCATGTCACTGGATTAATTTCAGGCCAGCCAAGACCTCATCAAATTGCACTTGAAAACCAGGTAGCATACAATGACTGTTCCAGCTGCCCACTACCCTGAAACCATGGTGTCTGCTCAGTCAGGTATTCCCTCTTCCCATTTCTGTGTAAGCACAGCTTGGAGTGCGTCATTAACTCAGCTGCATATAGCTCTTACGTCTGTCAGCATCATAACACCTGGTCAGCAGGGTCTGACGCCCTTGTGCCTTGAGGGGACGAAGGAGCTAAGTCAAACTCAGCAGGACAGCAGATCTTTTTCAAATAAAAAGTTAATGCTCCCACTAGGAGAGTGTTTAGGAAGCTGGTCCTAACCAGCTCTTCTCTGTGTGAGATGCTATGAAATCTGAGAGATACTGCCTCAGGGCAGACTGATCCTAATGCTGCTGCAGCAGATCCCTGGTTTCCAGTTCAACAGCAAGCCTCAGCACCCACTACAAACAGAGAAACCCTGGGCACTTTCCTGGGGGAAGATTTTCAATGACTTGGTCAGCAAGGGCCCAGGGGCTTGTTTGGATATGAAGGCTTTTGTCTTTCTGCACTGATAAAAGCAAGACAGCCACCTCTACCAACAGCACAAATATTGCACCAGACTTTAAATAAACTACCTACGGTTGTTACGACAAGATGGAGGCAATAGAGGTTTAGTGTCATGCTGGAGCAGTCTAAAGAGAGGTAGTTGTTCACTACAGCTTTACAAGCAATAAGACTTTAAAGCACAGCATTACTAACTTCTAAAGCAGAGTTAAACCACCTCTGAGGCACTAAACTAATTGCACTATGAACCTATGGTGGAGGAAAAGTTCACATGAATGGCAGTGTGCCTTGACTCTGCCTGCTCCACAACAGTTATCTGTAACGTTTTCAAAAGTAAACATGTACTTGACTTTAAAAGAGTTATTTGGGCAGTATGCTAGAGGTGGGTTTTTTTGACATTTTTTGTATTGCCCCATCCCTGGAAGGGGAACTGAGAAAAGAAAGGAGAACAGTGTTGCATTCCAGGAACTTTATTACAAACTTTAAAGATGCATTAAAATTAGCAGGAAAATACTTGACAAAGAAGCAAAGACATACAAATTAGTGCTACTGCATCCCATCATCCAGAAGTGCACAGACCAGACCAAGAAAAGCAAGTTTCACTGGCTACCACCTTGGTCCTGAAAAGGAGCAGCATCTCTAACAGTTTTCTTGGGAAGGAGCTGGGAAAGGATATTTGGCATAACCCCTCCCTGAGCAATTGTCACACAGGAGAAGAGCTTGTTCAGCTCATCATCATTTCTCACGGCCAGCTGGATGTGCCTGGGCAGGATCCTGGCTTTCCTGTTTTCCCGTGCAGCGTTCCCCGCCAGCTCCAGGATCTCCACACTCAGGTACTCCAGCACCGCAGCCAGGTAGATGGCAGCACCGGGACCGATCCTGTCAGCGTAGTTCCCTCTTTTAAGGAGCCTGTAGACACGACCCACGGGGAACTGCAGACCAGCCTTGGCTGATTTGGTTTTCTTTGGGGCAGCTCCAGGTTTGCCAGGCACTGCATGTTTCTTTCCACGTCCAGACATTTTGATGGGTGAGGAGACACAAAGGGTTGGAGGTCTTCAAATTACCCAGGTGCTTGGGCTACAGCTAACTGATAGCAAGAGGAGATAACAGCAAGGTGAGTTACACTTTCTGCGCTTCCACATCAAGAAGAAATTTTTTTTCTTGAAGAGAGTCACATGCCACAGTTCATTAATAGCAGAGCTAAGATTTTAACTACTACTACTACCCTTTTACAGCCTACCTTTTAGGAGAGAGGCCTCACTGTAAAACCAGAGTGATTTGATAACCTCTCAAGAAAGGCTTATTCAAGTAGATATGAAGAACCCAAAAGAGAGGCTTTTCCCTGCTACTTGGAATGTATTTGGGATTGAGGCACAGGGGGTCTTAGTAACATTTTCTTAAACACCATAACAGTTACCTCAAAGCTAACTTGAGGCTGATAGCATATTTCCACACATTCTGTATGTCTAAATATTTTGATGGTTTTAATATTTTGTACCAGCTGTGGAAACTGGTTTGCTGCTAGGTGACTGTAAAAGTGAGATTTGGTAAATAATTATTAGAAATCTTATAATAACACTATGACTGAAACAATAGACAGAAGTATAGCCAAGCAATTAACTAGTAATTATTCATAAGTTTTGCAGTTCTTGCTCTTATAACTAGATGTTCCTGTACACTAGATGAAAAAGATGCTGAAACTGCCCACATGTGATTGAAAGTGCATTAAGCTTCAAGATCAAAGAACAAGGACAGGAATAAAGACTTCAAGGACAGCCAACAAGAACTTCAAATGGGTCGGTGGTCGCAAAAGCAGCCCTTCGACTCAAATGGATCCTTCATGGCACGTGATTGGATGTAGGCAGTACTAAGATAATCAGTTGCAATCATTTTTATGTATATGTATACTAATCTGATTAATATCCAATTAGTTATTCTATATAACCTGTTTGTGCTAAAGCTGTGGTATGCACACTAGGTGGAACTATCCCCAGTGCATCCAGCGCTGCAATAAAGAATGCCTGCTTTCTAGAACTCCAAAACAAGTCTTAGAGAGTTTCTTCGACCGGCTTTTCGGTATCAAGGCCAAGCCTGCCTGTTCTTCCAAGAGGAATCTGTATTCTAACTCCTTCCATTATCAAGTTTGATCTTTCTTTCATTTTAAATGTAACAATTGAAAAAACTCCTGCAGCTCACAGCATCTTATACCCAAAATACTTCAAGAGGTTTTCATACAAAGTTCCACATTTTTTTCCCCAAAGGATATTCTCTGGTTGCTGTGAGAATACTGGAGGTGTTCTGCACCAGGAAGAATTGACTTGGACAGCATAATGCTGACTGAAGAACAAAAACTACTGTCTATTTACTCAAGATTAAAAAAATTCAGTCCAGTTAGAATACTCTTACAATTGGAGTGGCAAAAATACTCATTTAAATAACATTTCTAATCTATGAGTAAATAGGACAGTTGCTTCCAGCACAGCTGTTTGCAATATACACAAAAATCTATCACTAGATTAATATGTGGGGGTCTTATATAGTTTTTATAGAGAAATTTAAATATTTTAGAAAAAACAGAATAAGTTTTGGGAAGGAGGAACAAAAAAACCCCAGCCCATAATAAAATCCAAACAAACCAAGCCATAACTCCTTATCCTTATTATTCAACAACAATTTTCATATTTTGATTACTCACATTACAGACATACTGTGTTACAAATGCAGCTAACTTACAAAACAAAGTCCACAATAACCCCAAACCTTTTACTATGTATTATACATGAAAAAAAAAAATCCCATTACCTTCAGAAGTTCTTATTTTGGCCTAGTCTGTGCTTTGCTACAGCCTGCACTCAAAGGCAAACAAGCCACATAATATCATTCCCCCTAACCCTGGGGAAGAACCTTTTTATTAGCAAGTTTTTCTCCTCATCAGTGGCTCACCTGGACAGTTAATGAGTCATTCTCACATGTGGTTCATCTTCCTTCTAACCCCTGATTAGGGGGAAAAGGAGGAAACATGTTATAGATGCCCAGAAGTAAATTCTCCGGGGTGGGGAGGGGAGAAGTCAGGCTGTTTCCAAGGGCTGAGCCACAGCTGTATTTCAGTCTCACTGTCACGCTACCAGCTCTCACCCACTGTGGCTGGAGTATTTCTGTCTGTACACCTTGAGTAAAAACAGTCTTCTCTTTCCTGCTGAAGCTTGATAAAAAAAAGTACATAGGGGAAATGTGCTTTATAAATACGATGTATTTTTAGTTGGGTGGAAGGGGGAAAACTGTGTATTGCTTTATGTGTGTCCTGGGCAGAGAGAGTTATGCTTTGTTCACATTGTGTCCGAGCCCCACCAAGTGATGTGATGTGGCTGCTCCTAAGATTTGGGCTTCTGCCCCCTCTTCTGGTAACTCTCTGTCCCAGATGGGGCTCAGGGTTTACTGTGGGAACTGAGGGGTTCTAGTGCTAAGGGTCCTTAGCTAGTTCCTCTCGGTTCATCTGGGCAAAACTCTCACCTAAAGCGAATGAGTATTTTTGAGCACCTTTTAAAAAATGAGTGCACGGTCTCTGCTCGTGCTCTTTCTGTGTTTTCTGGTGTCCAAAATAGGTTCCAACCAGCAACAGACAAGAGCCATGGGTGTGAAAGGTATTTCAGCCACAGAAGATGACTCTTAAACCAGCAGGTCCTCCTGAAAGCCCAGGCTCTGACAAAACATTCATACAGCAAATCTGGCACCAACAGTTAAGCCTTCGGTTCTACATGCCGGGTACTTATTGCAGGTCTGAGCCAAAAGACTTTGGAGTGCCTGCAGAAGACTCCAAAATTGCAATCCTGAAAACTTTAGCTCACATGCTGCCCTGCCGGCAGGCTCTGTAGCCCTTTACTTTCTGATTTAAAGTTCTCACATCATCTATATTTGTGGCTCCATCTACCACTCAGACAGCTACTCTTCCCACAAAGATGATCATTTAGTCCAAGCTGGATGAGGCTGAGTCTTCTTCCACCTCAGGGCCCTGGGAGAGGGGTATGGGGCACCCTCCGCACAGCCAAATACTCGTCATAAGGACCGATGTCCTCTCAAAGCGCAGCTATCCATTTCTTTTAATTCCGAGGCAGAAAAGGTGGCTGTGCCTTCTCTTCAGTAAACCAGACATAGCACAGGGTAAGTGCCCCAGCACGCTTCAGGATACATGGGTGTTAACGGGATGTCCGTGATGTTATAACGTGTTACGACAGGGCTTCTGAATTTCCATTTCAGGCCCTTGGCAGAGCAGAGACACAGTCGTTTCTCCACGTGCCTGGGAAAAACACACCCTTAAGGCCTGCTGGCAGGTTTCTGGGGACTCAGAGCTGGACTCCCCCTTTCTGGGCGAATGTGCTGACCATCGGGCTAGAGTATAAAAGGAGGGGTAGGTGGGAGCATTACCTCCTGCCTTCTCCTCTGCTGCGTGTCTTTGAGAAGAAAACGCAAGGTCTGCTCAATTCTTTGAAAGAGCAGAAGTGCCCATTTTTAGGGAATGGGGTGTTGATCCCCAATGGATTGGGGTCACCACACTCGACCCACTCCTCAGTGTTGGCTGAGTGATGTTTTAATACAGGCTCAAAAATAAAATAAAAGTAACTATCTAGACATAAATTTCTTGTAATGCTAATCGGCTATGGCCCAATCCTAACAATATCTGAAGTACTGATAATTATGTCTGATAAGAATAGAAAATATAGGTTTGATTATTTTATTTTATTTTTTAACAGAACAGGGAAAGAAAAATGAGGAGAGAAGCCAGTGGAGAAGTAAAGCAGGATATGAAATGCAAACAGATAAAAAGAGGCTCAATGAAGTGGAAAGGGAAGAGTTATAGAGAAAAGCTAAGGCAGAGGAGAGCCCCAAAATTCACCAACAGTATTTGGATGCTCTTAGGGAAGTGTTCCCTATGGCTGACAATTTATTTGGGGTGTTTCTATGACTGTGCCCAGTTTGGTTTATATGTTCAGGTTTACAGTAGCTCCAGGATGCTGGCTGGTGAGCATGAGGAGCTGAGGCCATGTGCAGCTCAGCACACTGCCTGGTTGGGATCCCACATCTCATGGCCATGCTGCTTCCCCTGCGTGCCCTACAGAGCCACACCATCCAAAAAGGACAAGTCACCCAGGGCTGGGCAGGAGGAGAGGGGCTCACAGCTCTGCCACCACGCTGTAAGGGTGCCCGTGAACTCATTTTAGCAGGGCTGAACCACAGCGAATGCACCTTCTCTTCCTGCCTGATTGCTTCAGAGGGGAAAAAGGAGTGGTGGGAGGTGCTAGGAAGTAGCTCATTGTACCTTTTTAACTTCTGAAACAAGAGTTTCAGAATACGTTTGCTGTGGTTTAAGCCCAGCCGCCATCAAAGCACCATGAGGCCATCTGCTCACTCCTCCCTCATGACGGTGGGACGGGGAGGAGAAAATAAAAGGAAAGGCTCGTGGGTCGAGACAAGGATAGGGAGGGATCACTCACCAGTTACCATCATGGGCAAAACACACTTGACATGGAGGGGGGAAGGGGAATCAATTTAATTTGTTAGCAATCAAATCAGAGTACGATAATGGGAAGTAAAATCAAATCTCAAAACACTTTCCTTCCACCCCTCCCTTCTTCCCAGGCTCAGCTCCACTCCTGATTTTCTCTCCCTCCTCCCTGCCAGCAGCACAGGGGGACAGGGAATGGGGGTTGGGGTCAGTTCATCACACGTTTTCTCTGCTGCTCCTTCCTCCTCAGGGGGACGACTCCTCACTCTTCCCCTGCTCCACCATGGGGTCTCTCCCATGGGAGACAGTCCTTCACGAACTGCTCCAGCCTGGGTCCTTTCCATGGGCTGCAGTCCTTTAGGCACAGCCTGCTCCAGCACAGGCTTCCCACGGGGTCCCAGCCTCCTTCGGGCATCCCCCTGCTCCGGTGTGGGGTCCTTCCCGGTCTGCAGGTGGATATGTGCTCCACCATGGACCTCCAATGGGCTGCAGGGACACAGCCTGCCTCACCATGGTCTTCCCCACGGGCTGCAGGGGAATCTCTGCTCCGGCGCCTGGAGCACCTCCTCTCTCTCCTTCTTCACTGACCTGGGGGTCTGCAGGGTTGGTTCTCTCACATCCCACTCCCTTCTCCTCTCCAGTTTTTTTTTTCCCTTCTTAAATACATCATCCCAGGCGCGCTACCACTGTCGCTGATAGGCTCGGCCTTGGCCAGCAGCGGGGCTGTCTTGGAGCCAGGGAAGCTTCTAGCAGCTTCTCACAGGAGCCCCCGCCCCTGCTACCAAAACCCTGCCACACAAACCCAAAACAATGTTACATGTTTTTCAATCTGATATCAAATTCCTTGTTTTGCTTTCCACTGTGTAATGCTTTTCCAGGGCGTGTTTAGCAAGCAACTTCTAGAGGACATGATTTTGTATCCCTCACGGTGCTGCTGAACAATGATAAAAGGGGCAAGGCAAGAGCTGTGCTGCCAACCTGGCTGAGCTCCGATGGTGAGGGTACAGCTTGGGGATGAGAAAAGGTTTCTTTGCTTGTGCCGGCTGCGAGGCTGTGCCACCTGGAAGCTGGGCAGGAATTCCTCTGCCTGCCATGACTTACATCCTGCATCATTTCCAAGCTGATGTTGGTTTGAGGGGTGTGAGGAGAGGGCGGGGGGATCCCTCCAGATGAATGGTACTTGGGTTAAAGCTCTGCTGAGATGGGCTTTGGGCAGGGCCGCAGCTCACACAGAGCCCGGCTGGGATCCCGCAAACCCGTGAGTTACGTGAACAACCTTTGTACGAAACCCCTCCAGAAGCACTCTTGGGATGGCACGCAAGGACGGCTGCTTGCGGGCCCAGGGGCTAGTGGGTGTCCAGGGACGAGCGGGTGCCCACCATGGCTGCTGGAGGGACTGGTCCCTCTTAGCCCCAGGGTTCCTCCATGAGGGACCCACACCTTTCTGGGTGTCTCTGGGGACAGGGAGCAGCAAGGCCCTGGACAGGTGGGGAAGCAGAGTTTCTAAATCACGCTGCTCTTCCCAGTGCACATGCTGGGACTTCCTGCCTGGGAAATGAAGCGGGGTCCCTGTGACGAATCACAGAATCATTTAGGTTGGAAAAGACATTTAAGATCATCAAGTCCAACTGTCAACCATGCCCACTAAACCATGTCCTGAAGTGCCACATCTACACGTCTTTTAAATACCTCCAGGGATGGTGACTCCACCACTTCCCTGGGCAGCCTGTTCCAATGCCTGACAACCCTTGCAGTGAAGAAATTTTTCCTAATATCCAATCTAAACCTCTGCTGCTGCAATTTGAGGCCATTTCCTCTCGTCCTATCACTAGTTACTTGATAGAAGAGACCAGCACCCACCTCACTACAACCCCCTTTCAGGTAGCTGTAGAGAGCGATAAGGTCTCCCCTCAGCCTCCTTTTCTCCAGACCAAACAGCCCCAGTTCCCTCAGCCGCTCCTCATCAGACTTGTGCTCCAGGCCCCTCACCAGCTCGGTTGTCCTTCTCTGGACACGCTCCAGCCCCTCCATGTCTTTCCTGCAGTGAGGGGCCCAAAACTGAACACAGGACTCGAGGGGCGGCCTCACCAGTGCCCAGTACAGGGGACAATCACCTCCCTGCTCCTGCTGGCCACACCATTTCTGATACAGGCCAGGATGCCGTTGGCCTTCTTGCCCACCCGGGCACACTGCTGGCTCATACTCAGCCGGCTGTTGACCAGCACCCCCAGGTCTTTCTCCGCCGGGCAGCTTTCCAGCCCCTCTTCCCCAAGCCTGTAGCGCTGCGTGGGGTTGTTGTGACCCAAGTGCAGGACCTGGCACTTGGCCTCGTTGAACTTCATACAGTTGGCCTCAGCCCATCGATCCAGCCTGTCCAGATCCCTCTGTAGAGCCTTCCTGCCCTTGAACAGATCAACACTCCCGCCCAACTTGGTGTCATCTGCAAACTTGCTGAAGGTGCACTTGATCCCCTTGTTCAGATCATTGGTAAAGGTACTAAACAGAACTGGCCCCAGTACTGAGCCCTGGGGAACATCGCTTGTGACCGGCTGCCAACTGGATTTCACCCCATTCACCACAACCCTCTGGGCTCGTCCATCCAGCCAGTTTTTCACCCAGCGAAGAGCACACTTGTCCAGGCCATGAGCCGCCAGCTTCTCAAGGAGCATGCCGTGACAGTGTCAAAGGCCTTACTGAAGTCCAGGTAGACAACACCCACAGCCTTCCCCTCATCCACTAGGCGGGTCCCTGGTCACAGGAGATCAGGTTGGTCAAGCAGGACCTGCCTGTCATGAACCCACGCTGGCTGGGCCCCATCCCCTGGTTGTCCTGCACACGCCGTGTGAGCGCCATCTTCCCCGGTACGGGGGTCAGGCTGAGAGGCCCGCGGTTCCCCGGATCCTCCCTCGACCCTTCTTGTAAATGGGGGTCACCTCGGCAAGCCTCCAGTCGGCGGGGACCTCCCCCGTCGGCCAGGATCGCTGATAAATGGCGGAGAGTGGCTTGGCAAGCTCCGAGGAGCCGGGGCAGGGGAACCCGGACCTTTTAAAAACCGGCCCTGTGGCGGCTACGGGCGGCGCTGGCGGTAAGGGAGAAGATGAGGGAAGAGAAAACCCAAACCAAACCCAGCCCCGGCAGCAAGAGCTGACACCCCCGAACTCATCCAGCCGGAGCGCCCCGGCCCCGCTGCCTTCCAACAGCCCGCGCCCCCTCACGGCTCCCCGCGGCCGGCCCGCCCACCGCGGCGGCAGCTCCCCCGGACCGCCGCCCGCCGCCGGGCCGGGCCTTATGAGGCGATTCGGGAAGCGGCAGCCCTGCTGCGCCCGCCCCGCCGGTGGAGCGCCGCCTCCTCCGGCCGCGCCGCGCACGCCGGGACCGGCCCTGCCCAGCCCCGCTGCCGCCGCCGCCGACCGGGCCCCGGCCCCGGTCCCGTCCCCGGTGGCAGGATGCAGGTGAGCAGCCGGGGGGGGGCCCCCGCTCACCCGGCCTGTGGTGCGGGGGGAGCCCGCCCGGGCGAAGGGCTGGGGCCGGGGGCCGTGGCTGGTGACAGACGCCGGGGCGGCCTCGGGCCCCGCCGGCAGCCCTGGGCCTGCCTCGCCGGCGGAGAGCCCCGGGGAGGCGGGGGGGGGAGCCCGGTTTCATCCCCCTTTCTGGGGGTGGAGGCGTCTGTCGTGTGGCGGTCTTGTTACGGAGCTCCGTGGCTTGGTTTTCTGATGGCTTGTTTGGGTTTCCCCCCCCCCCCTTTTTTCCACAGTATTTTGCTACAGTAGTAAGCAGATGGGCTGGTGGGTGTTTCAGGCACTTCATCAGGGTGTTGGTAAACGACAGTGGGTGCTGTGAAATGCTGTGTTGAGGGAAAAATGACCACAGTCAGAGACAAAAAAAACACAACCCAAACCCCAACAAACCCTGATGCACTATTTTCTGTGCTACTTTGTTTTCTTTCCTTATTTTCTCCCCCCCCCCTCCCCAGTAGTCCAGAAGTACTGTGTTTTGGTCTAGAGAAGAGATACGGTCTTGAACAGACCTAGCGTAAGCTATATTGACATAAGCCATAGCAAAGCAGTAGGTGTTATATTCATTTTCAAAGTGAACTTTGGTCAAGACGGTAAGGAACCAGAATCAACCAGATACTGAACTTTTATGTATTTAAAAAAATAAAATTGCTGTCTAACTCAGAAGAACTTCTGCTGAGCTTCTCAACAATACATGGGTGTCTGTTGGCCTTGTTTTGTAGGATTATTGCGACTATTTCACAGTAAAGTCTCTTTCTAACTTTCAGGAACAGTCTAGACATAGATTTAAATCTGATGCCCGAGCAATGGGCTTGTCTGGCAGAGACTGTGCTTGCTTCTCTCTAAGCACTCATGTAGTCACACTGACTTGAATCTGCCAAGGAGACTTCCCATATATCCAGAGTTAGGTCTGCAAGGCTGGTGCCTGTGTGTCTTTTCACCAGTGCTTCCCAGTGCAACGACCGCTGATTTGGTGGCCTGTTGTTCTGCTGAGGCTCTATACGTGAGTGCTGCAGCCAGTGTGCTTTCCTGTCACCCAGCTGATTTCCTTGCCTTTCCTTTCACCCTGTGAGAGCTGCAATGATGGTTGCAATGCTTCAAACTTTTGTACCCTACCAAGACCTCCTGTACATGCTGTGAGTGGGTTGGAATAAAATAAAGTCACTCTTCAGGTGCTGGTCTGTGATTGTAGAGAAGCCTCAGCATCAGGAGAATGCTCTTTCTGACTTTCTGGTGCCATCTAGACAGTTACCGGTTTAGCAATGTTCTGTGTCTCTTGAAAAACTTGCCTGTGTGAAGTTCTCCAAGTGGTAAAGTTTACCACGAATGCATGTCATCCATTTCTTGTCGTGTTCTAGGACCCAAATAAAGACACAGAGTGGAATGACATCCTGCGCAAGAAAGGTATCCTTCCTCCAAAGGAAAACCTGGAGGAGCAGGAGCGTGCAAAGGAGGAGGAGCAGCTTGCTATCCTTCAGAAGTCCCTTGGTGAGTGACCAGCCAACTCAGGTAGCAGCCGCATGACAGGTCTTGGAATGGCTCCTGGGGGAAGCTTGTACAAACAAATGGCCAGCAGTAATGTCTATATGCCTGTAAAGCAATGTGTCCTTTTCCAAGTCTGTAAGGGATACCAAAGCTGCTTCTTGTACAGGGTGATCGTCTGTTAACAGTATCAAACAAATACCTTGTTGAACATGTGGATTCTTCCACCGCAGGAAGGCTTTGTTGTTTATGTCAGCTCCATATTTTTATAGAAGTAAATGTTTGAAAACTGAAATAAGTAGTGCAAAGGGAGTCTGCCATGTGAATCTGCAAGTAAAAGTATTTCATTACATTACCTGTTGTATGCTTCCTCCTTCCTCTGTTGTTCAGGCATCCCTGCTATGTTGTGTGTGTGTTAGGTACATCTGCTGCAGCCACAAAACTTGAAAGCTAGCGCAGGTATTTGTGTGCTAATTGAGGCAGCCTTCAGCTCAGAGTCCTTTACATTTTTGCCTTTCCATCTATATGTCTAAAGTGCATAATGTTTTCTAAAAATCTAGTAACAATACTACATCAAAAAACCCCCATATTTCCCATAGTTAATCTGTCCTTAAAGTAAATGAATTCTGTTGGACTGATAAAAGCTGATGTGTTTTAATCCTGGAATGAATTTTTTTGCTGATTTGATGTTTCTTCCATTCTAGTGAAAACTTATGAGGATATGACTCTGGAAGAGCTAGAAGAGAATGAAGATGAATTTAATGAGGAAGATGAGAAAGCTATTGAACTGTACAGGTCAGAGAAGCATGCAGAATTTGGCTTTAATGAAAATTCACGTTTTTTTTTCTTTTATATGCTGTTAGGTATTGTTGAAGAGAGGATGGATGTTGTTAGGCCTGATGATAGAAAGTGGGTTGTGTTTCTGGTCTCTTGTAGAGCTTCTAAGTGTCTTCAATAGGACAACTAGGTTTAAATTCAGTGTCCTTTATCTACAACCTAGTTTTGCAGAGATACTACTGTGTACCTGCTGAGTGCATGGCTGGGGATTCTGAGCGCTGTGAAAATCACCTCCAAGATTTCTCAATTTTTGCATGAATGAGATTAAGGTGCTGCAGATGTACAAAATTACAGTGTTGGTTTTCCATTATCTCTTTATCTCTACCACCTCTTGGTTTTTTTTTGCCATTTAGCTTGGTAGTGTAGTATCTGCAGAAGAAATGTCTACTGAGGGCAGAAATGAGAAAAAAAAATTTTTGAAACATAGTTGTACTTCTTGCATGTTGGTGGTTGTAACTTGTGATGCAAATATAAAAGCATATATTGTCTACGTCAGCTTGTTTTTGTTGCTCTGGGATTTTAAGAAGTTTGTAACGTGCCTCTGAAGTCTTGGTTTCAAGCAGCTCCTTTAAGTGTTGTTCGGTCAAAAATGCATCTGTTCTCAAGATCTTTTTCCCATTCATTGCTGTTCAGGCAGCAAAGGTTAGCAGAAATGAAAGCAGCTCAAATGAAGAATAAATTTGGGGAGGTTTTGGAGATTTCGGGAAAAGATTACGTTCAAGAGGTTACAAAAGCTGGAAAAGGTATATGGGTAGTCCTGCACCTCTACAGACAAGGGTAAGAATTTGTTTTTAACCTTTAAACCTTTCACTGTCAATAGCTGAAAATACCTAGACAAATGTGTAGTTATGGTGGAAATTAAGGAACTGATTTTGGAGTTCTAAGAAATAAAAACTTGGATTAGTAGTTTCATTACTGTTGACTCAGGAGTGCTGAACTTAGCTCTAAAATGATGTTACCACGAAGTGGCTTTTTTATACATCTATACAGCACAGTGTGACTTGTTCCATACAGCTGCTATAGAGGTAGCTGCTGCCACTGAAATATCCAAGCTTTGGAAATTGTTCTGGATAAAGTGCGAGGGGCTGTGCATTAGAAGGATTGCTGTGTGTCTTTAGCCTGATTTCTAGATGCATGAAAATGGAGTGAACAAGGTTTCCAGTCCTGTCAGCATGATGGAAAAACTTGTCAAAAAGGTCTTGTAAGTTGCTGGAATTTTCTGGAAAGGGTTAGAAGTACTTGATTTTGTTCATTGTCTCTAATTGCCTCACAGATGTTCATCGTCATTTGCGTACTTTCTTCCAGGAGCTGCTTTTCTTTCTATTTTGCCCTTGCTCATGCAATTTCTAAATACCATATCTTCATAAACCAATTCTCTGTAGGATAGAGGGGAAGGTTGTATTGCTAATATCTTAAAACAAAAAAAACACCACCCACCAAAACCTCCAGTGATGCTGATTTCCTTTGAGTGCTAGAATCCTGGACAGCAAAAGTATTCAGGAGTTACTTCTGGTACTTTTGTCTTCTCATAAATGCTACTCTGACCTTTCTTCTGGAGCAGATTACTGTCTAATTTGTCTTCTTTTTTTTTTCTTTCCCTGATGTGTGTCTGTTGCTGTTCTTCACAGAATTCCACTCTGTGCCTTAATAAATCAACATATGAGCGGGCTTGCAAGAAAGTTCAGAGATGTGAAATTCATCAAAGCTATCTCTACCACCTGCATTCCCAACTACCCCGATAAGAACCTGCCTACGATATTCGTCTACCTGGAGGGAGACATCAAAGCTCAGTTCATTGGGCCTTTGGTGTTCGGTGGCATGAACCTGACAAGGGATGGTGAGTGTCTGCATCTCTGGTCTTCCAAAGGAAAAGCAAAACTGGTTTGCTGGGAATAAGAGAAGTGAGGCTTAGGAGAAGGCAGCTACTAAAAATCATATCAGTTTTGTTGTTGTGGGGATTTTTTTGTGGTTTGGTGGGGTTTTTTTGTGGTTGGTTTTTTTTTTTTTTTTGCACCCTTATGGCTCAACAACATGCAATTAAGGCTATCTTGTAAAAGCAGTGAGTGGCTGAGTAGGCCAACATACAGATATTTATCTTATGTGTGTGTGCAAGTATTCACACCCTGTGTTGGGTGAAACAAATTTTCCTGAATATATTAAAGGGTCAGTAGTACCCACGCACATTCTTTGGGGCTTTTGTACCTGAATGACTGACTTTTCCCCCAGTTACTTGATAATCTGTGCGCTTGATAACTGGTGCTTGCCTATTGCATTGTAGGGCTTATTGTTTCATTTTCAAGCTGATGGCATTTGTCTGTTGTACCTTCCTGACACGCAGGCTCTGCTCCTCATGAACCTTTCAAGAGAGCCTGTCCATTTGCCCAAATGGGGCTGCTAGCCTGAAATTGGGCTGCTTCCTTTTCCTCTTGCCATCTCCCAGAGATGGCAGCACGTTAAACTCCTGCCTCAGTGGTTCAGGGGGCACAGGGCTCCATGGGGAGAGGCTGTTACCTTTCCTGGAGGTCAGGGGTTTCCCTAGATCTATTTCTCCTTGTCGATCTCGGCAGCCTGGAGGCAGGCTGGGTCCTGCAGCCTCATTGGCATGATGTGCTTCAGGAAATGAGGGTGGTGATGCGGGTCTCGCAGAGCACTGTGGCTCTTCAGTAAAAGCTGCTGTTTGGAGGTGGTGGGTCAGGGATGGTATCCTACAGCAGTGCTTGAAGACAAAGGTCAGTGTTGAAAAAGGCTCTTCTTGGAAAGCAAATGCAACTTGGGTATAACCTAGTGGATTTTGCTTCAGTTAAAAGGATACTTGTCAGCTGCTGAGTAGGCATATTGGTGCAGATGCCTTCAAGCTTTTTCAAGGTCAGACTTTAAGGGCATCTTCAGCTGAAGTGAATCACACTTAAGCAGCATTTCAAGGTCACTGCCTATACTGGGGTAGGATGCAAAGACTTTTTTTTTTTTTACTAAAACTCTGAAGTTTATAGAGTATCTTGAGTGTGTGCTGTAGAAAATGCTCCCCTGCCTTGAACTGTCAGAAGGGGAAAAGCTCACCAATGGAGATCCCTGATTTGAGAACAGCTAACTCCAACTGCAGCAGTTGCCTAATTATGCACTGAAGTGAGCAGTGGTAGCAGAACCTACAGTTAGCTTTCTCTCATTTTTAGCACATAAATAATTGATTTTGGGGGGGTCCAGAGGTGACTGAGCCAGCTTAATTCAGGCATCACAGAAAGCTGGGCACTGAAATTCTGCACTTTCTTTTATTTTTCTCCTTCCTTCTCACCTAAGCCCAGCTGACTTCCACTGGAGATTAAAGAAAGTGTGAGGTTGTATTCATTACTCTGTAATGTCTGAAGGAAATTAGATTTAATGATAGGCTTGCCAGCAGGACTAGGAGAACGGTTTCAACTGAATGTGTTGTATTGACTTTCTTCCACTTCTGGGAAGCAATCCAATTTGGTCTGTGTAGTAATAGGCTTACTACTGATGGTGGAGTCTCGCTTACTGTCTTGCTAAGGAACTAATAATGAGTGCATGGCATAGTGGGAAAGGGGTGAATTGCATTTTCAGGGTACATCCCTGAAAAATACCAATGATTCAGATGTGTAAATGGAATTGCTACAGGTTTTTTTGCCCCTCAGCAAATCTATTCCCTGCCTCTTCTGACTGTGATGAACTTGGTATATGATAGAAACGGCTGTAATATATGAACAGTATTCCTTCACTGGTGATAGATGTGCAAACCTGCCCTCTGCCCTTACATGGTTAGGAGGAGATGGAATTCACTTTCACCGGGAGAGTTGCCTCTAAAGCTGCTGCTCTGTATCAACTGCCTGTTTTGTACTCCTGGTTGTAAAGGGAGCAGGGAGGCACTGGCGATGCCACCGGTGGGCTGCAGAGCAGTACCCTGAGCTCTGTGCCCTGGGCTGAAACCTGTGCCAGCAGTAGGGACTGTGAAGGGAGGGCTTGGCTGGAGCAGCTGTGGGAGACAGGGCAGGGGCTGGGACCTGGGGTTGGAAGAGGAGGGGGAAGAATGGAGCAGGGCCCTGGTTTTGGTGGTGGTGATGGCAGGGTGATAAGAGAAGTCAGCTGGAGGAGCAAGGGTGGGCTTTTTCCAGTTTGCTCTGCTGCGTTCATGGCTTTCTTATTTTGCTCTGCGTAGAATTGGAGTGGAAGATTTCGGAGTCGGGTGCCATCAAGACAGACCTCGAGGAGAACCCCAGGAAGCAGATCCAGGACCAGCTCATGTCCTCAATCAGGACGTGTGTCCCAGCCAGAGGGGAGAGTGACTCAGAGGATGACTAACTCCTGTGGTGGCATCAAGATTGATACAGTACACTTGCAGCCAGTGTTCCCACCTAGAGCACTGGAGATGCTCATCAACATCTCGCTGAGCCTGGGAAGGGTAGTATTTCAAGACAACCATTTACCTGGAAACTCCTAGAAACTAAAGGTTTTTTTTTTTTAAAAAAAAACAAACTTATTGCAGCTTCTCTTAAGATCCTGAAAGACATTTTATATTATGAAGCCTGAGTAAATCTTAGTCAAAGTTTTAAAATATAGACATCAGTAGAAACAGAGGTCTCTTGTTATTATTTTCTTAGTAAATTGCTGACTTCTTTTAAAAAATCTGAAGTGGCCTTAAGTGCACTGTTTTTGACAAGCTTAACTTGGGTAAATCAAATCTAAATAGCTGATCTTAAACAACTGGTTATCGCATTTAGTTGGGCCTTCTCTTAGCCCATCGTGCATAGATGTCTGACAGCCTGGACTGCGTGGAGAGCTAGGGGAGGTGACCTATGATGTGGGTGCTCCTGAAGCTGGTGTGTGGTCCTTTGCAGAGGTGTGCTGGCGGTGGGGCCAGCACAGGGTAGCTGGGACCCCAAACATCTTGACACAGGCCTTGGTGACAGCCAGCATCTCATGGGACCTGCTGAGTCCAGAACCCCCTTTCATTTAGCAGCAGTATTTTGCCTTTCACAGGGGCTGAGCTTCCTGCACCATCTTATCTGCTAATTGGGAAAGAAAATTTAAGATGGTGGTGCTCGAGTGTGAGACTGCTGACTTCTTCCACAAAATCAGAAGTCTGATGTGTTACTACAGTAGTGCCATTGCCAGATGGGAGGGAAAATGATGTTTGAAGACCTGACGTCTTTCTATATTAAAGCCTTCCATCATCTAGGTACAGTAATAATAATTGAGGCCTTAGAAGAGAATGAACTGAAATACCACCTTAATTATAGATATGCTGACACTCAGAGCTGCTTGCTTATTTTGGGTTGGGTTTGATGTCCACCTACACTTCCAATTTGTCTACACTTGGGCTAACAAGCTCCAAGAGCTTTTGCTAACAAGGCTGCCCCAAGGACATTTTGTTATATTGCTGATGGATTCTGTGGGTGGATGGTACAGAATGCGACACTCAATAAGCAGCAACTTTATTTTTTTTTAGTTTTGTGTTAGTTCATAGCGCCTTTTAAGCATGTTTCCTGCACTCTGTTTCTATGCCAAATGCAGCAGAATACAAGCTGATAAATCCTGAATATTATTATTGTACATAGCACCACACTGCTCTTGACACTGGACTATCCAAAATGCTGTCAGACCTGATACTTTTCTGTAATTACCTACAACATCTTACAGTCTAGGAAGAGGACAACTCTTTTTCCCCATAGAAGCCTGCACTGCATATTTTGCTTATCTTTTGCTCATCCTCATTGAACTGTGTTTTGGGGTGACCTCTGAGCACATGGACTGTGTTCCTTTTGGAGGAAACTATCTAAAGGAGCAGCCCCTGAAGGTAAAGTCAGTCCAAAGAGCTAGGCTAAAGCTAACCTGAAACAAGGCCCTCTGAAATGTGTGCAGAGTGGATGTCACATCCTTGGCCTCTCCCTCCAGATCTGGTGCAGCTGAGCTGTCTGGATTGCTGATGTAGACACAGCTGCCGTACTCTTCTCAACTTGTTTTTAATTTAAAGTTTATCAAACCTTTTAGGAAGGGGAGGTGGAATCTGCAATCTGTCTTGTATCATTGCTGTGACGACTTCAATTTGAAATCTAATTTAAAAAGTAGGCAATGCTTTGGGTACTTTTTTACTTCTATTTGGGTACTTTTTTACTTCTATTATTCCCTCTTTTATTGTCTCCCACTTCAGTGCCTCTATGGAGGCAGAGTAGCAATGACGTTGCAGCTACCCTTTCACTGTCTTCTAGACCGTTGATGATTCATGGACCACAGCAGGAGAGGAGCTCAAAGCAGGATGACCACTGTGTTCAGATGGGGTTGCTGAGGGCTCTGTCCTGCAGGATCTTGGAAACAACTAGGGATGAAGAGTCTTCAAATTGTCCCAGTGCTTGACTGGCTCCCGGGCAGCCCTCTGTTCTTTGCAGCCTGCACAGGACAGCACAGGCAGCAAGACCTTGAGCCAGAATAACTACGGAGGAGTTTGTTGTTGAGAGCTTGATCGAAAGCTTGTTGTTCAGTCAGGAGAGCTGGTGTTTCAAAGACAGCCATCCATCCCTAGGATACTAGCCAGAGACCTGCTAGAGCTAATCAACAGAGAAAGCTGAAGGACAGCATACATCTTGTGACCGCACCATACCA
Source organism: Buteo buteo (assembly GCF_964188355.1). Lineage (NCBI taxonomy): Eukaryota > Metazoa > Chordata > Aves > Accipitriformes > Accipitridae > Buteo > Buteo buteo. The sequence continues at coordinate 7,217,506 of NC_134195.1, read as the reverse complement.
GCTTGCAAGGACCTTAGCCAGTGGCTCCCAGCCTAGAGTATGTGGCTTGAATCCCCTTCTGGAACAGGGTTGGTCAAGCCCTCTACTCCAGAAGCTTCAAGTCTTCCTCAAAAGCTTCCTGCTTGCTCCTATCCACACTGGCACAGCAATTCTTGTTCCTTAATCTGCAAAGTAAGGCATCTCAGATGGGATGGTGTCCCCTCACCAGGAAGGCTCATGCCTGGTGAATAAGGCACTGCCTTGGTGCAGATTTGAGCCCCCCAGGCAGAAGTGAGAACTGAACTGAATTGCTGATGCCCTTGGCATGTGGTGTGATAAACCCTTGGATAAATAAAAGGGGGAGGTGGGACTTTGGGCTGTTTTCATCACAGTCTTCTCTTCCAGCAGGGTCTTGAAAGAAAACCACAGCTGCCTTCCCCTTTTGTATGGAGTCTAATGGGTTTTTGTGGGCTCTGGGACCACCAAGAGGACTGACCTCCTGAAGAGGACCAGGGCCGTGTATGGGCATCTGGTTGCCCCAAGCTGCTCAGCTGTGGTGAGCCAGATACCCTGTGCTCGTGAATGACACTTATGGCACCCCCAGGTAGTAGTTATGTCTGTCTTTCACAAGAAGTGAAGCAGGCCTGCCCAGGAGATTTACCCAGGAGACTAGGTAGAGGAGGGGGAGATTGCTGCTGCTTCTAACCTGCTCCCTGCTGACAGGACTACAGCAGGGACTGCCTTGCCATTTAATAGGCGGCATTGAGCAACGTATAACAACTCGGGAGAAATGGAGACAGTTTGACTTGTACCATCATTTATTCTGAGCTGCTTAATACAGTGACGTGTTGAGGGATGCCATTCAAAGATGCCGTGTTGAAAGGGGCAGATGCGAGAATAATCACAAACCAGAAGAGGCTGAATGTTCTGCCCAGCTGCTGAGACCCACGCGGAGCATAATTTCAAATGGTCTCTGTGCTTCCTGGTATTTGGCTAAGAGTGAAAACAGCGTCTTGTAATCTTATTCACTTTCTTGCCAATCATATCACCCTGTTCAAGGCCTTTTCTAGAAATTAGGTCTCTGCAGGAAATGGATAATGAGATCTGTTTAACCTTTCAGCAGAGCAGAAGCTATAGAAGCACAGTTAAGGGGAATGAGCTTTAGCTTAAAAGGAAGACAGCTGCTAAATAGCAAACCAAAACAGCCAATTAATATCCATAGCAGAATGAGGCAATATAGTGGGAGAAAATAATTGGAGGACATGAACTCTCATTTGCCAAGATTCGGGGCACTGTTGCTAAATGGACTAGCAATATTTTTGCAGCCTGGCAACAGTTAGTGTCAGATCAATGCTTACTTGGTGTAAGAAGGGTCTTTCTGTCAGCTATCATGGGAGAAGTCAGAAGCAGTGATCCTGCAAATGGTGCTGAGGCTTGTACGAGTTAGTGTCCTGCGTACCGCTGTGAAAGCATCCCTGACCCATCCCACACTGCAGTGGTGCCAGCAAGTGCGGGGGGAAACCAGTAACCCTGGGCCACAGACAGGGGCCAGATGATTTGCCATTAGTGGACAGTCCTGGAGTTTTTTGTGTGAAATACAAGTGGACCACTAGTAATAAAAGATGTTCTTCATGGTACAGGTCTGAAGTCTACTGCTTACCCAGGTTATGTGAGCAGCCACGTTGGGTTCATGGCAGGCTGCCCTGTTCGGGATAAGTCACCAGTCCGGTTTGCCTTTACCCAGACCTGCTTGCATTCACAATCTGCACCCGCCAAACCTGGAAGGTAATGTTTTACATCCACTTCACAGGCAGAGGGAGAGCAGGTGTTGTGCAAGCAGGGCAAGGCCATGGAGAGGCAAGTTAAGCTGCCAGTTCTCCAGGCACCTAATCCAACCACGGTCAGGGACCTGCATGTAGGCAGAAGTGTCTGCAGGACTGTGATCGCAGGGGAAATGAAGGAGCATCCTTTGAATACCCGTGCTGTGCCTTACCTGTTCTGCTCAGGTCCTTTCCCAGGGCTCGGCTCAGCCTCGTCTGCCTCCTCTTCGGGTCTGGCCCATCACCTCCCTTCCCAAAGATGCTCAGGTGGATATCTGGTTGGCCTTGCTGCCAGGAGTAGTTTAACTTGCGTGAGATGATTCGCTATGAGAAAGCTGGGTGCGTGCTTCCAGCTCTCCTGGATCAGAGTACAGAACAAGCACACGATGTTAAGCCATGAGTTAACATGACATCTGAATGCAAATATTTGTCTTTATAGAGTTCATGAAGAAAGTAGCTCTGTTCTACAGCAATTCCCATGAAAGTTAAGGTGTACTTTTTATTCCTGTATTATAAACTCAAGTTCACAATAATTTGTCATTATTCTCTGGAAATCTAGAGAATTTTCCTGTTTCACAGGCTGTGTAGCAATGGGAAATGAGACTTCTAATAGAAAGCTTGGTAACTTAGTTTGGACTAGCTCTTGTTTTGTGAAGGGTATAAAAACCCCACCATTATATGAACCTTTTGCTGCATATTTTTTGGGATCGGATCATGTCTAAAGAAACTTTGCTCTCACTGAGATCAAAGGGGAATGCTTTCCCTTCTCCATTATTTTAAATCACTACACTGCTAAAACTAATCTATTCCTGTCAATTGTTTGGAAGGCAGTTGAACTCATTTCTCATTACAGCCCATTATAAATCACTCCTCATTTCAATCTTATTTAGCTAATTCAGTCATCAAAGGATTGCAGGAGGCATAGAGTATTTTACTGATGCATTTAGCTCTTCACAGAATTATAAAAAGTACTGAACTTCTTAGGTCTTTCTATTTGCAGATGGCTCTTGTGATGCAGGGAAAGTGTTCGTTCCCTTCCGTGGAAGGCAGAGCCATTAAAAAAGAAAATCCAAGCAGCGAGGGACTCTCTCTAGGCTTGTGTGGGAGATTGATGAACGATCTGACTTGTTTTCATATAACGTGTTAAAACTTTCATCTTTTGACACCATGCTGAATTTTTCAGGACTTCACCAAATTAATTTTAATTTACAGAGCTGACTGAAGGAATTGAGGTCTGATTAAAAAATGGCAGGAAAAATATCAAGTAATTCTGAAGTTGCTTCTATTTAACACTTCAAATGTTAAATAAGCAAGGAATTATATGATCTAAGGAAGAACAGTCCCTGTAACAGATGTTAATGGACAATAAATGAGATGAATGTAATTATGCATATTTGTAAGCCTCTGGTTCAATATATCTACTATAAGAAGTCATATTTCTTCCAGTATATTGAACAGCTTAAACACACAGATGCTTCTTGTGGAGGCAAAAGTTACAGCATTTACTAGTGAGAGGAGGTCTTGATTTTCCAGACAGCTGTTGCCTACCCCCAAAGTGACACTGACTCCTGCTATGGCATGTGTCGTCCCAGTCCCCTAAATATCCATGGGAATACTTTCATTTACAAGGAGGGCAGCAGAGCCAGCTACTGAAGTTTTCTTCTTGCTTGATTGCAGTTTATCCTTCTGTGAAATAGTACAGACTGTCTGGGGGTGTTGGGAAACTTCATTAACTAGCTGCCCATATGCAGATGATTTCTGTTATGTAAAGCTGAAAGCAGGGATGTCCTGGATCCTTCAAGTTGACTATCACTTTTTGTCGTTTAGTTGTTCCTGACCTCAGGTGATTAGAGGAGTGATTGTGACGACCACCTCCATGGCAGAAGACCAGCAATAGACACTTGCAAAGATTGATCTCTGCCACAGCACCAAAGCATCAGCTATTTTCTCTAGTAAGAAAGTGCTGGTGGTAAAAGGGTGCAAAGTTTGGCGGGATGAAGCAAAAACTATGCAAAATGTGGAGTTGGGTTTCCCATCTGGTAATGTCCCCAAGCGTCTTCAGCTGAGGTGCATTCCCTCTGATTACATCTAGCTAGCAAATTTAATAGTGCTGGGGAATGGGATGTGAACCAGATCCTGCAGGGTGAACCAAGTCCAGATCAAAGGGCTGATCCTGGAAGTGCTTGAAGAAGTTTCTTCTTGTCTTCCTTCTCCTGTTGAGAAGAGAGGGAGAGGGAGAACCCTCGAGATGGTGGAAGAGATGAAGGGCAACAGGCGCAGGCAGGTAGAAAGGCGCTCAGATGGGAGGCTTGAATGAGAAGTGTGTCCATCACTAGAGAAGGAGGGTAGAGGTGAGGAAGATAATAAAAATTTGAGAGCTCGCATTGTGGTGAAGATTCAGGGATATTTGGTGTTGGGATACACTAGGAGAAGCACTGTTCTTCTCAAAGGATGGGCTTCATGTGTGTAGCTGGAGACTGCTCTGAGGATAGCAGAGTGGATGAGAGCATTAAATCACAGACCAAGAGGAGAATTTTGGTGCAGACCCATGAAAGCTTCACCCCTGACTTCAGTATATAGGAAGAAAAAAGTCAGATAAACATGGATACTCTGATCCGTAGAGAAATGTTAGGGGGTAGACTGCAAGTAAGTGCCACTATTAATGAGAGCAGTAATCAGGCAGGCTTTCAGTAAGTAAAATCGATTGGTAAAAAAAAAAATCATCCATAATTCAAGCCAGGAAAAGATACTGCTGTATTATTTGCATACTAATAAGATGTCTTTAGCATAAGCTCAGCAAAAGCTATGAATCTTTCAGGTGAGAGGAGCTGTTTATATCCTTTTACAAGACACATTAAGCACTAGTGGCATCGTGTCATCTGGCATGTTACAGATCCAGCCCAGTGGATAAGATGGGCTTTCTCTCCACATTAAGATGTCAAATGGTACTTTCAAATTAACAGCACTACACTGTCATTTTCAAACTTAGTTACTGCCCTGTGAATTTGTGTCGTGTTACAAAAGAGATATCGGGGCAATTTTAAAAACCGTTCAGTAACGATGCCATCGCTGGCTTATCGGTAGCAGTCCTACTTTGAATGGGGATATAGAAAAGGGAGGAAGAGAGAGAAAACATCTCTCTGTCCTTTTGCTGACTAGTAGCTGATACTTCAGGCCTTACAACCTCAGGGTGCTCCTGATGAGAAAATGGTGACCAAGAGCTTTGGTGGCACCTCTACAAAGCACACAACCCCCTGTCCTCCTCTTCTCCTGGTGGTGGGATAACCAGCAAGCACATGAACATCCTCCTAGCTAAAACACTGGCATCCTTCCATCGCACTGGGCTTCAACCAGGGGAAAATCTTTAACATCAAATCCACATCAGCTGTAACTGTCACTCTGAGTCTGTGTGGAGCACATGGGATTTCCTTAGGAAGTCATCCAAGAAACCGGCCCCTTTTACTCCATTACCCCGTCAAAGGGGGAACATGTGCAAACCAGAGCACGTCGTGCCCTGGTGATGGCATGGTGGTCGGTGCCGATGGGATCCTGGCTGAGGATGAGGGGCTGGTGGGGCTGCGCAGGATGGGTGCTCAAGCCCACCAGGATCCAGGGAGGGCTTGGAGCCACCGGCTCACCCCCCAGCTTTGCTGGCAGCGAGACAAAAACTTACCTGGAGCAGAGCTGCCCACCTGCAGGTGATGATTAAAAGAGTATGGAAGGAGGCAGCATAGTGTGGAAATCCTGGGAATGGTCTGGGTTTCATGGGGGACGGGGTGTCAGGACTTTCATGTACCCCCCCAGGAGGACTCCCAGGCTGCTGTGGTATACATCGCTCTGTGTTTTAGGGAGGATGTGCTCATGGATGAGGCATGGAAATGGGATCAGCTGCTCCCTCTGTGGCTCTGGCAGCTTTTCCTTACATGGCTTCCCTGGGCCTCATATTCCTCACCAGGAAAATTCATATTTGTGTTTACTGACCATATATTGGTGTTTCAAGGTTTTTGTAATTTATATCTGGAGTGAGCTATGAAACACTATGAAGGCAATTGCTACACTAGGGTAGTTGTTGTTTTGTCTACTTCTCCCTCTATGCCGTATTTTCCTGTACAGGAGTTCTCTGCTGTTGCTGTACTTACTGTGCATCTGCATGGATGCCAGCACTTGCAGATAGGCCGTAAGTAAATGCTGCTATTCCACTTGTTAAAGAATAACAGACTTTTGTAGAAGAACTTTCTTAGCCCTGATTTTCCACTATTTTATTGATTTCATTGTGATACAGCTGGCTTTTTTCGTGAAATGTACTTAATGAAGTGCTTTGCAAGATAAAAAGGAAAAATTTGCTAGCCCAGAAAGCGGTTCAGATCTTGTTATCATTGCTTGAGGACTGGAACAAGCTGATGCTATTTAGGGAGACTTCTCTATTCAAGGGCTTGAATCCTGCTTCAGGCATCCTGGAGTTGCCAGGAGAGGCGGGAAGAATGAGAAACTTCTGCAGCATCACCTGTCACAAACATGCCAGGCACAAAGTAAATGCATTTGTGCACAAGATGGCAATGTTCTCCACAAAAAGGACCTTTCGTTCTTTCTTTGCTACAGTCTGCCTGTGTACTTTTAGACATAATGCTGGTTTCAGTGAAATATCTATGGCAGCACTTGAGATGCTCGATTCCACTGTGTGCGGGATTGAAGTCTCTGTGAATATATACAGTGAGATATGCACGCCAGCTGTATGTTCAAATACGTCTCACTGCAGGCATGTGCAAATCTGTCCCACAGGTTTCTAACAGCTTTAGCTAACGCACCAGACAGCAGCTTGTTTTTCCTGCGTTCTGAACCTGACTATTACTGCACACAAACATGGTGTCTGTAGCATTAACTTTGCAAGACTGTTTTTCAGGAAGAATAAATCCATCACCATGTTCGTCACAATAGCTGGCCAGACACATTTCTGATTCACACATCACCACAGCTCCAGGCGTCTTGTCCACACAAACATCACATCTAAATCAGTCTCCAGAAGGAACATGGTCCCAGACCTGGTAAAGGCTGAGGAATGGGCTTAGCCTGTCTGGAGCAGAGCAGTCCCATCCCAGTGTGTGAGATACGTGAAAGTCTTCACAGGACTGAAGTGTGCCAGTTCCTTGTCGTCGACCCTGTCCGAGGTAAGAGCATTCCCATGCCTTTCTCTAGGATGGTCTACTTCTCTTTTGGAGAAATGCCTACATAAATAGATGTCTTTTACTGTGTGAGCTACATGGGCTAAGCGTTAGGACTCTCCTGATTTAGAGAGTAGAGAGCACTCTGGACCAGGAGCAGACACCTCTTCACTGAGAAAACTGTACTGAGTGAAAAAGCTGAGGGCTAATATTTGTCAGTGGTGTTAAAAAAGACCCAGAAACTTAAAACCCCCAAAAGTTTGTATTGAATACTGTATTGGTTTGAAAGAAGAATCTTGATAAAATATTAATCCAAACGGATTATGCAAATATGCAAGAGTCCCTTCACAGACCTGCAATTTTCTGATCAGCCTCAGGAAATTGGCTGGTTTGGCATCGCAGGTGCCAGTCTGGGTGGATGGCTGCCACGCCAGCAGCCAGCCAGCCTGGCAAGAGGCATGAGAGCCTCTTCCCGGTCCCTGCGGACCTCCGACCCCTCGGTAGCCGCTACCGCAGAGCAGCGGCACTCGCTCCGTCTCCTCGTCGCCGAGGCACCTGCGAGGATGCTGCGGCACAGCTGCCACCGCTGCCTCTGCCTGCGGCCGCTCGGCTCCCTTGTTTGGCCGTGCCGAGGCACCGGGAGGGCTCTTCAGGAGAGCAGCAGAACGTGCCATCTCCACTAGGAAAAACTGATTTCTAGACTTGGTGAGGGCGCATCTAGGCACAGTCCTGTGTGTTGCTCAGTACCTGAGAGTCAAGCATCCCCCACCTGAACGAACAGTGGTGCCTAATCAGTTGAGGAGCTTTTCAGCGTCTGTCACTCATTGAGCAGACTAGGAGGGATTTTAGCCCTAATGTGATACTTCTTAGAAGGCGCTTGTCTCAACTCTCTGCTACAGGTGGTGATCCAGCTCCTCTTCATTGGCTCACCTTTCTCTGTTCTTCCTGAAGACATATTTGTGCGTGACAGTATTGCTTTAATACTTTGTTTACAGAGGAAGAAACTATCCAGGCTGACCCCTAGATTTTTATGGCCAAAACCACCTCAACCTCACCAGCAGGTATGATGATGAGGAAAGCAATATCAGTCCGGACAGTTTACAAATCAGAGCTGGACTCTGGATGCACCCACTGAGAAACGGCCGAAGAGGACCTGCCTGGAACTACTGGAGCGCACAGCATCCAATATACCCGTGAATAATGAGAGTGGCAGGGTGACCACCTCTCCTTACATTCAAGGAGGATGTGTGGTCTCTCAAGTCTTAGGATCTAATGCTGTGCTTTGCAAAGCTGTAGTGCTGTTCTGTGAGATTTCAGGATCCTGTGTCTTGGTGGTCTGCTTATTGCTTGGAACGTGGATAGTCACTCAGAACAAAAAAATATTTTACTGAGCAATAAGTGAAGTTCCTTGAGATGGACTGGCTGCTGGGCAGTTTACCCTCTCCTTCAGAGCCCTGCCCAGGTGGGATTCTGCAGTTTAGTTTTCTAAACTTAGTTTTCTAATCTACAGTAGGCACAATCCACAATTTATGCTTTTCACGTGGAGCAGAAGGGCTCTCTGAGGGCACGTGCACAGCGTGGGTGTGCATGGTGTGCCAGGAAATTTGTGGGTTCAGGTACATGCAGTGCCCATGTGAGTTTACTGCTTGTGCCCGCGAGCAGAGCACCCCGTACATCTCTATTCCTGTACGCGACTGACTTGCTGTTATTAGAACCTCCATAGAGCTTTTCAAACCTTAAATAACCCAGCCTCATAATCACTCTGGGAGGTAATTAAGCCGCCCGGTTATCAACAGTGGAACTGAAATGTGGAGTTGGGATCTAGATTTTGGATGAGGTAGCCTTTTCTTTTGCAGGCCAGGTCACGAAACATTAATACAAGTAAGTGGTGTGGACCAGGATTTCTGCTTCTGTCATGGCTCAGCATTGAAACTTGAGTTAGATGTTTAGGAAGCTCCAATTTCCCAGCCCTGTTCTCGGAACACCTGCCCATAAGACAGAATCCCAATGTGTCTTGTTAGAAAAATGAACAGAACAGGATGTTTTAAAAAATCTAAACTGCACCTGGATCATGGTAATTTGGAGAACATCACAAGTATGTTTCTGTGTCACGATGCAATGCTAGTGTCTCTCTTTGTATCAGGTTTTAGCCTAATCTGTGATGGACTGAACTTTTTTTTTTTCTTTTTACCATGGCAACCTCACTATGGTGATTTCAGGGCTAGGGAGCTTTATATTTATCTTGACCAGCATGAAGAAGTCTGAGCCTCATTAAGTGAGGAAGGTGGATGGATAACATATGGAACACACCGCACAAGAGATGGCACTTCCCTTCCTAGGGCAACTGGGTCATTGTATTATCTACACGAGCTGCAAGTTTCCTTTTGGAAATACTGAGTTGCTAACTGTTCTCTCTGTCCCAAGGGAATAAAATCCAGACAGATGGCTTCAGAGAAACCTTGCATCTTTAAGGGAAGATATCCTCCTGGAACAATAATTAATGCTGGTGGGATTTTTTTTTTTTAAATTTTTTTTTTGAGAAACTTGGAAAGAATTCAGTATCACCAGAGGGCATTAACACAGAGCCTAGCAGAGGACAGAGAAAGATAAAGAGGGGAAAAAATAGCTATCACAAAACAGTGATCCTATTAAAATGACATTGAAGAATTCTATTAGTGCTCTTTGCCCCCTCGCCTGCCTGCCTTCGAAGATTCGAGGCGAAACACAAGTGCTTGTCAGACAAAGCCTACTAATAATCTCTGCTAAAAGGTGACATTGGCACATTGCAGAGGGACACACGGGGCTCCGGGCTGACCACGTCAGGAGTCCGCCGGCAGAAAAGCTGCATCTGGCTGTGGGACCCAGCACCGCACGCTGCAGGGAAGGGGATGGTGGGGCAGGCGTGGGCTTGGACCGCTCACCCCCCCGGGGGTTCGGCAGCTCTGCCTGTACGAGCGGGGCTGAGCTATGGGAAGAGCAGCAGCGATACGATGGCAAGGTTGCCTCCACGGGAAAGGAGGCTGGTGTTATGCAGGCTTTATGCGAGGACCCTCGAGCGCTGGGCAAGTGGGGTGGACTTCGTCCTCGCTGCGCCCCAGGTGAAATGCCTTGCTGTGCTGCTATCCAAGGGTCTCCGGTAAAACCTCTTCCATATCTGAACACCATTTGAGCTTTGGATTTGTTGACTTTTAGTGTTGGTGAGGATCATTAGCAGCACAGAAGTATAGGGGAAGAAAAGCTAGATCCTAAGCTAGTCTTTTCAAAAAAACCCTAGCTACTACCTTGGGCGTGCCGCTTGGTTTGGTATTGTGTGCTATATCCCAGGGTTCCCCAAAACAGTGGTGATTTTGGGAGCCACAAAAACTGAGACTAAAGATTGCTCTCTACCCAAGATCACTGGGAAAATGCAAGGCCTCTTTCCCCACTAGCAGCTAAACCTTCTTATTTTCACTTCCTGAACTTGCTCTGCCAGCACGTTTCAGCAAATGTCTGTTTATGCAGGAGTATCTAGTGCACAGGATTAAGAATGTATTCTTTTCTTAGACACATTCAAAATAAGTTTTGAATTCTATTAGTTTCTCTCTCTCCCAGCTTTTTTAGTAAGAAAACCTATTTGGATCAGGATCAAAGGGACAGTTTATTGCTTTGTGGAAAAGCAGATTCTCTTTTACCTTTGGAAATTACTAAATGTAGCACTGAAAACTCATACACCATCTTGTCTGCTGTACTCAGCAGAGATAATGTCTCAGCTGGAGTACTTTGTGTAGCGTTGGGCGCCGCATTCCCAGAAAGATATGGACCAGCTGGAGTGAGTCCAGAAGGGAGCTGCAGGAAGGATCAGAGGGCTGGAAATCACGACCTACCAGGAAGAATGACTGCATTGGGGTTGCTTTGCTTAAAGGAAAGAAGATTAAGGATGGGGGAAGGGAGAATGATAATATTCCTCAAATATGCAAAAGACTGCTGCTGAGAGAAGAGGAAAAATTTCTTCTCCCTGGTGGAAAGCAAAAGAAATAATGGGTTCAAATTGCAGCAAGGATAACTTAGGTTAGGCATTATGAAAAAGCTTTCTAACAGGAAGCAAAATGAAGCACTGGACAGGTTTGTCTGAAGAGGCATGTTACAGACCCCACTGGGAGTCTTTAAAACCAAATTAAGCAACTGTTCCTCTTGGGCAAAGGAAAGGAACAGATGACCTTGGGAGTTTAAGGAACTATTATGACATTTTAGAGGAAAGTAATTCACCTGGAAATTCAGCTACTGGTGAAGAGGCAAGTTAAAAAAAAAAAGAATAAAGTTTTTATTAATGCTTTTCTACTTCTTATAAACTTTTAAAATCATCCTTCCAAGCCTCCTAAGATTTACTAGGTATGTCAGTATTAAAACATTAGAAGGTGATGCAAAAATAATAAAATGTAAAGGGGACATGTTTATAGCTTTCAGTACTGGACTGCAATTGGCAGCTCTGAGCCACTGAGTTACCCAGGGGCACTTGGAGCAGTATCGCTCTCTGGAAAGCTCATCTCCTTCCAGATCATTCAAGTGAGGAAGGCAGATTTCCCTCCTGCCTTCTTCAGGCAGCCTGGCGCTGCCAAAGGTGGTTTGGAGAGTATTATCGAGGCAATCCAGGAAGGAGAATTACACCTGCTCTAAACGATGGCTGAGTACCGAGCTGGGTACGTAAGAGGATGGAAATGGGAAGAAATGATAAGAAGACTGCCAAGTTGGCCGCTGCAGCTGAAAACACACTGGCAAGCTTCCTCCCCTGCCTCTCTGCTGCGACCTCTCAGTCACCCTCGGTACAGCCCTTGTGATGCTCTGCCAAATAGGCTTACGCTCCGGCAGAGAGAGAATTTACACATTCCACAGGACTTGATGAAATAGCAATTGATAAGGACACGCCACAGTATTAACTGGAAAAAATCCATATATGTTAGGGGGAGGGGAGGTGGCTGGGTGGGAAAAGGAGAGTTACACCCCCTGTTTGGTTGGTTTTAAGCCCAAGCAACCTTTGCCTGCGTGCAGGGAGTCCTCTTGCAAGCCTTGCGCTTGTTAGAATTTAATTGCTAGCTGATCATGCTGCTGGCGAACTGGTGCAAATAGAGATGATCCCTCATTAATGCAGAAGCTTACATGAGACCAGCTCCAAGGAATAATTTCAATAGTGTCTAAATACTCTCTGGTCCAAATTTCCTTGCACCAGCATGCCATTTTATTAACATATCTGACAGAAAAAAATCAGCAAGAAGTCTGTCTGGGAACTGTCTCCTCACCCTCTAGATATTTTTAAAAGTAGGTCTGTCTTAGAGGGTATTTGTGGCCTGGAACTGTGTGGAAATGCATTTGGAGACACATCACCAGTCGAGAGGTCAGAGGGCCAACAGCCGCTATTAACTGCCTTGCAGCTAGGCAGGAGCCGAAAAGCTACCCTTCGGCCTCGCTCAGCCGCAGAGAACATAGCACAGCTGTAAACAGCTGTCAGGGAAGGAGAAAGCTACACCTACCTTTTGCTTTTTGCCTTGCATGGAAAAAAAATATTAGGAAACGACAAAATCAACTCGCAGGAAGCTACACGCGGATTACTTCTTTTCCTCTTCTGGAGCCAAAGACATCAGTCTTCTTTTGCGCAAGACGTGAGCCGCATGTTGAGACACCTTGTGATTATAAACTCTCCTCAGCAAAATTACGGAGGGTAAAAGAATCGGGGGACTCACGGGATGATCTGATTGGCAGGACAATTAGGTACGGGCTGTGTTCTTTCATTTCTGCTGGAAACTTGGTGTAATTACAGCTCCTGTCTCTGACCTGTGTGATGCCGGAGGTCAGATGAGGTGATCAGGATACTCCCTCCGGCCGTAAAAATCTATTAACCTTGCTTTACACCACGCATGGCTCAGGCGCACAGAAATTCAATACCTGCCCGCCATCTGAAAGCTCTCTTGTCAAGGAGGAAGAAATAGAAGTAGTGAGGCGAGCAAGGCTTCTCTCTCTCCAATTTTTTCCATCGAAATTGCTGGAGAGAAGCTCCCAGGCGAAGGGTTCAGCTTCGAGGCGCAGCCGAGGTGGGAGCCTTGGGAGGAGAGGGCCCCACAGCTGGGGTGTGCTGCGGAGATGCTCAGCAAGCGATGGAAAACCGTGGGAGAGGTGGGCCACAGGGATTTCCATGCGCACTGGAGGTGCTGCTTGCCTTATTTAAAGGGGATGGAAAAGGAAAATCTGGTGGAGGCTTGCTACCCTTTCTTATAAAAGGAAAGCTCTTGAGCACGGGAAATTAGGCTGCCCCAGAAACGGGCCAGAAAATCACTGTACTCCAGAGACTGTAATCTTTATTTTTGCACATATAGGGCAGAAGGATTTTTTGAGTGAGGATCCTACTTATTTATCAGCTTTCTTAGGGGGAAGTTTTTGGAGAAAGGGGCTAGTGAGAGCTTCTAGTTAATTTGGTAATCTGCCTTACTGAGTGGGAAATTCATCTGCCTTAAGTTGGGTATCTAAAGGTAAAAATGTCCAAGCCTGAGCCAGCCAGGCTTTTCCTCCCTTTGTAAAAGGGAGGAAAACCAGAAGAGGTGGTGAAGGCAGATCGGACTACTCAGCCTCCGGAGATGCCCATTTCCCTGCATCATCTATACAAGGAGTCTCGGGTGACCACTTCAGGCTTTAACACCTGACTTACAGGAACCCAAAGCTAGGTGAGATTCCCAGCAGCCGTCAGAGCAAAACTGCAACGCTTTTCACAGATGATGTAAATGGCATCAGAGAAAAAAAAGTGCCACCTAATAATCAATCATTAGCTTAATTAGCTCCAAGCTATGAAGTCAGACAGTTCCAACTGGAGGCCAAATCCAGCCTGTGGGCTGAGTCCATCTGGCTTAGCTCTGCTTCTGCCGTGGCTGCGTGGTGGGACGGGAGGCGACGGGGAGCAGCTGTTAGCACTCTGGGTGAAGTCCAGCAGTTCCTAATGCCTCCTACCATGCTCACACACAGCCAAAACCCTCAGCCGGGGGAGGTGCCGTGTCCACATGGCTCGTGAGGGGAGTCTCCAAACGGGCATCTGGGCTCCAGGAACACAAAACAAAGCTTGGACCACCCTGTGAATGAAGTCATTCTTCTTGGCCAGAAAGAGACTTAGGAAAGTAAACATCTTGAAGCTTGTATTGCACAGCCCTGCTTTTGAAAGCCCAAATTAAGTGCTTGGATGTGCAGCCTGTGCTGCGAGGTAGTGTGTGTGCAGTTGGGGTTCATGCAATTCCCTTCGGAGGAATTTTCACAAAGAAAACAGGACTTTGTGTTTTCTGACATTTGCTTTAAGTAAAAGGCATTGTGAGGACTTTTACAGAATACCAATTAGATTCACAGGTTAGCAAGCAAGAGCTATGTACTTCATGTTGGCCGAGGTCACTGCACAGCAGAAAAAAAAATCAGAGCTATTCACAAACAGCCTATCCCAGAGCTGCAAATCTGATTTCTCCACTTTAGCCAGATGAGGGTTGTTAGCAGAAGTAACATCTTTCTTTACACCAGCTGATCCAGTTAGGAAAGAGTAGACTAGCTGTTGGGCTGTGAGCAAAGTTGAAACAGAACCTGGCAACCAGAGGAAGGGCTTCTGCTCCCAGGGGCTCATCTGGACTTTTCTTTCAGCTACATCAGCCGGTCTGGGAAGAAATATCACCAAACTACAAATCATGACTTCTATCTCTGACAATCACAGCTACTGCAATGTTGCTATTAATTGCCGTCGCTATTCAACAATTGCATAGCTTAGGTCCCTCTTAAAATATCCTCGTGAAGTTCGGTGCTTTTTTGTTTGTAAACAGCTTTGTTTAAGTTTTACAGGTGCTACATGTTAGCATTAGGGCCACTGGTGCCATGGGATGGGTTGTGCTCTCGGGTCACCAGGGAAAGCTCAGCTGCCCTGTGCTGGGCTCAGGGAGAGCTGGCACTCCAACAGATCCTGACATGGCCCCTAGGTGATGTATTATGGAGAGGCAAAGCAATCCTATATCCCAGAGAAACCTTTCCCTATCATTCCTCTGTCTTGAGAAAGCTGTTGAGCAAAGCGTACCCCATGTGCTGAAGCTCCATGGCTACCACACAGCAAACACACCTGCCTGGGGGGGGATTGACACTCACAGCACAAAGCGGGAGGACAAGAGCGATTCTCCGAGGCAGAGACAGGACTCACTGAGAGACACGAGCTACAGGAGGGACAGACCATCCCCCAGTGTTCTCGTTCCTGCCTCTGTACAGCTTCTCCATCATCTAGCTGCTCCAAAGGCCACCTCTTTCTGGCCAAATGAAAGGTTAATCGTCTGGAGCAGGACCTTGCTTGGGCCACCAAGTCTCATAGCGTCAGGGAGGGAGGAGAGAAGTAAGTGAGTGGTAGACTGCTGTCTTTCCCTCAAAGCACAGCTGGAGTTCTTTCAGCCCCAGAGGCATGTCCTCCTGGTGTCTTACGACTATTTTCAGAGTGGGCCACTGAAAACATGCATGAGGAGGAGCACCTTGTAATGTTGATAGCACATCTTCCCAGTGGTGTGGAGCACGAAAACCCTACTTTTCATATGACAGTAATGCGCAGTGTTTAACAAAAATTTATAAAGTAAACCCAAGGTAATTTGGAACTGTTTACTCTCAATTTTTACTCATGCTATCTCTAATTCAGCAGACAGGTTTACTTGCTGTGTCTCTCTGGTATAAAACAAAGGTAATATGTCTAATAGTGATACAACCATACACAACAGAATTTAGCCACCTACACAGCTTTAATCAGAACATCTTTCACTGCTCGTAAGGGGAATTTATCCAAGTAACAGCTTTTAAATTGACCACACTAGTGTTTCTGGGATAAGATCTCCATCGTTTCTCAGCATTTGTCTCCATCTGTCACATTAACCTCCCTCTGATCTGTCTCTTCTAAATGCCAGCTAACCAGGGTCACGGGCAGCCACAACGTGGCCAGGAGGGCCTTGAGGTAGTGCAGCTCTTTCCTCATTACCTGCCTTGGCACATGTGCGTCAGGCAACGCTTATGTGGCAGCTGAGACTGAAGCCCCTGAGAGTCCCCCAATTAATCTGCCCCTTGAACAGAAGAACAGTGAAAAATGTCATTCTTCTTGACGGATGTAGTTCTCTCACAGCCGATCTAAGTCCTGGTCCTGTAACACCTCACCGGTGTGTATTATTACTCTCTTTAACATTTCTATTGCTCTGCACCATAATCATGTAGGCAATGGCTGTGCTGCAGACAAAAGAGGATTAGGTACCAATGCCTGACCCCAAAGCCAAGTGGGTCACTGGGTACAGCTCCTATACAAATATACAGTTCCCATGCTGAAAGTCTACTTACCTTCAGTTCACGCAAGCTGAAGGAGAGGGTAGCTGCTGTCTTTTCTAAATTTTAGACCACGTGGTCCTTAGCCTAAGTAAATTGTTTGAAGAAATAGTTGCTCTACTCAGGTTGATATGAGGCATGGTGTATAGGTGTTACATATAGTATCAAACTGCTCATTGAACTCATTATTAAAAGAACAGCTTTCAATGCTAGGAAGAGTTCATCATCAATTAATGACAGTGTTGTCTCAAAACAATATTTGGAAAGTACATACAGGCATGGGCACGTGCATGCACACACCACCTGGTTCATGACCTGCTCTTTTTTAAGTTCTCTGGGCACTACATGTAAAGTGGAATCCTTATTTCTTTAAATAACTCATTTCTTCCTCTTTCAATGAACTTAACTCATGCTCTTTGAACTTCAAGGTAGAAAAATCAAAGGCAGTCACTGTGTCTCTTAGGAGTTCTTGACCTACTTTGTACTGATCAGTTCTCATCTCCTACAGAAATGTGGAAACTGTGTCAGAAGGATTTACACAATAAGCTGTCAAGAATGTTTCTTCTTTTAACTTTATGCATTTCAAGGAAAGGAACCTGAAAGGAATACGCACAAACTTTAGGTACAATTGTAGGAAAAGTGTCTGTGCCAACACATACTGTAAAAGATACCTCTGTGGGCTCAAGAGGCTACTTGAATGAATTGTCAAGTATAATTCAGAAAAGTGTCTCTAAATTCTTTCATGTTGGCAGTAAAATCAGAACTATTGCAGAGTGATTTTGTTGGCAGAGAAATGGGAAATTTGAAAACTTGGGGGAGAGGGCAAAAAAGAAAAATATTTTCCCACTTGAAGAAAAAATTCCACTAATCAGTCATTGCTCAATGGCATGAGGTAAAGGCTCACAATAAAAAGTAATTATGCATTATGAACATAGGCCTTCATATTTTAAAAATTTTGGCAAATAATCAGAGGTCTGGTTAGGTAGCAGCTAGACCACCCCTCAATCTGGCAAGTGCCCATTAAATCAGCAGTCCAGGACACTGCTATGCAGAGATCAGGACAAATTAGGTTTCTTTGTGAGACAGCCTTTGAATTCTCCCCAAAACAATGAAGGAAAACTACTTACCTTTACAGCCTTGTTCTGTACCTCCTCCTCACTCTCCTCCCAGGGACTTCATTACCAGTGGGGATCCCTCCCTCCTGGCGGGATCTGAGGCCATATCTAGGAATGCAACAAGATATGAAATGACAGTCTTACAGCTTGGGCATGGTGAATAAACAACCTTCTGAAGTGGCACCTTGCAAGAATAAGAAAGGGTGTTGCTCAGCGTCATTAGGGCTCAGCCTCATGGTTGTCACTGTGCACGCAGACACAAGCTGGTCACGTCAGGCAGTGCTGGTCACTCCTGTAAGGCTTGCACCATTCTGTGCTAAAACGTATAAGAAACAACATGCAGCGCATTTGTTGCTTGGAAATAGCCTTGCTTCTGGTAGCAAGCACCTCTCTACGTGGGTAATGGTGTAAGCGTGTTGAACACCACCGTTAAAACACCACCAGCTTTTTTGAATACAAAGATTTTCATTTTTGACATGTCCATTAAGAGGTTCAATATCTTTTTGCACCAGTATGTCTGTGGGGTGGGTGTGTGTATTCATATATGCACATACACGTCTGCTTTTTCACAAGCAGTGACAATCGACTTAAAGCTACAGCGGCAGCGGCATTGTCAGACGAGTAAGTGGCACCAAATGCAACACCAATCTCACATTGCTCCCTTAGAAGAAGAGTGACGTCTCCTGAGCACAGAGGGATTTAATTGCCCTGTGTTCCCTGCACCGCGTGGCAATTTGTCAGCAGGTTCTCTGGACAGCTTGGTTTAGCACCACCATACAGCGGTTGCCCCATGAGATACCATGGGTTTGCTGTGCCCAGAGCGTGTAGCACCTTTGCTCCAGGTCACCTTCTCATGCTCAACTCAGCCCCACACATGTGTCCCCATAGCCACTACTGGGGCTTGGGTTGGATCTTGCTCCTTTCTGCAATGTTTTCCTCCAAACTGGAGGTGATGTGCAGGGACGAGAGGACTATGCCGTGCCTCCCGAGGCTGTTTGCCATGAGCTCCTTCCAACTGTTGGAGCTGGACCCCGTGGTAGGAAAGGAGGTGTGCGACCCAGGCTGACCTTCCTCCCAGCCGGTGCTATGTCCTCTCCTCCCCTGCAGCCAGTCTGCTCCCCTTTCCTCCTGGAAAGACCACGAGTTGCTTCTCTGGAAGAAAAATGGATGTGATAGGCAACTTCCATTTAAAGCCTGCTTGTGGGAACGCTTCTCGTCAGCGTGGTGTTGTAAATACAGGCGGACTTGTTCCCGTGCATGCAGATGAATGCGTCACACCACTGCGTTGTTCTGAGCACAGCTATTAAAATAAGGGGAGTTTGATAGCTATTCACCACCATACAGTAAACCTACGGCCTGCTAAAGCCATCTCCTCTCCATTTTGTGCATGTACCAGCAGTAACCAGGTAACAGTAAACTGATTTACATTCTGGGGTGATTATCCGCAGTGATGCACTCCATTAAATGGGCGGACGGTGGCTTACTTTTCATAATCCATGGTGACATACTGGAAATGAAAGTGACAAAAATTATAGATAGCTCTTTGCCTGAAGATGCGAAAGAAAAGGCATGGAGGAAAGAGAGAAGCCCAGAGGCTTCCTCCTGCAAAACGCCAAGCCAGGCTGCAATGTGCTGAGTCCCCCCATTTCCACTCAAGGGCTGTGAAAGAAGGGTACTGAGCCCCTCAGAGGAGCGCAGGATGGAGCTTCCATTTGGGAAGTAAACATTCATTTCTTTGCAAATATTTTCTGCAGTTCAAAGAACATTAAACCAAGTGCAACCTTTGAATTTGCTACTTTTCAAGAACTTTTCTATTTTTTATGAAGGAACATCTATGAACGTGTGTGTGCCAGTGTGTATTTGAGGATTTAGCTCCACACAGTTTGAGAAACAAGCCATTACTGACCCAAAGAACATGAAGGCAAGTAATGAAGACTGAGATGGGTGGAACAAATAGAAATTGCTGAAAAGAATCTCAGATGCCTGAAATTTGTATTAGGCTGTGATTTTTTTAAGCCATAGGACACTTGAATAAACACTCAAACTGGGTCAGCTCACAAGCATTCAACAATTCCACATCTTTCCTCAACGGCTGCTTCTGGGGTCACAGAGTCTAATGCTGCACTGTTAAATAAATAAATCAGGCCATCATTTGTGTCTCCATCTTTCTGAGGTCAATTGTGGGCACTCTGGGGCCTTTGAGGTTTCTGGAAGAGCCATGGTTGAATCTAGGGATACCTGAAAAATTGTTTTACTCAAAACTAGCACCCTAAGAAAGGCTTAAATCAGCCACATGTCAAGATAGCCTTTAAAATCAGAAACATAAAAATAAACCCCTACAGACTTGCCTTAAAAGATACCTCCAAACTCAACAGCTCTGAATTCTAATCAATGCAATATAAACATCTTTTGAGCAAAACATACTGCTGAAAAGAAGGTTTATTGTGTTACAAAAATCAATGCAATCTGCAGGGACTGAATCAAATAGCTGTACAGTCTAACCTGTGATTCATTTTGCTTTCATGAGTAAGGTATGTTAGGATGAAATGGAATATATATGTAGCTGGAATGGTTGGAATATACATGGTGAGAAAATATAATCACTTTTTGTCAGCTTGGAATCTGACAGTGACATATGTTTTTCATTGCTTTCATTAATATATCAAAATGTTTCTGTCACGTGGTGAAAACCACTAATTCATGAAAATGCAGATTAGATGCCACAACCCCTAAACTAACAGAGAACCTTTCATTTAGGTATAATTCTGAAATACTACCATCAGCCAGTCTTCTGCTGGCATGTGGGATTTGCTATCATCATTCACCCATATATTTTTGTGTGAGTTAGACTTGTGGCTCATATTTTCAAAGTATTTGTGTCAGTCTCAGAGCTCCTTTGCTTTAAATTAAATATATAACTGCATGAAAGATTGGCAGTGTCACCAGCAGCATCTCTTTAAAGTGGAGTTGAGTCAAGCAGAAATTAAATTATAATCAAGTAATACCTATCTTACATGCAGCTATCAGCCCTTTACTTGCCAGGACTGTGGTAGATTAGATAACTACTTTTTTTCAGTGTTTTGAATGTTAATTGTTTGAGCTCATAATATGAGAAATGAGCTCCCTGGGTTTTGTAAGGCCAGTCTTAGCCCCACGAACTATACTCCTGCTACGGATATGTCTATAGGAGAAAGCAAGCAAGTCCTGATAGTGCTCTGAGCATCCTTGGAGCTGCTTAATTCAATATACCCGAAGACACAGCAAGCTGCAGGGTTCATACTCAGTGCCAGGCAGGCTGTGGCCGCTCTGATTTTGATTCACACCACCACACATCTGGCTGTTTTAGAGCACGGGCAAAGCGAGACTGCTTCTGCCTACAAAGCACTGTGGGCATATCCTGGTCAACATCTCCCAGCTCTTAAACAAATAAACTGCACATGTGTGGAGATGAGGGGATGGGAAGGTCGTGGTCACAGCGCTGGACTGAATCTGCATTTTTCTGTGCAGCCTTGGGCTAGTCATTCCTTTTACTCTCATCTTAACTCCTCGTCTGGAAAACTGGGATAAAGGTACTGGCTTTTATATAGTACAAGCATGACTTTCTAAACAGTCATGATGGGTTTGGTACTAGGGTGGTGAGGGGCCATAAAAGTACCATGCCAGAGGGAGCAAACCAGAAAGGTTGAAATGTTAAATAACATATTGCAATAACAGTGGTTTTTATTTATTTTTTTCTAACTAGCAGAATTTCTAAAAGGACAGTAAAGCGATGGCAATCAGCTCGTCTCATCGCAGCCCTCCTTCTCTCCTGTGCTGTCACTGTGCATCCAGTGAATGAATAGGCAAACCCAACCTCATTTCGGCTTGGGACACGGGCTGTCAGTCACTTCTGACAACAAGCATTTGGTGCCCATTTTTAGCAGGATTTTAACAGATCAATCTTTATCTGGTGGTTCAAAGAAGCCGTTCCATCTGCGTGCAGCTTGGTACTTGCAAACGCTGTGCTTGATCTTTAAACGTATCATTGTTCTGAATCACCGGCTGCTTCTGTTTTAATGTAGGTGATCTGATTCACCAAAGTGAGTTAATAATATAACTGGGGAAAATTAAGTTCCTATTTCTATGAAAGCATAAATGTTATCTGAGATGGTGACATTTATGATTCACTGAAAAATATGATTTGTTTTATATGCAGTTGTTGAGCTGCCAAGGAGCTTTTTTTATTTCTAGCAATTTAAACTTCTCTGTAAAGTAGATGATTTAAGACAGGCAGAAGATGCCTTTTCCTCACTGATGCATTATGTCTGCCTTTTCCCTTTACTCTTGGTCTGCAGCAGGCAAAGAAGCAGCACTGGTTAGAAATCACTGGATAAATGTACACAGCTCATTTTTCTTTGTAATATGAGGGAGGGAGAAGAAAACCTTATAAAATACAGAGCCGTTAAAAAAAAAAAATCAGACAATTCTATCATGATGGATAACACTTACACAATTAAATAAAAATACACTTGCAGTACCAAAGAGCAGAGCACATTTCATTTTTATCTGCAGTGTCACTCTTCTAATGGTTTCTGTCACAAAACCTAAACAAAACAAATCTGCGAAGCAGACAAAGTCTCAGGTTTCAGGGATGCAGAGTTCTTCCAGGTGGATCAGAAAAGTAGGTCAGTGGGTCATTAATGCAAACCTGACGGGAAATAAACCCCGACCCGCTGAAAAGGAAGAGGTTTAGCACATTCGTCCATTCGACACACTCTGTGCATATCATTTGCTCTAAATAGGCATTGCAGTTCAAGCACTGCAAGCCAAAACGCAGATCTGAGGACATCTCAGAGACTGAAATACCTTCATCCTCTCATATTGTGCGGACCTCACAAATCGCATTATATAGATGGTGGGGTTTTCACACTCGAAGAGCAACATATATGACAATTTCTGTGTGCCTAAGTACACTGCAAATCATTTCCAGAAACCTATACGGCCTTATTGCTATTGCTGACCAAGTCACTTAACCCCTAAAATGTTTGTCATCTTTCTATGTCCTCCTAAAAGCCCGAAGTATTTTTGACATTTCATTTTCCAAGAAGACGTGATAGATGCAACGTCGGGGAATTTCCACCTGCAGCCTCGTACCTTTAGCTGCTTTGCAGCTTTCCCCTTATACCCAGTGGGGGACACTTGGCGGGGAGGGAAAACGAGTCCCGTTCCCCTGGGCACGGGGGGAGGACACCATCCCGATCTCCCCGGAGCCCCGCGGGCATCTCTTGAGGCATCAGCCCCTCGGCATCGCTGCCCGCTGCTCGGCGGGTCCCCTCCGCTCTCACGCCTGCCTTGTCCAGGCCACCCCAGCGGAGAGCCACCAGTGGCAACCTTCACCTTCTGGCTTTCTGAATCTTTCTCTTTTTGCTTACTTGACCTCTCTTGGCATAGACCTGCTTAGGTTCTTTTGTTGTAAGACTAAGTCAAGCAAATCTGGAGGGGAGGGGGGTTGACACATTTTGTCTTCTGATCATCAAGCACTTGGGTGGGGTTTTTTCCCCATTGTTAACTTAATTAGAGTTTCTTGTTTTATACTTTTTAGTTTGGCACCAAGTTGTTCCATCTCTCTTATTTTTTTCACATCAGAGTTTTGGATTTCCCCCACCTCCCAAAAAGCCCCTTTCAGGAAATCCAGAGCCAGTGGTTAAGAAATCTGCTGCAGCTTGGAAATCCTTCATGATACTTTAGTTCTAGGAAACATCTGACAAACAAAATAGTCCTTTGGTGGGTAGAGGCATTAAAAAATACATATAAGCAAGCACATGAATTTGGAGTTAAGATTTCTTACTTCTCTTCCACACAATAATTTCCTTGCACTTGTTCGACTTTTCTTTTGGCTAGCGTTTTATCTTTTCTGGGCCACTTGGAAAAACTGAATGCAGACATGGCAGCATAAAAAAACTGCAAGACAGACACATCCCATATACCATCATGGCTGGTTTAGCTCAAACTTTTCTGAAATGACAAGTAAGATAATCAACCAAATGGTGCGTGCAGCAAGAGCAGATAACGGCATACATTAAAGCAGTGTAGCACATCTCTACTCAATACCAAGGTGGTTCTAGGTGCCTACTAAGATCATGGACCTGAATGTCTTGTCCTGGCCAGGACAGCTTGTGATCTTTTGAAGGGTGAAATAATTCACCTGGCACAGACAGGGGGTCCACAGCAGGAGGGGGAACGGACCCCAAGCCTCTTGATTCCCATGCACAGTCTTCACAGCTGGATTGCATAGCAGGTAATTGGTTTTGTCCATCTTGAAAGAGGTGTATAATAAACTAGTGGACACCTACAGGTTGCAGATACTGATTTAAATCAAACTGATTTAAGCAGTTGTTTCTAATTATGATTTCAATCATTAACAGAGAATGGCTAAGGCTTGTTTGCCACTTGTTTTAAATTTGTACTTCTAGAATATTTCCCCACACAAAGGCCACTGCTCAATAATTGATGCAAATTCCTATTTATCTTTGCAAGACTAGAATATAATCAAAATCCACATGAATTTATCTGCGGAGTTATGGTTTACAAACATTTATTCAGATCCTTAATTTGTAAGTTACTTGATTTTGAAATGCCAGACAAAACATCTCTTATTTATTAGATGATGCTTCCTTCTTACTTACAATTTGAATGAAAATGGAATGAATTAAAATATGTGTAATCAACACTTTGTTATTGTTTGAATTATCTCAGTAATGCTAACTTAGATGAGCTGTATGCGTGGGACAAAGTGAATGTGCCACAGCACTTTAAGCAACTAAACAGTTTTATTAAACAGAGGAGGTAACATTTCTGTTTGTCTAATTAAATTGTTTATTTATGGTCCCCTGTCTTTTGATTACCTTAGGACTAGTAGTTTTCATCCTTTTGCATTATTTTTTACTCACTATTTTCTTGGGTTTTGAAGTGAGTACTTGGATTTCAACTTAAATGATCTAGTCCTTGACCAGAGCTACGTGAAAAAAATGTAAAGCAGAAAATGTTCCATTTGTACTTACAGTAGAAGTTACCTCTGATTAAAAAAATGATTTGTCAGTGTAGCAAACCCTACTTCCAAGTGTTTACTAAATAACTTCCCCTAGCTGTAGGATGATTTTCTTTAAAAGTGTGGCTGCAAACACATACTGTTTGTTACTTTTAATGTAATTTATATTATTCTAATATATGTTAATAAATTTAGACCTTCCCCTATGCTGTCATATTTTACATTTTAGTTTTAAACAGCTATTGTTTTAAAGAGAAAAATAAGATTCAGTTTCAACTGTAATATCCAGATTTTTAATGAAAAGATTAACAGACTTTCCTCTAATCAGTAGAGCAAGGTGATTACACCAACAAAACAAATTTAGCAGCGTTACTGTTGCCATATATGTCAACTTATTCTATGCAGTAATAACTTGAAAGCATAATTTTATTAATTAACTCTCTAGCAGTTGAAAGTGCTTCAGACATATTCTGTTGATGAAGGGACATACTACAAGTGCAGTCTAATTTCTACTCAAATCCTGTGTTTAAGTCCTTGTGGAAATTGAATAAAACGAAGCATTTGCTGAGTGTTTTGTTAAATTGAGAGCCAGAAGAGGGATGCCCACCAATTTAAAGAGATTAAGGATCACTCCAGAAAGTCTAAGTATTTATTTGACATCTCCAATTTGACATTTTCATTAACATGAAAATAAAAGTTGGAGGAGCAGTCGCACAAAAATTAAAGTTTCATTTTAACTAATGGGTCACGATGCAAAGTAATAGTGATGGAAGAGTGATTTGCACTGAGGTGCTGCTATTGAAGTTGTCAGTCTGGCTTTACAGGTCATCCTGGACTCTTTCAGTGCCAGGCACAGCTAGGCAGGGGCTGTGAGGGATTTTTCCAGTAGCCCGGTTCCAGGTTGTCATCCTGCCCCCAGGTACCCACCTGAGGACCATGTCCTTTATTTCTCCCCATTTGGGGACTCTTGAGGACAGGTCCTCATGGGGTGAAAATGGCCCAGTCCTGATGGAGCCAACAGTGATTGACACCAGCTGAGTACCTGTCCCTTAACTTGGCGCATACCCTACTGGGGAGCCAGCGAGTGTGGGTTATACAGGGGGAATTATCTTTGAAATGGATTTCTAAAACAATGCGTTTAACATATGAAAGCCTGGGAATCTGAAATGAAAGTTTTTACATACTTGGCATTCATTTGTAAGTTGGCAGTGACAGCTTTCATCCTACAGAAAACATTTTTTATCTCATGAAAGTTGAAAATAGCTTTGTGCAATACTGGTGCCTCTCGCTAAGATGGGGCTTTTCATCCGTGACCTACTTTGCTTTCTGCACAATATACCTAATGAGTAATAATGACTTCGGAAAGGGCAGCGCTAGAGAAGAAGTCGAAGTAACGCCTTAAGACGCTGTCTGTGAAAACATCAAACGGAATATTTTTCATCAGGCTGAATAAAAGAATCTGGTTAAAGTACACATAAGTTTAGGAATTAAACAACGCCGGGCTGACGGGCGAAGGCTCTTCGCACCAAGCGGCTGTCGCGGCGTGGGGCCGGTGGTCGTGCTGCGACAGCACGGTGGTGGTGCTGTCAGGCACCCCGGGGGGCCGTGCGGCACACGAGCATCCCTGCGGCACGCGAGCATCCCTGCGAGCACCCGCGGCACCCGCTGCCGCAGCAGCGCGGGAACCTGCCGCCGCTGATGTGCCTGACGTGCCTCGGCGGCAAGCGGTGCGCTCGTGAGACTCGGCATCCCGCAGCCCTTGGGGTGGGGGGGAAACCTGGGGGGAGGCTGAGCCGGTGGCAGAAGGAGCTGGGATCCACAGAAGACGGGGGTATGAAGCTCCATTGCCACTTGCAGAGCTGCTCTGCCTTTTTCTTGCCTGTCACTCATCAGCATGCCCCAGACCCCACCTAAATTTGCCCGTCTGCTCCGCTGCAGCCCTCCTTTACCCTCCAGCCGAGAGCCAGAGCTGCGCGACACCCATCTCCCGCTTTCCTCAGCCGTGGAGCCGATGCTCAGGTCCCGCTTCTCCGGCCCTCGTCGGGTCTCCTTCCCTTCGCAAACCCCCAGCCCACAAGCCACTCATGGAGGGTGAAGCTCTGCCCCTTCTCACCCTTTTGTCCTCCAGCACCCTAGATAATGTTTAGTTTAGGTTTTGCAGAAATCTTGATTAGACAGAAAACATAAAATTTTACCTTTATTTTTATTATTATTATCATTTTCCTTGTCTTTTTAGACTGGAGTACTTTGATTGATTTTGCTGGAGTGAAAAAATATGCTTTTTTTTCCTTCTTGGGTGAATGAAACTTTGTTAGATTGCAAAAGTAATATATTTTGTTCTTCTCAGGTGAGCTGAGAGTATTCCTTGTGAAACTGTCTAGAAGAAAAAGGATTTTATATATACCAAAAAATGTGTGCGAGTCTCCATTTCAAAAATCCATGCAAGCCACAACATTGCATCATTTTCTTTCTTTCTGTCAGCAGATGCCTATGAGTTTTCACAGCAGGCCAACTTTGAATTGTATTTTGCTTCTTTGCCCATGGAGCATAATCAGAAACCTGGGGAGATTTCATGAAAAGCACAAAACGCCTCCCTGAACAACGAGGAGTAAATAAAGCAGGCCAAATGCCAGGCAGCTGAGAGAGGAGCTGCAGAAGGCAGATGAGTTGTGAGTTTGCTGTTGGCAGGCGAGGAGAGGACACGGAGGGGAGTTGTGGCCTCCTCAGCCTCTGACCCTTCCTTCAGAAAGGGCTTCTCACTGCAGGTGCAGCTCAAGGCGATGGTTGATCTGGAGGATTCAACATACAGGTGATCACCTGGTCCAAACTTGAGGATAAATTCAATTCCATACCAATTAGTATAAATGGGTCCTGAGGAAAACTGAAAGCCACGTGAAGCAGAGAACAACAGCTGACTTGCCTCACAATACATCTAGTAGTATAAAGGAGTATTAAGATACTGATATTCTCAATGTTCACAGTAGCTGCAAGGCCCCTTTATAATACTGACATGATCTGAAGGGCTGTTTGTTTAAGTGAAAACCATATCCAGTGTTTTAAGTAGGTCAAGTTCAAAGCCTAGTCAATATTTGAAAAATCTGTGCAAGTTAAAGAGGCAATGAGAAAAATTAGCATGTGAGCCCACTAGAGCTTTTCTTCCCAACTGTGCTTTGCATGGGGAAAATGAGGACAGTACACAATGAATTGGTATTTGTGTCCCAAATACCCAACTCCTTCTCTAATTTTCCATAGGAAAAAAAAAAGAAAGAATTCAGAAACTCTTTTTTCTGAGCTCTTACTTGATCGTCCCTTTTTCTAAATTGGGAAATGGAAACTTTGATTTCCCATCATAACTTTGCCAGAAAAATCAAGAGCTAAAAGTGAGTTTTCTTTAACTTAATTCCCAAACTTCTACCGTACATCCTAATTACAGTGTGTCGCTGTGATTTGGAAAAGCTGGATACCAGATATATACACCACAAAATATAGACTATGGATGACAAGAGAAGCCTTTCAAACCAATAACTAAAACTTCTTCTTCATTCACAAAATCTGAAATGGAAGAATGATCTAAGTGGTGTGGGGGATGGCAGGGCAGGGAGGAAGGGAAGAGAGGAAGGACACCTCTTGCCAGCTCGGGTCGGTGGCATTTAGGCATAGTTTCCCTTACGTTCCTCCTTAGCCAGTGGCCTTGCAGAGAGCAGCTCAGAGCAGATGCTGTGAGTCATTTTTTGGCAGAACCTCTGGATGAGCTGCGTCGGTATTTGAGTTCAGATCTGGAGTGCACTTTAGGAGGGACTATCCTGATCATCCCCACTTGTAACACTGGTTTTCACAGCAGAGCAGCTCTTGGCTTCCTTCCAGGTGAAACCAAGCTGGAGTTGGCACGCAAGGGGGGCACCCAAAGTGCTACGGCCATGAGAGTGCACGTGCAAAGCATGCAGGACTGACCAGGCCTAGTCTGAGATAAAATGTGCATAATGCGGAGATGTGGGCCTCAACACTGACTGTTTTGCTCTGCAGACCCACGTCTGTGGGTCCACGCTACTTTTTACCATAGGCGCAGCTTCTGTCTCTGGGCACGGGGAGAGCCTAAGGAGCACCTGGCTCAAGCGGTTGAGTTCAATACCCAAAGGCAGCTGGTGTAAACATCCCTCCACGCAACTTCCAGCTGCAGCTGCTCTAAAAGCCAACACCATCCCTGCGATGCCCACGAGGACGCTGTCAGAAGGACATGCTGCTGCAGGGACATGTCCCAGCACGCAAGCTGAGACTGCGCGTGAGCTCTGCCACGTTCAAGACTTGCGTCAGGAGCCACAAACGCTTTCGCACCTTGGTCACCATTTGAACTTTGATTTGATGTACAGTCGCAGCTTCAGGCTGTCTTTAAGACAATTTAGTGGAAATTAATTTATGGAGTCAGTGCAAGAACTTGTGGTCTTAGAGTATCCTGATCATAGCCAAGCATGTTTCCATGGTTCATCCAGGTGCAAAACCCTTGTCGAGAGGGAGTAACCAAGGGCTTTGGTCAGGAAGGGTTTCTGAAGCAGGTTCATGATTTTCAGACCAGCTGATGGAGAAGAAGATGGAAAGGAAGCAAGATACCAGGTGGAAAGACAGCACAGTTATTGCCTGAGTGCTGTCTTGCAAAGCTACACGAAATCTGGATTCTGTGAGGCTAAATGACAAAATTCCCACTGAAGTTAGCGGGGCCAGAATCTGATCCTTGCGAGTCTGAAATTGTTAGCCTTTACTTAATCCAAGTAAACCAGTGGACTGAAAACTGAAACTGGACTGCAGTAAAATTCTACATTTCTGCAAGCATAGAGTAAATAAAATGAATGTAAAACTTAAACAATATTTATTTATATTTCAGATTTTCTTTATTTTATTCTTATAAGAACAAAATAAGGCTTTGCTACGCATTTCTGTGTTCATTTGTAATTCTAGCTGTGATACCAATTCATACCTGAGTTTAGCCAAGGAACTAACTAACCACAAATTGGAACAGCAGTTTTAAGCTAATGCTATTGGTTATGTTTCTAAAAATACATCGGATATGAGACAAGTTAAATAGCATTTTGTTAAGTTAAACACCTGCAACTCTAAAGAGAGAGCAATACAGACACATACATTATTTTTCATATATTTTATATTAACTTTAGAGACATAAGGATTTTGTCAGTGCCACAGCACAAACAATGAGTTATAGTAAAAGCAGGGACAAGGGTGACAGTCTTTATATAAGTTTGAGACACATTTCCTTCTTTCAAAAGAAAAACATGGTGTCAATACAGTTAAATAATTGCACTGTTTTGATAAGTTCACTGTGGTTTTCCATACACAAATACACACAAGTTCTGTAAGAGAAGAAGTGAATACTAACAAATTGTCTTAGCTGCCTCATACTAATTCCTAGGCAACACTGATGTGCTTCAGTTTTACACTTCACTAAGGATAAACAATGTGGCAAAACATTAAAAGCTATGCAAACATGGTTTCAGGATCTCATCTATGAGATCCTTTTGAAAACAATATTTTTTTCTTACCTAATGCCCTCACAAGAGTAAATTTCCCATTACATTTCTGCCAACTGGTGAATTCCAGTCAAGTGAGAAGAAATAATGAGCAACATTACAGCGACCAGAGAAAAGAATATATGAGAAATGCAAAGTATTTCCCGCTACCCCTGCTGCATAAATATATACCTTCCAGGGAGAAGAGACAAAAGGTAGCAAGGATATTATTCTGCACATACCCACCCTGACCCACAGTCAAGATGTAAAGACTTGTTTATATATACAGCTGCCTGTTGCTTGTAAGCCACTCTGGGATGATGATGGTAACACCCTGTCTCTTCACTGCTTGTTCAGTGAGAAAAAGGGACTGAAGACAATGAGAATCCCTTGGCCTCGTGAGAATGTGAGTGTTTGAGTGGTCTGTCTCCTTCTCCTTACCTTTGGAGGACCTATAAACCGACCCCAAACACCTCAGAGCCATGGACTGCAAGCAGGGTATCACCTCTTATGCTACTTTCCCTAGCAGGTAAAACTTCTGCATTTATTTTTGTGCTTGAAAGAAGTCTACAGATCACTTTGTTTTTCCCATGCCATAGAAAAGGAGTACCCTACCTGCCTTCAGAGATACACTTCCAGTGCCCCAGTCTGAAATGCTTCTATGACTGATTCATTTAGGCTCCAAAGCTTTGAGTAAATGCTGAATCAGAAGTGAATTTGACACTGTTGAAGCTGTTTAAGTTATCCATACAGTATGAACAGTGTGTACCTTTCATTGCAAAATTCCCTGATTCTTAGTGTCATTACTAAAGAGGAATATTTGGCCTAGGTTTACTAAAACAGCCCTTGGGTCTGGAGAAACTTTCACATTTGTCTGAGTTTTTTGCTCAGGCCGAAATGTATTATCTCAGGTAGTTTTGACTAATGAATGACCCAAAGAAACTAGTCAGATCATGACTTTGCTGAGATTTGAGCAGTTCAGAGAAGGACTTACAAGACGGGGAGTCTGAAAGGCACATTAAGCAGTATCAGTCGGACTCAGATTGGCAAAGCCAGGTCAAATGCAACTGCTGCTGTAAGATTTTGGCTTCAAAACTCAGATGTGGGAAAAGAGGACATTAAAATGGAGTTGCATAGGCGCATAAAAGCCCAAATCAGGATTTTTTTTTCACTTAGCAGATGTTTTTTTCTCCACAATACTTCTTGCAGCCAGTTTGACAGTGTACCAGTGCAGAACTAACGCTGTCAGAGCCAACTACGTGTACTGCAGCACACAACAAAGTAAGGCACTACTGTGAGAAAGTTTGCCTCAAGGCTGTATTTCTAATAGACATTAAGGCCATAAGATGGAAACAAAAAACTATGAAACAACCATTAAAGAGATGCATTCACACAAGGAAAAAAATTAAACTGAGGGCAACATTTTCAGTGCAAGCAAGGGAGAATACCAAATATACTGCACTGAATCAAGTTTCCAGTGATCATTAGCTTTAGCTACTAGTCGGAGTTAGCTCTGAAATCTTTCTGTGAGTTCATTTTTCTAGAGCCACCCTTCTCTCCCCTCCCCATTGCAGGGCAGAGCTAAGAGCTTCTTGATTTGCTCTTCCCTCCTTTCCCTTCTCACCCTTCCCCTCATGCCCATAGGAGAGCAGGCTTCATCACTTTGGCTGCTTGCAGAATGGATAGTTTATGGTGGTGACATTATGCTTTTCGGGATACAGGATGAAGTCACTGCCCCAGGGAGCTGCCAGCGTGTGGAAGCACGATGTGGGTAATCGCTGGAGAGAGAAGGAAAGCCATGTGAATGTGCGCAAAGGGGAAGGGAGAAGAGGAAAGCTCCCCAGGGCCCAGCTAATAGGGCTGTATATTGGTAAGACAGATGTTTATTTCTTTCCTCTTCTCTTCTTTCTCTCACATGCACACAAACACGCTCATTTAATGATTGCAGGCAAACACAAGCATAGTCTTTCTTGTAGGACCAAATACAAAGAAAAAGCTGATTATGAGGATGCTATTGCTATACCTTCGGCTATAGCAAAGGGAGTACTGAAAGCTGCTGGAAAAATAAATTGCTTTTTTGCATCAAAGTTGCCTTATATTAAAAATGTCCCACTGTGTGAATTCCTCTGTGAAAAGAAAGCAAGAAGGACTGAGGTTGGAATTAGCTCTGGTAAACTGTAAAGAATGGAGGCTTTCCAGAATTCAAGTGCTGAGGCGGATGGCAGAGTGAGAAGGATTACATTTAAAAAAAAAAGAAAAAAAGCAAAGAAACCCACTTTCAATCTAACACATTTCAATTACTGAAATTATTTAATATTGGACCTTAATTTATTTAAGCTTCTTACTTTGACAAGAAGTTACTGCACACCAAAAGATTTACAGTGTATAGTGTTCCTCCTGCAATGACTTTGTGTTCATTGGTATGTAATATGAGGAGCTTTCCATGCTCCCTTATCACTGGGAAATCCACTGGAAAAGAATCATTTTTCAGACCTAACCCTCCACGGCAGAAGTGAGATCAGACTCTATGTACATATTTTGAGGCTGTAGTTAACGAGCAGAATTAATTGCATTAGTCTTGTAAAGGCCTCATCTTTCCCAACCTTGAATTCACACTTTAATGATGTTTTATGATGTGAAGTCTTCTGATCTTGAATAGCACCATCGTTAAAAAAAAAATCCTCCTATTATCACTCTAGCTGTCAGAGAATAACTAGATGCTAGTTTCACTGAGGAGAAAAAATTGGGGAAGTGATGATAGAAATAAATTATCTGTATGGGTGTCACTTTGCCTTCTCAATTAGGTCCCTGTAATGAAAGAGATGTTGGGATTCTGTGCTCATACAAACTCAGGCAACTTAACTCTTCCTTAGGAAGCAGAGCTGAATATCAAGGGTCAGGATAAACTGTATGGGTTCAAGACAGGAGCCAGATAAGGAGACTACTTATCCGCGGCTAGGTCCCCAGCTGCGAGGAGTTTCCCTGTGGTGGTGGGCTGGGGCCAAGATCAGGCTGAGGTCTGACTGGTGGGATCCCAGCTTTGCGTGAGCCTCCGCTCAGCCCTTTCCCTCATCCTGCTTACAAGTAGACAACAAAACCACCATGCTCTGCGGAAATTACTGGCAAGGCAGATCCATATTGATTGCTCCCAGATTTCTGCCTAAGAGGAAGATGTTTTCCATTATCATACAATAATTCAGTCTTTTGAAATTCCAGTACTTGGAGGGTAAAGTGCTTCCAGCACAGACCCTTCCTCTGTGGCCATTTTTGGAGGTTACCCATCTAAAGAGCTCTGTCAGGCTGGATGGATATTAGACACCAGTTCAGTGCAGTATTTTTAAAATTCAGCATATGTATCGCTCTATGCGCATAAGTGCTTTGCTAAATCAGGGTACCTTTGCACGACTTTCACATTCAAGGCAAGCTGAGCCCCAGAGCTCCAGGTGAAGCCCCAGATCTCCAGGCGAAACCCCAGAAGGAAAAGGCACTGGTGACAAAGCAGGCTGAAGATGGGAGGATCCCCTTATCCTTTTGCTGATTAGCTGCTAATTTGCTTCTGTAAAGGGATATTTCAGGCTTGGACTATAGTCAAGACAAAACCCAATTTGGTGGACGTTATGATTTAAGATCGAGAATACCCAGAGCACAGAAGAACAGACGATGGTCAGGGATGCAGTGAAAAAGGAATGCTGGCAGGGAGCAAGGAGGAGAGTCCAACTGCAGCTTGGGCAAAAGCAAAAAGAAAAAGCACAGCAGGCTGCTGCCGTCCAGGCCTGCAGAGCTCCCACTTCTTGCAGAGCCAGGAAGAAGAGCATGTTTCACAACTGTGAAAAACCACAAGTCTCTTCTGTCTGGAAATATCAGTGCATCTCCTGGCTGCAGCACAGAGATTGCTTTCAGAGAGATATCCCAACATCTCACAGTATCAAGGCTTATTTTGTTGGGGATTTTTTTTTCACTTTTTATGGATTATTGGAGCAGCTAAGAGCTTCACGTGAGCTCAAAACTATCTCGAAACAGAGAAAAAAACCAAGCAAATTTCCAGCTGCATTTTATTCTGTATCTGCAAGCAAAGTGTTCCAAGGAAAATGAAGATGTGCGGAAAGCTCATCTCACTATTGACAGTGGAAGCCTCTGAGGCATTTCAGGTACTTTATAGCTTTCAGTTAACTCAAGCAGGGAAAGTTAACAATAAAACTGTAGCATGGAAATGTTAAAAGTGCCAAACTCCACACAAAAATTAACAGGAGAGGAATCAACACAGCAGGGCATATGGGGAGCTCACATAACTTCGCTGTTCCTGCTGCAATCTTTGTTCTAACCAGATGAAGAGACACAAACATTCCTTGAAACTGTTAACTGAAGAGGTGAAATTTATTCGTAACTTAATTGCTTAAATCAGTCATCTTTGTAAAGATGTCCCAGAGCACAGAGCACATTGTTAAAAACAATTCAAGATACCAGAGATGTCAATGACAGTGTTGGCTGCTCTGGGGTAGCAATGAGAGCAGAGCCAGGAATCCTCAGGGCCGGGCTGTGGCCGCACTCCTGTGCATCAGCGTGGTGCAGGCTGGAGCGCGACTTCGCAGTGAGAGGGGCTGAGATGCCAGCACACGCTGCTGTACCCCCCAGCTCCTTCGGTCACAGGGACAGCGACGAAACAGCAAGGTGTCTTTCAGCTCAACCTGTGCCATTTCTCAGGAAAAGCAGTGAAGGTGGTGATTTGGTGAGTACGCAGCTTGCAGTCCACTGAGGCACCAAGGAAAGGGAGATCTTTGGTCTCTGTAGGCACCTGCCTCTCTCTGTTGACTTGATAGCGCACTCGCATAGTTCAGGAGTGCTTCACTAGGCATGTAAAATAAAGCGGTGAGTGAGGTGCCTCTGACGGGTGGATCAAACTCTTCCCCAACAGACAATACATTCAGTTTAGGAAGGAGGAGTAGGGGTACAAAACAATTCCTGCCTCTATTTATGGGACAAGTTAGCTGAAATTGGGTACAGGTCTTTAATGGATACCATGCAAAACCAGGTCCAGAAAGCAGAGAATATTTTTTTCAGCACAAACACAGGATTTGGAAATTGAATTCAAAGCTGGAAGAAACAAGATAGCTGAAAATATGCTCTCTAGAACAGTGTTCTTCATACTTTTGGATGTGCTGCGTACAAATTTGTACATTGCCTTTCCTGCCCACCTGGAAACAACCATGGAGAACCTCAAAGGAACACCTTGCCTCAGTCCAGGGACAACAGTTATAGAGCATTTGATGAAGCTGCTATAGAACAGAGTCCAGGGTTAGAACTTGCATATGTGAAAAATAACCTGAGAAGTCTCAGAAAAGCCACAGGCCAACACTATTTTAATGAAGCAGAAAGTAATAAAGTACTTGCCCATCCTGCCAGGAAAACAGATGTCTATGGGATCCTTCTGCCACCCATAGGAGAGCTCTCAGCTCTAGACAGAGCTTTGCTTGGATGCTAACCCCCTAGGTAACACAGGAAATTATGTTTAAAAAAACACCAGGAGCTAGTATGGAGACTTAAAAATCTAAGATAAGGGTCCTGTGGATATTAACACTTATGAAATCCACTGCTCCCTTGAAAAAAAAAAAAGCACAGATTATTATTTTTTTAATTGTCTGGGAAAAGCACATAGTTATTCTAAGCTATTTTATTCATTCCCTTGAGGTAATTTTACTAGCGGATATTAGAGTCCGAAAGGCTTGTGTTCATGTCAAGTTCATTATCAGTTGATGTGTCTGATATATTGTTTAACAATTTAATGGCATGAGTTCAAGTGGTTTGCAGCAAAGCAGAGGTTCGAACACGAAACCTGTGGTCTGGATCACATCAACCCAGGGGACTGGTGGAAATAGAGTAAGAATAAAGCACCAAGTAAAACAAGGCACAGTCGAACACAGATACATATTTTATGTAGTAGAATTAGAGGATGTTGCCAGCAAAACACACATGACCACAAGCTGATTGTTTATTTAACAGAAAACTGAGGATCTGAATGCCTGCAGCATCAGAAATTCATGTCAGAAGAAGTGGGATGTAATAGCATATAAAGAAACAGGCAAAGCCAATCAAGGGAAATCATGATTTGGGGTTAAAGGAAGGGGGGACAACAGCCTAGGTGCAGCTGGTGATGGAAACTAATGCTTGCAAAGGGAGATGTGGCTGTTTGGAGAAGTTGTCCAGCCTCCTGGGACGCACAGCAACGGACGAGACTTCTCCTGGAGAGGATCTCTTCAGAGGGCATTGGGTCTGCTCCTCTACCCCAAGGCTCACACGAGCCCTGTTGGGGCAGGACAAGGGCAGGGTGCTGGGCTGACTGACTTCGGCCCCTCGTGTCTGAAGGGAGACCCAAAGGTTCACGCGGCTATGGAAGGATCCCCAGAGGTTAATCAAACGCTGCCAGCGACCTCGGCGAGCAGCCTGTCTCTGAGAGCTTGGCAGGAGGTGGGGTACAGCAACAGTGCCGGGGACACTAACTCCAGGGGACACAACTTCGGAGGTGAGGAGGGAAGGGCACGAGATGCCTGGCACACGCATCCACCACGGCACCCTCAGCACAGCCATGGTGCGGTGGGGCTGGGGGGTCCCCATGGCGGCTCAGGTCAGGGCCCGGTGTCCAGGGCCCGGTGTCCAGGGCCCATCCCACCCCCGGCCAGGAGCAGGGCGGCCGGGGGGCTCCGGGGGCAGCCCCAACCCCGGGGAAGCGGGGACCTCCCTGGGGACGTGGCCAGGCCGAGGCCGGGCCGGGACATGGGCCTGGCTCAGCAGGGCCCACGGCCGGGCAGGGCTGTGGGGAGCTGCGGCATTGCTGCGCGGGCCCTGGGGGGGCTGACATGGCGTCCCGGGCCGCGGGGAGGTGGGCAGGACCAAGAAGGGCTGGTGGTGCCCACGGGGCCTGGCACAGCACGGTCCAAGAGACCGCGTCAGTGGAGCACCCGGGCGACTCTTTTCTTCTTCCCATGTAACACTATGCTGCTGTGTGTAATGCTAGGCTGGAGGAGGAGGCACGGTCTAGAGAAATTTTTATTTACTCTTTATTTGGCATGGGAGCAGACGGGTTGAACAAAATCTGGAGGGGATCTCAAGGTTCCTGGTCCCTCTTCGCCCCAGGACTGGTGTCGCCAGCGCTGCTGTTCCAGGCATACTAGCACATTTCAGAAGCCTGTTTGTGGTTTCAGAGCCTTAAAATCTTTACAGCAGTATTCATTTCTTGTGGGTTTCCCAATAAGATAAAATACCAAGGACAAGTCAAACAGCAAAGCATGAACTATTTTATTTCTCCCCACTTTCTATTACTAAAAGAGCATGAGAAGCACTTGAGGGCAGTTTGCGGAGTGCATCTACCATCCAATATGACAAGTAGGTTAATTGGAATGAAGGAAAATGTGACCCTTGACTACAACTGCCCCTTAAGGGTATTGAGTTTAATGTTGTTGTTATTGTGTTCTGCAACATCGTGAGGCAAAACACAGCGACAGGCTCTTCTCAGCACAGGAGCTGTTCTTAACAAATGGAGCTGCACCGAGTGACTTGGATTAAATTTGACTAAATCTCGCCCCAGGAAATCTTTCCCTAGAAAATCCTGTAGCACTCACAAATATTTTAGGAGTGACAATGCTGGGTGTCCAGCTCAGCGGAAAAGCACACGGGCTATAAGGGAGCAATATGATATGCATCTTGCAGGCAGGAGAATCTGCGGATCACCTGCCATTTCTGTTGCTGGCTGTGCGTGCAAAAGAATCAGCTCGGTGACTTTGTGTGAATGTTGAGGGGGGAAATAGTAATCTTTTTTCTTTTTTTCAAAGAAGGAGAAGGCATTGCAAGAAAATGTGTGCAAATTAATGTTAAAGAATGGTGATTTTTAGTCTAATTCACTTGAATGTTCTGCTCTGTTGAATGCAAGACAGTCTCTATGGAAATTCAGACAGTAAGAGTCGGGGCTACACACATTCAAATTTGGGTTGACCTCATTACAGCTCAGTGTTAAAAGCTGTTACTAACGTGGCTAGAGCTCGTTCTTGTAAATTGGCCCTTCAGTTTCTATGGGACTGCTCCATGGAATCAGGTTTTGAAGAAGGAAACGAGTTGTACTCCCAGCACTGGGATTTCCTCCATGACTAACTGGGAAGCACATGGAGATGCCAGCAAGCACAAGGCAGATTTTACGCCCTGGCTGGTGTCCCTGCAGGCTGATGCCTCCTTCCCTCCCTCTTGCCCCCATGCAGCACCAACCAGAGGAGGGCTGCACTGGTAGAGGAGGACGGTGGGTGGTGGGATCCCACTACTGTTGCCCAAAAACCTGAGCGAGGCCCACTTGGTTTTGTCACTGAGGCCTGTTCTTGCCTGGGCATTGAAGACCACTGGGAACCAGGTGCCAGCTCTGGCAGGAGCTCCTGCCTGGAAATGCGTTCCTGAGGCAAAGGGTCTGGGCGAGGGCACAGCTGTGGACAGAAAGGCCACGTGCAAGGTCATAATACTCCCAGGAAAAGCCCAAACTGTGGGAAATGGTAGGAAAGGCAGTGTTAGCAAGAGGAAGAGAGAAAAATGTGGTGTGAGGAGATCCTGAAATCAGCTGGGATATGTATACCAGTTAGATCTGGAAGTGCTAGCAGGAGTTTTTTTTCTAGGCAAAGGCTATTTTTAGTTGGGGGATGTGAACAGTAGTAGGAAATAAAAATAAAGAAATAAGGTCTCAAGAATAAGCCGTGGGCAAAGCTGAAAAATATATTTGTAAATAGAAATCAATCTACCTTACCTATGATTTTCTATATTGTACCTGCTATAGTAATCCTTAACTGAAACTGGAAAAAAAGATTGCTCACATCTGCACATGAGGTACCAGGAGAAAAATGCAGAAAGGAATTCTCTCCGAAATAAGCATAAGGGAAACATTGTCCTTGTTCCTTGTCCTTGTCACAAAACAGAATTGACCCAAAACACAAGTTTTTATACATCTATTTGCATATTAGCTGTATTATTTCACCTTAAACAGAATCTGTTCCATAGGTTCAGTCATACATGGCTTCACTGGGAGCAGGATTGGTACCCTGCCTCGGACTATCCGAACAATAAGCAACAAAACCGTAAGTGTTCCTTAGACCCAAATCTGTTCTCTGGCAGCAAAGAAAGGTTTCAAAAGTCTTCAAAAGGTGAATTATTAAATGAGGTGAAAGTATTTTTCAAACTGTGGTAGAGCTTGACCTGTGCCCTGTTGAACAGTGATTTGAATATTTTGAATTATCTGAACAATTTTTACATCCTTGGGTTTCTCTGGGATTCATAAATGACTTTGCTGAAGGGTGCAATTGCTGGGGAACATTAGCAAAATACTTACCGCCTCTTGAAATCTTATGGAAGACGCCTGCCTTACATCGATGTAGACCTTAGGGAAACAGACCATTGGTGGTTATTTTTGACACCTCCATAGAGGACAGTGAGTTTAAAAGCACAGTCTGATAAGCTGCTCTTGTTGCTGGTGTGGGTTACTGCTCTGCCCTGCTGCAGCTGTTTGTTACTCCTTGACTCTCCTGGCCGCTGGTCAGCCCTGAGGAGCACGCCCTCAGCCATGCTGGTGTGGCTTTGCCTGGTGACTCTCTGCGTGAGTCATCTGTTGAATGATCCCTTTTGCCTTTATCAAAAACCAAACCAAAAAAACTCCCGAACCCTTTATAGTAGGAGTGGGCTTTTAAACCTGAGTGTTAATGACATCAGAGGAATGATTAAACCAGAACAACTAATTTGGCAGCAATATTGGATTCTGACTAGAGTAAAATAATGACTGAACTCGGATCACCAGTACTCCACTCAGTTTGTCTGTCTGGGATGCTACATATTGTGGATACTACTAGTGAACTAGGTCTTGAACCAGTTTCTGCATGTGTCTTAGCATCGGTTTGTGAATATATCTCTGGGAGTTTTCCTACCTTGCTGTTCCAAGAAGCACTTTTTTTTGGTTTGATATTTGCAGCATACAGAGTGACTGGAAAAAACAGAGCGAAATAAACCGACTTTTTGCTGGTACATGAAGAAAGCAGAAAGGAAAGAAATGTTATTGTTCTTAGATAGACCTGAAAGTAATAGCATTGTACAGATAAAGAAATATTTGGAAGCACATTAGCACTGTGATATTCCATCTGGGACATGGAAATAACTTGTCTTGTTGGTGCTCGTTTTCAGACAACAGAAATGAAATCATGTCTCCAGCATGGAAAGGTCAGCCAACAAGATTTTGCTAAATTCATCAAACTGTGCTCCCCACTGAGTAGCTATCACTGGTGTGCACTAAAGTAACATAGGGGCTGATGGTGTTTTCACCCAAACAGCAAAATGTGGCCAGAATAGGAGCTGAAAAAAAATGCATTGATCTTTTCATTTCCTGTGTACTGAGAAGTAGGATTCCCAAGATGAAACTTAGCACATATCTTTCTTTCCTCCCCCATCTTTTATCTGGCAAAAAAACACTTAATGCCTTTAGAGGGAAACCACTGTTCCAGCCAGCATCACCTGGCAGTAACAAGATGCAACAAAGTTCTCCAAGACTTCAGTTCAATATTTTTATTGAGCAATAAAATGTAAGTCGAACCTGATTCTTCTCCTGAAACCAAGAAGAAAAAAAATCATTTGGTACAAAATTGTGTAAGGAGATCCTCGCACATTTTGAAACTGGTTCAAAGCTACAACCGTAATTGTCACAGCATCCACAGATTAGATGACATTTACAACAGTTTTTAATTAAATTTACTTAATTTAGATATTTATCAGCCAGAATCCATTGGCACAGTTTCTTCCAGCTTTTTTAAAGGTTAAATGAGCAATATGTGTAATGAGGTCTTTAAGGGAATACAAATTGTGTCAGCCTCGAATTATCCCGAAACCCAGTACTGTGCTGGAGGGTTTGTAGAGCGCTGGCGGAGGGGAAGGTGCCTCCTGCTCACTCAGCTGACACCAGAGTGCAGTGTCCGACCTTCACACTGACTGCTCCTGCCCAGGTCGGAGCCTGTGGTGCGATCACAGCACAGACTTATCTGGCTCCAGGATAATAATATGTTCACAGCTCCAGCCTCTCACGAATGCCACTCATACCGCTGTTTCCAGGGGTCTTGAAGATGCCGTGAGGTAGTTGCTGAGGAAGATTTTGTTAAAGGCTTCTCGGGAGGCACCGAGCTGGGACAAGACCTTCTGAGGTGTGGCGCAGTGGCAGTAGCGAAAAAGAGTAGTGCAAGCCCAGCTGGCTGAGGAGATCCTTTGCATCTCTGGAATAGCTGAAATGCTTTGCTGAAGTCGGGTTCAGGGGGAGGAGAGCAAGGAAAGTAATGTGCTCTTTTAATCCCTAAGCTGAACACCAATCCTCTTCTTCCTTTACATCACGGGCGTGCTCTGCGTACGCATCGACTGTGCCGTTCAGCATGGCACTACTGCGCCTTTTAAAAAGTCTATGGTGAAGCGTGTTTTGGAAAGAACCTTATCACAAGCCAGCACAAGGCAGAATGAAATGCACTACTCTGAAAAGGGCAATTACAGTGAAACTACATATGAGAGTTGCAGATGGACGCAATATGTAGTTGAATGACTAACAAGGAAACACAGTAGATGGCCTCCTAACAGCACATGGACCATATGGTATAGCAAAACTTGGGGAATCGTTCTCATCAACGTGGCAGTTTTATAAACGCCAAGGTAAAAAACCACATAAGCTCTTTTGAAAATCCTACTGAGTGTCTCATCTCAAGCTGACAGATTTGTTCAAAGCTAGCCTTATGGGTTCAGATATTACAGTGCTGAATATAGTGAGAATAAGATAGGACAGAACAGAAGACTCCAGTGAAAGTCCATGCAAGATGGTAGAACTCTGCTAAATTCAGCATCACTGAATTCACTAAATCCAGCATCAGCACTGATTAGATGTTGGTCAAGTTATTTTTACATTAGTTTTTACTTCTTCACACAATTTGGTGATAATAAGTTGCATCTAGTAACACAGAATACTTAATTACCCTACATGCTAGAAATAATCAGCCCTGATTCTTTCTGTCCAACTATGTATTGCAATTTTGCAGGAAGGTCTTCACCATAGATAACTCACACATGTCTAAATGCACCTGTTGTTGAAAACAAATACTCAGATAAACTGTGCTGTCAGGTACTGGGGAAGAGGGAGCTGACCACGGGGGAATTAGTGGCAAAGAATGACTGGAGAAAAAGGGGCTCAGTGCTGAACTTCCTTTTACATTACCCATCCACAGGTAAAAATCAGCATTATTATTATTATTTCACTAAGATTCTCAGAACTGGTGGTTGATCTGGGTCCTCCAGCACAAAACATC
Source organism: Buteo buteo (assembly GCF_964188355.1). Lineage (NCBI taxonomy): Eukaryota > Metazoa > Chordata > Aves > Accipitriformes > Accipitridae > Buteo > Buteo buteo. The sequence goes on along the minus strand of NC_134195.1, from coordinate 7,175,219 downwards.
TAAAGGAATGCTTGGTTGCCAGTCTGATTTAGATGCCTCTACTTGGGCATGCCAGCTAATTACTTTTGGTCCTGACCATATGTCTGCCACAGTCTTTAAGTGTTGCTGTCTGACAGTGGAGCTCTCAGGTTGTATTGGTAGCTTCTTGTCAAAAGCTGTGGCTAAAAGATAAAAACCATATCCTTGTGATGAGTTCAGCAACGGTACCAGGCATTTAGTGCTTGCTCAGTTTGTCACTTGTCTTTGACAGTGTCAAAACCACTGCTCTAAAGTCTGAGGTCCTGAACTCATTGTGCTTGTCTTATTTGATCCTGATTATCTTAAACAATCTGACAAGACACTGGGAAATGGAAACATGACATTTATTATTCTGCAGAATGAAGGATTTTATGTTCTAGCATATTTTTGGCAAAAAGCAATAAGAGAGTCACATTTAAGGATATAGCAGACAGCTCTTAAGCAATATGCTAACTTATTTCTTTCTGTCCAAACCGTAAGCTATATGACAGCTGCCTTTCTAATGAGAAAAATGCAGTAATGATTACTTGTATGTAGTGATTGGCAACAGTTTTTTGAATTTCTGGTGAGCATAACTCTCTGATCTGTTTTTCTTGTGGTAGTTTACATACAGTTTCTAAAGTTTGCATTGTTAGTCATACCTATATTTAGAACTTTCATTAGTGATGACTCAAGACAAGCAGAAAAAAATAGAGAAAAGATATGACTGTAAAACTCAGCAGTGGTGAAGAAAAATTGGTATCCTTAATTTCACTCTGTGGCAGTGTGCATCTTGAATTCAAATTGGAATTAATTTAAGCAGTCAAAAATGTTTTTAAAATAATTGACAGTGCAGAGAAACTAATTTATAAGCTGATTTTTATACACTGATTTTTGCTTTAATTGCTGTAAGTGCTTTCTTTCCCTGATTAAAAAGGAGCTAATGTAGCTTAAGGCAAATGCATTCAGTTATTTATTTTAAATAAAGAACTCTGATTTCATTTGCCAGGTAGAAGGGGCAGATGGGATGTTGATTCAACTTTTCGTCAGAGAAGGGACAGTAAGTCAAGTCAAGTTTTGCTGAACTGTGGGTTTTTTTAGAATATACAGCATGCATATAGTAAAACATGTATATTTTTCTCCCCTGTTCTCCCAAATGCTCCTGACAGTGGCCTTTTCATGTTGGCATAGGATGACCGGGAAGCTTCATGCCGACTGGGGCCTTTGCCATTGCAGTCCCAAAGAGCACAGCAACGTTCAATTTGAACGAGCCAACGCATATGGATTTCTACAGTGATGGTAAGGAAAGTGCAGGCAGCATGGCATGGCCAGGTTTGGTTGACCTGAGCCCTAGTTCATTGCGTGAAATCGAGTGCCCCTTCCAGAAAACATCCTGTTCTCATTTTTGCCTTCCCTTGCCTGGCTAGAACAGCACCCTGGTCCTCCAGCGTAATGGTCTCCCTGCGGTCACACTGGCTCTCCTGTCAAGAGCTGTGACCCTGCACAAATAAACAAAACATGGGTGGCTTAAGAAAAGGTTGCAAAGATCTCTCTTACAGCCTCATAGTCTTTATGTAGCCACCTGGATCTTTCATATTGTGTGGTATTTCATACTAATAATAAAGTATACAGAGTGGGTTTTTTTACAGAAACAAACCAATTTGAAGAGAATAAAGATTAGTGTGAAAAGAAGGGAACAGGCAAGGAGAGGATAGAAAGATACTATGAAAAATAATATTGTGTTTTCTTCATCTGTATCTTAAGAGCAACATGGATAAATTGTGGTTAGTATGTGGATTATGTAAGACATTGGCCTAATTCTGCCCTCATCTTTCTTCTAGAACTGCCCTTTTGACTTACTCTGTGAAGGTGAAAATGCAAAGTTTCAGCCAATTTCCTAAAAAAGGAGTTCCCCAATTTCTGCATTATTTTGAGGGTGAGATGCTGCCCAGAATTAATTCAGTCTGTTGGATACTGCAAGGTCACTCCTAGACATACTTCACAAGAAGAGATTAATTTATAGTTGGTGTAAATTAGTGCAGCTTCAGTGAAGTCAATTGAATTACTCTTGCTCAGTTCAGGTCTTGTAGTCAGATTGCCTCTGGAATATGAAGTATATCTTGTCTACTATCAGTGGAGAAGCTAATTTAATCTTTCTAGGTGATAAAGAAGAGGGGCCAAGCCTTCCTTTCAAAAGGTAAGAAAAATGAATGTACATTTTAGAGGAACGCTGAGAACATTTAAATGAAAAAAATCCTGCAGAAAAATATCATGTCACTGATATAAGGAAAAAATGCAGCTACTCAGAGAATTGATACCCCAGGAGCAGATATGAGGGGCTGGAGGTGGTGGCCAGCTGTAGGGCAGCAATATCTGGCACTGGGCTGCACTCACAGAGGAGAGATGCAGCAGGGCCCATTGACTCCTTCTCTCTGGACAGAGAACTTCCAAGAGTGGGAAGAGGGAGCTCAGCCGATTACTGACAAGATCACTAACATGCTGGTGCACAACGGTGCAAGATCAAGTTGCCTTTTTTTGACCCAGGAAAGTATTTTTAGAAGGACGTGCTCTCAGCCTCATTGGTTATTTGTTCACGCAGCTAGCTCAGTTTTCAACCACTCTTCTCATAGCTGAGGACACCGAGTAGACTTGCAAAGACTCACAGTTTGTGTGAGGTGTTTGAAAATTAGCCTCAGCAGTTTAGCTGCTTTACCGAAATACCTCTGTAGCATATGTATCAAAGCACCTGGAGATGGGAGCATTCATTATCCATCTACCCATCAGCAAATTCAGCATTAAAGAGGGACCAAAAGGCTCAATACGTATGTGCACACAAATCCAGACACATGTGGATGGTGCATAGCTGGAAAATCACAGCTTTGGGTGTATTTTGCTATTTTAATAGAAAAATGATCATTCTGGGGCACATGTGTATACTTTCCAGAATATTTTCCTGATCAGCTCAGTTTTCCTGAGTGTTAGGCTTTAGTATAATATCAGTTACTCACCAAGTGCTCTTTGGGAAGGCTGTGTGGCAGTAACATAGAAGGAAAATATTTTCCCTCGCATTAAAAATAACAATGTTGTCTGGAGATTATGAATTACTTCTGATTTTTTTATGTTTATTTCCCTGAGACAGTTGAGTGGAAAATGAAATAGCCCCTCATTATAATTTAGTATGTAACTTCAGGAGAAAAAAAAAAGGAGCATTTGCCTGTATTTTGAAAAGGCTTTAAGACTACCACAGTATGCTGCCTTTGCCAGGAAAGGGTACACAAAATAAAAAACCAAAGAGAAGAAGATACTAGAAATTATTTCCTAACATCTAACCCATCTGCAGAAAACACAGTGGGCCAAAGTAGTGCTTTCTTTTTTTCATGAAGAAAAATCTTGCTATTGTGAATTAGATCCAAATGCCTGTGTTTTGATATGATACATTGCTATTTAACACAGGAAGGAGTTTTGTGAAATCTGCTCCCAAAGAAGTAATTCTGAACAGGAATTTAATGCAAATATCAAAGCTGCTTCAGAATGCTTATGGTCAGAAGTATTTATTTTTTGTGAAGCCACTGTAGGGTGTTGACGAATTTCAGATTTTGATTTTGAGATCCAAGCACTGACTAATAAAATAGATAACAGCTGTCCATGTAAGTATGCAGACTACCATTACCATTCATTTGTTTCTTTGAGGTGGAAGTATTTTCGCAGTAAGTTTCAAAAATCTCTTTAAAATACAGTTCTACAGAGAAAAAAAATTACTTTTGTGCTGATATTCTGGGGTTTCTGCCATCACAATGACAACTAGCTCAAATCTGCTCTGTTTACTGGCAGAAGAACAAGGTTTCTAACTGCCAGCCTGGACAGGGAGGAAGCTGGTGGCAGTGGGAGATTGCCTGGGTCACCCCTGGGGTCAATGGCGCATGTGACAGCTGTAAAATGTACTTTTGCCCCAGAATAAAGCAAGAAGATACATTTCTCAGTTCATTTTTTTAGCAACTTCTCTGATTCCTGCCCTTGTATTTCTGTTTCATGCTGTTTCCATGCAACATAGGATTCAACAACCCAGAAAGATGTTGCTATCGAAATACCAGCCCCTTTTTCTGCAAAGCCACTGGGTCAAGGTCTTTTGCTCAGCTAGTGATGACTGGCTCTGTTTTTTCACAGACATTAAGGAGATCCTTCTTTTGAAGGATCTCCTTCTTCTACTCAGCTGCTTCTCATTTAGTGATGTTTTTTAAAAACCTTCTTCATGTTTATGCCTATTTCCAAGTCACATCATCTGGTTTAACCACACTCCATGTGCAAAAATGTCACCTTGCACTGCTCTGCTAAAAAAAAGAGGGTGAAAACCCAAACCTACCCTCTGCTGAGAGTGTCTGAGTGTATCCTTCCCTGTAACAGGGAGAAGACCCCCATCAAAGTAAATCATGCAAAACACCAGCAGTGCTACCCCTGCTAGACTTACAGAGTCCATTTAGTCTCCCATTGACCAGATCACCTTGGAGTACACACTGATAAGTGCCAGGATACCAAAAATAGACTTAAAAGCCAGAAGACTAGAGTGTCCCTCAGAAAAAAAAAAGGGCACAAAATCAGTCTCCCAAGAGACAGAAATACACATCACACCGCAAGAGATATTAAATGTTTAAAGATGCTGTGTCAACCTGTGCGGGCTCCTGAGTGCACCCAGCGCTGCTTGGTCTTCCCGAGGATGCCTCTAGGACTGGCGCTTCTTCTCTCTTTTTCTTTTTGAAAAATAAGAAATTAAAATCTGACTCAGTTACCAAGCCGAAGCATGGGATGCCTTGGCGTGACTCCTGCCCCTCGTGCGTTGCCCGTGGCCCTGGTGCGCAGCCGTCACCCGCAGCACTGCGCTGGGGGCTGGGTGCCAGGCGAGGCGGTGGGGTGGGCTGGAGGTCCCGGAGGGGTGGCAGCAGCCAGGGCCACCACGAGGAGCTACACAATGGGGGTGCTGGCTCGCAGGGCCCTGCGTGCCAAACACCTCAGGAGACGGGTGCTCCCCAGTGGTGCCTTTGCCCTGTGAACCACCCCGTGAGATGACCCAGTGTAGAAACGCGAGCCCCCTCTCCTGCCGTCAAGAGTGTTTTAGTAGCGCGATGTGGGAGGGAAGCACAAGAGTTAGGCACTGGGGCCATGAAGGCATGCACAAACCTCAGCCTCCTTTTCCCAGCCTGATTCTAGCACATCCCCTCAACTGGGGAGTGGTGAGGTGGGAGACCCACAGACAATGCTGCTGGGCACCATTACAGTAGCTCTACAGCTGCTTTCCATTAACCACGTCGGATATAAGTTGGCAAGCAGGGGGATGAGAAATTGGGACTTATATGTTAGCCAGCTCCGGCATGCAGCTACCCTGTGTTGCAATTAGCCTTTCTCTTTAAAATCCTTCCAGGCTCTGCTGGGGCAGCAGGCAAGCCACTGTGCTGCAGCATGCAGCTGCTGGGGCGGTTTTGGCATGTATCATGTCCCAGCGATGAAGTTTGTGGGAAACTCCGTTAAAAACCCTGTGTTTTTTAACACAACAGAGCTGAGATTTCAAACCACGAAAGAAAGGCTCTGCTGTCATTGCTCACGCACTGCCGCGACCCTGCTCGGTGCAGTTAGGACAGCGTTCTTCACTTGTGCTATGAGGCAGGGTGCCCATCTGTAAGTACATAATCTTTACTCAGTGCCTGAGTATTCAGTACAGCTGAATCAAACTGCAATCATGTCTTCCCACTGTGTCTCCACAGGTTGGTAGCCACAGACCTTGATTTCTAATGCAATGAGGCATTGCTAATTAGGATGACTTTCTTTTCTTTAGCTTAATAAAAATATGCTCCATCCAGAAATGGGACTGAAAGAAGCCCAATGCAAGGGAAGAGTAGGGAATCCCCAAACTGGATTTTAGTACCTTCAGTAGAACAACAACAACAACAAAACAACAACAAAAAGATAATATAAACCCCAGATAATTAAAAATTGCAAATTAAAAATTTTTGAAGGGTGTTCATTTCTTATGCAGTTGAATCCCCTATAGTAAACCAAGAGGATAATATCTCCCATTCTTCCAAACTTTTATCCATTTGGCATGTGTCACCACAGACCCAGGAATGGGCTAATTAAAATTGTTTTGTTGCTAATGACAGTGCATCTTCTTTCACTAAAGAGTTCAAACTACAGCCTTCCTCTTGATCTACTGTGAGATTTTTTAATCTCTAAATTAGAAGAAAAGCATATGCCCTTTTAATGCCTATAAGAATTTGAGCTTGTTAATGCAAAAAAAAAAAAAAAAAAGAAGTAGGATTTCTATTATAGCTGTTCTTTAATTATGGAACAGCATGTGCAAGAAGACTCTTTACTCATAACTGTGTCCTCAATTCTATTACACATTTTAGCGGAGAATGCATGTAATAGAAAAACAGCAATAGACTGTGGAAATTGTCCAGAGCCCTGCTCTCCTAGAGAAAAGATGCCAATGGTATTTTTGTACTGCTACTCCTCAGCAGCCTCTTTGCACTTTCCTCCGGGTTACTTGCACAGCATGACTCACTGCCTGATGGTTTCATTGAAACAGAAAAACACACACACAGTAATGATTGCATTCAATCATAAACTACAATCAATACAGCAGAGTTTAAATGTTCTGTGCCCTAGCAAGCCACTACAGGGTTCCCCCCACCCCACCTCATGTTATTCCCCGAAGAAATGATTTTTCATTTCTAAAGGATAACAGTTGTTCCAAGTGTTCTAGCAGATGTAGTTGAGTCTCTCAGAATGAAATATGTAGGTCAGAGCAGGAGGCATGCATTGTTTGCTTTGATGTACCTTCATGTCAGCCCTTCTTTGGATGGAAAAGCCACTTCACAATACTTACTGACTGCCTCGCGGGAGTCTCACTGGAGGGACCTTACAGCAGCCCCCCCCCCCCCCCCCCCCCCAAGTTCATCTGGGGGTATCGGGTGGGCAGGGATATTTGTGTTCAAACCACAGACTCTCTGGCCTTTTATTTATGGACACCAGGGTATAAATCTCAACCTAGTACTCAAGTGAAGACAATTATCTCGATGAAATCTTTCTTTGTGTGCATCACAACACCATTGCAGAGTTTGGGAAACTCAGAGGCTCTGATGAGAAATGGCTCCCAGGAGACCCCGGCGAGACTGAAAGTAGGATGGGGTGGGAGAAGGATGAGGGGAACATAGACAGGTCAGGATGCAGGGAGCCTCTCCAGGAAAAATAATAAACATGACTTTTGGCCTTTAGAGACACCATGTGTCCCTGTGCCAATCACAATTCCCTGAGGGAAATATCCTCTCTTCGATGCCAGTAAAAAATCTGGTTTGGTGTTAAGTATTACTTAGTCTTTTGCGGTATCTTCAAAGGAGAGGTGTCCAAAGGAATCACATCTGCCCCACAGTTCTGATGCTCTAACAGAAACCACCACTGTGGTATCTCCTTCCCATCACAGATCAGGAGACATCCCAGCACACACCCCAGCAAACTCAAATTCCCATTTTCTTAATAGCCACCCTGCACTAGGAGCTAACAAAAAAAAAAGGTTTTCCCTTTTCCTCTTAGCAGTGGTAACTGTTAAAGATGAAAAATAACTCCCAGAAGGCCAGTATAAAATGAAATCATGCCAGCAAACCCTAAATAAAGGTTGCAATTCCAACATGTCCTCTGTTACGCTTGGGATGTGCAGTAAGTGACAGCTGAATAAATCAAACCCCTGGAGTTCCATCATAACCATCAGGTTAAAAGTGTTATTATCTCATTTTAGCTAAAAGTTCTGATTCCTCAAATCTGGGAGATCTTGGATTGTATGCCACTCACATTAGAGCTGGAAAAGGAGTAGTGTAACTGTCTAAAAAACAGTCTCTTTTTTTTGGTCATAAATCAGTGTTCCTAGTTTCATTCGGCTGCCTGTCTCCCTTTCTTCCTCTCCCCCCGTTTCCTCCTCCCACTCGTTAGTCTGTTCAGCACCTTCGGTGAGTCACACAGAGCAGGCTGACAAGTGAAGTCAAGTTCGACTTCATATAAAGTTCCTGCAGAGCCCTTCTGCTGTGCGGTTTGCTGGGTGCCACTCCAGCTCCTTCTCCTTCCTCTGAACCTGGGCTAGGATGGACCTTCACTTCTGAGGATGTGCTTTTGGGACTGCAAGTCCTCAGCTGCACCTGGAAATCTGAGTTGTAGGCATTTCTGTCAATCAAACAGCTCACACAGGAGAGTGTAGGTGAAAATCTGGAATTTACACCTCTTGCAAACAGGCTGCAAGCCTGAACCTTGAATTATGTCATGCTAATTTAAGCCTGAGGGAAGGAAGGAATAGTCCCAATATTGGCTAACTCTGTCTCCTGTCTCTCCCTGCCACTGAATATGTCAGCCTTAAAATTTCTGAAATGGATCTTGCCTTATCACATGAAGTGTCAGCAGAGGCCACAATATTTAGGTCATGATAGCTTACTGTACGACAGCTCCCGAAGCAAGGACTAAGAGCTGTATTCTCTGATCCCATTTCAGTAAGGTCTATAAGCATGTGCCTAACCTTAAACACACAGCGATCCCTGAAAAACCCCAAAAGGCTGTTCTGATCAATGCATTAACAGGCACAAGGTTTATGGCAGTTTTACTAGTTCAATAGCACTTTCCTGAACCAGATTTTAGTGCATGATGCAGACTCTCTACTTTAACCGTCTGGCTGAGATGTTGTGATGTCTCAGCAGTAGTTTCCTGGGCCCAGGAGAGGCACCCAGACTGCCCAGTTGGGTAACGAAGCACTCAAATCTGTCAGTGGGGAGGGTAACTGGAGCAGAACGGCACGCCAGAAATCTTCTCTGTTGAGGACAGAGTTGCTGAGACATCAGTGATGATCTAGAGACCCCTCCTCTATAGCTTGGGGGCCTGATTCTTGACTGATAACCAGCCCCCTTGGCTTTGCAGGACCCGGACCATGCCATCCCCTCTTACCCAAAAGGCACTGATGAGCCTTGGTGTTATCCTGTGCCTCTGAGCAGTGCAGTGGTGAGTTTGTTCTGAGAAACCTGGGGCTTTTTCCAGCCTGAGGAGCTGGTGGGGTGAGCTGAAGAGGTAGACAGGGGCTGGGCTTTGCAGGCACAGCCACTCTCCCTCATTGTGCATCTTCTAGGAGCTGGGGAGGTGCAATTGGTTATGGCTCTCCAGGATGTTCTTCCTCTTTGCACCCTTCATGCTTTTGTCATGCAACAGTTTCCAGGGAAAATCAGAAACAGTCTCGGGAGTGAATCTGGGACCTCCTTTCTGTCCCTTTTTAATGTAGCAGCCCTTACACAAGAGTCACCCAGCATAGCACTTTCCTCCTGTGTTCGCTCTGTTTCCTCTTTAGCCTGGCGGTAAGCCCGTGTAGGTGGAGTTAGCAGATGCAAACCTTTATCGTGGGGCGGATTTGTTACCTGGGATTTTCCCTCAACGTTTACGCAGATGGTGTCCGTCACTGCTGCAGCTCTTCGTGCTGAACTTTGTACGTGTGCCATGGGCTGGGGTGCCAGTTGGACACCCTTGGGTACCAGGTGCTACCCTACCTACAGCAACAGAGCTGGGTCACGGCAGCAGGTGCTAGGTGCCCAGAAAGGTCCTAGACCAGCTAGGGGGTGCCTGCTGGGATTTGGGGGCTTTCTGAACAGGTGCCTGAATGGTGCCTCAGTCCCAACACAGATGGTAAGGAAGTGGTCTGGATCTTGCTATTAGTGCTCAAGTCTTAAACAAATCTAACTCTTTTCCTGCTGTTGCCGAAATGGCAGTAAATCCTCATTGCACTTGTACAAGTCCTATGGCTGCAGCTATTAACAAGGCTTAGAGAACTCTTAAATATAGTCCTTTTTCCAAAGCCTGGGAAAAGCCTGGTTTGTTATGAGGAAAAGAATTTTTTAAGTCTGGGATTGATTACTGCTTGCTCTTTTATGTACATTTAAGTATTAGGTCAGTTCTGAAAGATGCATAAATTACTGAACCCAAACTGTTGAGTTAATAAGAATGATATTTTCAAACTCTTCTGGTTCCATTTTAAGTTCCCATGGTATTAATGCCATCAGAATAACTTACTGCAACTGAAATGCACCGCATTCAGGGCTAAATTATGCTAAAATAGGTCAAGCAGCAGTGAAGGCAGTTATTTTGACTGAACTAGGGTTAACAAGATGCATGTAACAAATGCCTCAGGAGAACAATCACATGCACTCGCTGCACATGATACCACAGCAGGATACCCATAGCTTCAGGTTCCAGCTAAATGGCATCATGGTGTGCTCTTTCGGGCAAGAAAATAGTTTTACAATTGTTTGAATATGATCCCCTCAGTTTATGTGATGTAACCTGACAGTTTAAAGGGTCCCATAAGTACATTTTCACTGAAGCCTATGCAACTTCTACATACTCAACTAGGCTGTTTTTAACATAAAGCAGAGGGAGCGCAAAGAAGTAATTAATGAAAAAGCTGATACCTTCTGAGACTCCTGGCATGACAGCATGCCCAGCTGCCTTTCCACTTGTTTCTGAATAAAGAAAGAAGTCAGGAGGCAGAATTTAGCCTGAGGTATTAAAATTGGACTCAAGCTGAAGTAGAGCATCTGAACATCCTTGGACTTTATGTTAAAGAGATGAAATACACTTCTAGCCTTAGTCATCTTTGTAACAACAACAACAACAACAACAACAACAAACCATAAGGAGTTTTCCCCTCAATTTCTTTGTTTTTTCAGCAGTTCCATATATCACATATGGAACAATATGTAATATTTATTAATGTTGCCTTGCCTTGCCTTGCCTTGCCTTCCTTTCCTTTCCCTTCCCTCTTTTTAATTTTTCCTTTTTTCTTTCTTTTCAAAAAGCCTCTACTATGAATTGCTGCACTTGTCTTTTGAATGCTTTAATCACATCTGTGGGTTAGGGAACAAATACCTTACAGTGGAAAAATGAAGCAGAGTAAAACACGTAGACATATTGATTAAGCCTGCTCTCACCAAGCACCTGGACCCAAATACTTAAACGTATACACTTTGTGCATAAACAAATTCTGCATCTAATATGTCAGAGCCACATCATTTTTCAGAAAGTTCATATATACACAGAATTAAATTTAGGAACATTTATGAAGTTGTGTTGGATTTTGCTTATCCAAGAGCACAGGATATTTTTCTGTAAAGCTATTTGATGATACTGAGTGCTAAAATGTTATAAAATTTCCAGTCATTACAGCTATGTACATTTTTATGAGGGGTTTTGAATTTATTATTTACCCGAGCAGGGAGAAAAAGGAGACAGAGAAGGAACAAACACATACTCTAGGAAAACCACTTAAAGAAAATGATTATATAAAGAAATAAGGTTTCTACTGTAACCAAAACACTGTTTTAGTAGATTTTCTTCACTGAAAGTTTCTATAGCAATTTCACATCTGGCTGGGCTGCTTTTAATACAATGTAGGGAGAGTGCAAAGTCATTGATGAACAGTCATGCCACCTCCAACTTCAGGTCATATAAAAAACTTTTAAAATACAGCCCAACTGTTTTCCAAAAGGAAATGCTGATTTAACAAAACCAATAATGTTCTCTAGGGTTGTATTAGTTTACCAAACCTGTTTAGGGATGATAAGTAATTTATATTTTTCCCTCAATGATACAGGAAGTTCAATTTCAGTACTACTATTTTGACTTTTATTTCAGAACAGAACACATTGAAATGCTTTGGTCCACAATTAAGTCATGCAATCAGATTATGTGTCACAATGACTCATTGTCAATGTTTTAATCTTGTCCTAACTGAAGGTTAAATCTAAGTGGAGTAGCTGGTTAAATATTTAAGAAAACATCCTGTATTATTGTCCTGCACAAAAAATTAGGAGATTCCCATTTTCCCTTGAGTTCTGAGGTATGTGGACTTTTCAGCATTTCAGACAAGAGGGGAACTCCAGGTTTTGGACACTGGAAATTCAGGGGGTTTACTGTCTGTCACAGCTTTGTTTAATTTTATTGCTGAAATTGTTTTGGAATGAACGTTTCAATATTGTCTTCTCATTTCAGTGATTATGTCTAGCAAAAGACCTTTTTCTTTCTGTTGAGAAGCTATTTTAGTCTGCCTTTGACAAACCAAACTGGATTCACCTACCTTGAGACACATTTCCCTTTACCATAAATGAAATGTGCAAATTATCTATGATAATTAGATTTGACCCAGTTACTGGATTTGGGAACATCCTTCTATCTTGCCTGGAGCTGAATATGCCTACAGAAAGCAAATCTCACGGTTAAGACAGGGTATAATCAGGGTTAAAAACCTTTCATCAGAGACACAAAAAAAGATGTAACTGAACTAGCACTATTCCGTTGCCTGACATTGTCTGTTATTTTTTCTGCACAGTGAATTATTCATTACTAATGATTTAGAGTTCACTGGCTTATCTACGTGATGACAGCTCCTCTCTCCTCCTGCCATGTACACAGCCCACCACAACAAGAACACTTATGACAAACAGTGATGTCACATCCTTAAACTTATTTAATAAGTATCAGCAATGAATCAAATGGCTCATCTAATCCTTCCTCATCCATCTTACAACTTCAATAAGTTGCAGAGTATCAATGGTTGAGTATTACCACCTTTGCTTGGAGATAAGCCCTATGTACACAGCAGTGTAATAATGCCTGATGGGAAACACATGCCCAAGAAAACCCCCATAGCAAGATTGCATTGTGCTAAGAAATTCCGTTTGTTGGCTGCCTGGCTCCAGAAATGTTATTTATCCCTTTTGAGCTCCCAAGTTAAAATGCAGGGGCTTATCTGCTCGGAGCATAATCTTGTACCAAACCAGCAAGACATTTAGATTCTGTTGAACTCTCTGTGAGTTGCCATCATGTTCTTAGCACAGACTTTGGGATTAGGTGACATCTGCTCCCTGAACTTGCATTTTTGGTGGATTTCTGGTCAATAGAGGAATGAAGTAAAATATTTCTGTGCATCAAGAGAAGTGTAGGGATTTTTTTCCTAAGAAAACACTGAATAAGGAATAAAATGCATTTTCTTTCATTGATGTATTCTCTGGGAGTTGCAGCAAAATAAGAGGATTCTGTCCAAAGCTTGCGACAGTGATGGCCATTGGTATAAAGTCCTGCTTAGGGACATCCTTGTGATAAAATATAATTATCAGTAAAACTCCTGCTCAATCTACAGCTCCCAGGGGTAAAAATGTGTTTTTGTCAACATAGTTTGTACCAAGTGTCAGTACACTGACATACACATCCTGGCAAATCCTCTCTGGTGTGGACTAGACCTGACCCCAGAACAGACTGAAGCAAGTAGGTGTTTACCCACTTACATGACTTTACAATCAGAATGAGAAAGTGAAATAACTCGTCTGAATTGGGAACGTAGTGGTTAGCCTGAAGAAGGGAAAAAAAGAGGCATGCGGTGAAGCAGCTCCTCCCGGCTGGGGAGGAGGGGATGGGTGCTGGGAAGCTGAGACCATCCCGTTTGTTCAGCCACCTTTTACACCAGATGCTTTGCATTTGTATACTCTCAAAAGCACCCTTTCAGGCTAAAACTCCATTCTGAGGCTGTTGAAGCAAATAAGCCTCTCAAAACTTTTGCATTTATGATTTATGAGGGCAGTTAAGCCCTTGTACAAAATTAAAGGCTGAATGAGAGAATCTGGAAAGAGGCAGGACCAATGAACTAAGTTTATGATTAAGTGCCAGAAACCTCCTGAAGCCTAATTCCACTTTGGAATTAATGTGCCACTTGACCTTGAGCAAGCTTTTTACCTTATTAAAATTTCTTTCATCTGCTGATAAAATTTGTAATACTAAATATCCAGGGAGTGAGGACACGTTCACATCTGTGTTTAAAATATTTTGAAAATCAAGGCCACTTTTTATGTATATCACATAAATACTTCAGTTCTTTATATAGTATTTGAAGAATCATAGATTTAATGTGACTAAACCAGTCACGGTACCACACTATGATAAATTAGACTAAGACAGCAGCTTGGAACTCAGTTTTGGTTACCTGACATCTTCATAATCAAATGAAAATACCACAAACTGATTCATTTACCAGCTGGAAGGATTAATGTAGCAACAGAGATGTCTTTATGCATTAAATCAGATTGGAGTTTGTAGGGTCTGAAAACTCTGTGGTCACTGCTTCCATTCCTGGTTTTAGGAAGCTGGAAAAATTGAGATTAATTAACCGCACTTTTCCCTTTGAAACTTCCTTTGAGGAGAGATTCTTGGAAATTAACTAAACGGAGAAAGATTGCTGGAGATGCGTGTTTTTTCCGTGAGCAATTAAACTGTAAGCCACACATGAGGCTGACTCTCTGGCTAGCCAGGGCTTGTCTTTGGGACTCCTGTTCTTCCCTAGTCTCCCAGAGCAGAAACCAGCCCGTATGGGTGACAAGCCATGCCAAGCCACCCAGGTGCTGATGAATAGCGTTAGACTCAGCACCAGCTCACTTCTAGCCAGCTGCCTGAAACGCTTGGGCTGTTCTGCTGAACTGCCAGCTGGTGCAAGAGATAACCCGGGCCGCAGGGTTAAGCCATGGCCCAAGCCCCTCTCTCACTGTATACCTTTATGTCATGAATGCGATTGCTTGGGCTTTTCAGCTTCTGCGTTTTTCCCTTCACTGAAGTAATCAGAGCACCTCAACATTCTTAATACCGGTGGTGTTTTGTAGTTATTCCCTCAACTCTTTTGAACACCTGGAAGAAGATACTTCCCTGGGACAGGGAGGGCACGTGGATCCTAGGAAAGACCGGTCAGCAGAAAATTTACTCTGCGCCTTGCAGGGTTGGATCCTTACTCTGTCCCTCCTGCAAGGCTCAGCTCCTGCCGCGACCCTCCCTGCAATCCTTCTTCCCCCCTCTGTGCCTGACAAGGGGCAGGTAGCAGTGTACCCCTCCATGTTTGAGACCTTTTTGGTGAAGTCTCACTCCACTGACCGTCCAGGAATGTTAAAAAATGAGACGTGCTTAAAACCAAGAAAAGAAAAATATTAAACAAAAGATTATTTACGTTTTTCATTCAACGTGATTTTTTTAAAAACCTCATAGAAAATGTCCAGCAGTCAATTGCATCAAAGCAGTTGTCCTTGAATCTTCTTTTAAAACCCACGACCAACAAACCCCTCTTTGGTCTTAAACTCTTATTACCGGCAGGAGGAAAATGATTGGTTATATAATTTATATTCTACTATTTAACGGATACTAAATATAGTTCAGTTACCCAGAACAATACAAAAACATCACAATATGAGAAACAGTACTGAAGAGGAGAATGCTGTCGTTCTAGATAGACGCATTTTTAGTATTATGTTCCTCAGGAAGAGCACCAAATATTTTTCTGAGTGACCTAATTTTCTTTGTCTGATCAAATGTGCCAGATGCTTCCTTATTCAGAGTTGCCACTCCAAGTGAAAAACTGTTTTCTGGCAGCCACTTGAAATCTCGTCTTCAGTTTTCTGTTAGGGATTATTATACAATCATTGCCTGGGCAGACTGAAAGCATATGGTAACTGGGCTGACATTATCTCTGCTATTTCAAAGTTCCCCAAGGATGTGTGGGCACAGTTACAGTCTCAGGTATAAGCCAACCTCCCCGGTGCATTCAAAATGCCACCCAAACTCGGCAGTGACCAAGCAAACTGGGGATGGAGAACTTGGCATCCTGGTTTCCATCTTCCTCTCAGGGGTGGGAGGGTTTTTTCCTTTTGTAAGTATTTCCATCACTTGACTGGAGGAAATGATAATGATGGCTTGATGCCTTTTAATGTGCAGTTTCCAGCTAAAATTTTATCCTTTGCAACCTGGCTGAAACTTGGAAGGCTATCTTTTGGTTATATCCATCCAGTTTCTTACATACTTTATTTAATTCCTGCTGTACTAACTTTTCTTGTCCACTTTCTTGGGGACTGGGAAGATAATAAAGCTGATTTAGCCTTTCCCAGTATTTCTGTTGCTGGTGACAGGGAATCAGTATTTGTAGGAATAAACAGCCAAAATGCTGTGAGTGAACCCCACGCATCCCAGCCCATGCTTGTGGGTTTTCCTGGCCCCTAAGATGTAATACCTGGAGCGTGGTGACTTCCAGGGTGCTGTGGACTTTCTGAGCCCTTCTGGCACTAAGAGGGGCTGTCTGTACGGCTAAGTAAGAGGGACATGGACTGAGTGCAAGCACTGAACCCCCTCCTGACTGCGCAGGCTGCATCGGTGCTAGCTCATTCCCTTGATCTCTTTCGTACCTCGCTAACCCTGCAAGGCAATGTGCAGCCAAGGGGACTACTTCTGAGCCTGGGGGGAGAGAGTCAAGCTCTACTACTTGGCTTGGAGGCCAGGGGTGACTCTCTGCACCTCCTGTTTTCTAGTACAAAGACAAGAGTGATTTTTTATTATTATTATTTGTTCATTTGTTTTCATTGTTGTCAATAGGTAGATCCTATCATAAGAAATGCTTTTGCTACTAAGTGGTAGGCAACAGACATCGACTAAACAGGGCAATTAAGCACTCAGTGTAGATGCTCAGCAAATATCATCAGATTGTTGCTGACCAACAGGAAGACATTAATGCATGTGCCTGAATGAACCTGCACATGCCTATCCATCAAAAGTCAGAAGGGAATTTTGATTTTATTGTTATTGTCATTATTTATTTTCTGTTACCTTTCCCCTGGAGGTCCCAGTCCCCCGTTGCTCAAGAGACAGCCATGAAGGCTGTGTCTCTACTTCTGACCAAGAAATAGTCAAGGTCAATGGACAGTAGGATGGGGCATGCGGGACCGCCAGGGAGGTCTAGGTAGGGTAGAGTGGTCAAATCCTGGTGCTTTCTTTTTCATATTTTTGGGAGCAGTCCTGGGGCTGACCTGTCCCCCAGTTGCAACAGCTCAGCACCAGGCCAGGGAGCAAGCTAGAAATGAAGCAGTGTCCATGACTGGGGGTCCAGTGCCCCGTTCAGTCCCTGGCTCTCTTTTAGTTACCAGCACACACCGCCCCAGACCCACCTCCCTGCACTTGCCACCAAGAGGCACTTGCCTCCGTATGTCTTTGGGGTACTTTAACTAAAGGTGTCAGTTTAAACCAGTATAGGCGAATGAGTAGAAATGTGGATGTTCAATAAGCACTTAAACACTTAAGCCTAGTTTATTTCTGCTTGGCTAAGTTGATTAGAAATTGATTTAAGATAAAAGAAAATGAGTTGCTTTTAAATTGTAGTACCTACATAGCCAATACATTCCTGTAAGAAAATCAGTAACGGGTTGTACATTGACAAAGCCGTCATGGAAATGGAAATTAGGTTTCCAAGCCATTTAGATTTTAGATTCTTTAACTTATTCTGAAGTGTCAACTATTAGTAGTGTCTACTGTCTCAACAAAACTAAGTGGATCAAAATCTTATCTCATTTTGCAAATTCTATGCCCAAATATAATTCAACATACGTATTTTTTCCTTTCTGATTTAAATTAGCACCTATATACAGCTCAGGGAGTCCTGCAGAATCTTAAACAGGCAGTATTAAAATAAATAAATCTGTGAGATAATGCATTCTGCAATATTCACAGCTGAGATTGCTCATTTTCTTCTAGGCAGTCTGTAATTTTACTGTAACTTCATCATGACATAGACTGTAGTATGATTTCTTAACACGTTGCTATAGGCAAGTTGTCCTATTCACGCCCCAAATGAAGAGAATAACTTTACTAAAATACCAACAACCTGGAGCAGATACACCAGCTCAGTCAGAATTGGCCAGGACCTAGGAGATGGACAGAGAAGGTACAGGAGGAAATTGCAAAGCTAAGAAGCAGTGGTAGTGCTGGCTTCAACAAACCCTATCCTGGGGCAGAAACACTGTAAGTGCATTGATTTTAATTGCCTAGAAGGACACTAAAGGAGTTTTATTAATAACTCCTCCCAGCCTGCCAGGTATAATAGGAAAACCCTAATAAATGCTTCCTAACCTGTGAATTCTCCTATCCCAAATTCCTTTCTGGTGGGGGCAATTGGTTTCCACTTCTCCCCTCAAAGCCGTCACCTACTCCCAGTACCTTGGAGCCCTGCCTGCTGCCTGAAGTACCCTTCTTCAGAAACAAGCAAGCAAACAAAAAGGAGCAAGCTACTCCCAAATGTCCTTGTTAAACATTGCTCCAGAACTTTACAAAGTCATTTTCTTTCAAATTATCAGTCATTAAAAAATGGCTGTCAAGGGTTATCCTGATTAGCCAGCTGTGCTGCAGAAGGCCTGTGCTATCCCAGCCCGCTCCCAGCTGCCTGTTACCCAAGATAACATTATCTACATGGAAGTCTTAGCCAGACTTTCTGTAATTGTTAGTGATTTACAATGTTATTCTCCATGCAGTGTTTATCTGTGCAGAGGATGACAAGGAGGTCTTGGAAGCTTTTGTCCCCAGCAAGTCTTCTCAGATCATTTATTTGTCCAAGTTCAAATGCCTAGGCAGTAGCTTGGTGTGATTTTTTTCCTTGGTGTGTAAGATAGAATTTTAGAGAGGAAGCTAGGATATGTATGGATTCTTCTCTCCTTGCTCACCCCAGTTCTGTAGTCTTGGAAAGCTCATATCTTTGTTGTCCTACCCGCTAAGTTTTCTTTCACATTTGTTAGACCTCTGTAAAATCTAGTATCTTGTACCTCCTTTTTGCTATGTGGTCTGCCCTGCATTTCATCCCTACTACCTGCTCTTTCCAGCTCCCCTATCAGCTGTGAATCCTCTGTCATCAATAATCCACTACTTTAACTGGCTTAGAGTTTCCTTCTCTCTCTCTGTCCCGGTCAGATGCCAGATTAGACCCAGCGGAAGCCTGATACTATCCCTGTTGTATGTATTAATCTTCTTACAAGTATGGTCTGTTCTGTATTTAACCTCTCCTCCCTGCATAGCCAGGTGATACTGAGAGCTCCAGCAACATTATTTGCCTTTGCATGTTAATGAGTGAAGCCCCCATTAGTAACACACAACTGTAATTTTATATAATAGGTTTATCTGAAATTGCTCAAGGCACTAATCCCAGGCGCTAGTTCGGACTACCATGCAGTCTATTCTTCTCCTGACACGCATTGATATTGTAGGGATTTGAGTTATTTGGTATTGTGAAGCCAAAATTCATCAGGTGAGCAATTCCTTTGGAATTAGTGGGTTACACTGCTTAACCAGGGCAGTAAGATTTGCCTCTGTGTCTGTGCTGCAGAGCTGTCTACAGCTGTGTTAGGAAGTGAGATAAATCTTTGATTTTGGATTTTCGTCCCCATGTGGATTACACTGTATGTCTAGGGATGTGCCTAGTTGGTAAGAGAACAAGAACAGAAGCTGAGAATCCTATCTTCTATTCCTGGCTCAGCCCCAATTCACTGCGTGACTGTGGGCAAATCACTTAAGCTGTCTCTGGGATAATAATCGACACAGCAGTTCCAGGAGGCTTAATTTTTAAAGTGTCAACTCATATATTTTCTCTGATGTGCCTTGGGAGATGTCCCCTTCCCTTCACTGGGAACAGGGGCAGGGCCTTAGTACTGACAGCAAGATCTGCAACCCCTGACCCCCTCTCCCCCAATCTGCCACAACTATATGATACAAAATGTTTAATAATAATGCCAGAAATGCTGTCCCGGAGCTCTGAAAGCCTCTTATCAACTCCAATTCCTAAAGTACAGTGTACAGAATCCTGTGTAATGGTTTTCTTTTCGCTACTTTTAGCATTAATTCTTCTTTCTTGTTATGCCAGCAGATGCACAAATCTGCTGCTGGTGCTTTTTGCCTTTGGTCTCACTGATTGCATGACTTAATTGTGGACCAAAAAAGTTGGATTTTTTTTTCCCAGTGTGCTTTTGTGTGCTTGAAATCCTAAACTTTCAGAAGCACCTAATGATGGGCTGTAGCTTTGTTGGGATAGGGGTTGAACTTTATGTGTTCTTCGTTTGGGAAAAGCTACATACTGCATGTCCATCTTTTGAAAACCCACTGTCTCAAAGTGGAAGTACAGGAAAGACTAACCCATTTTGAATATCCAGGACGTGGGAGACTCCTCCCAAATATTTTCACAAGGTGAGTCAAATTCAAAGCAACATACATAACAGACCATCTCCTTTCATAGGGACCATATCTCCTTCTAGTCGCAATGGCATCTGATCCCTGTGGCAACTACGATAAAGCCACTACTTTCATGGATAAATAGTATTAGGAAAGTATTTGGTGTGTTTCTCTTACTGCAATTTAGCAGCTGGAGGCGAGTGAGGGAGTGAGAGCGTGGGCCAGCACAGCTCTCTGCACTACACAGCAGTGACCTGGTGGAGCACTACTCAGAAGTTGCTCTTCCAAGGACCTGGAGCAGGACAGACGTTAACAGAGTCAATGGAAAAGCAGTCATTCCGACCTCGTCAAGGTTTGAGTCAGATCCCTAGCTTCAATGATGAAGACTTGTATTTATGTAGTTTGCTACATCACAATATGGTGTCTCAAAATGTCTGCTACCACTCACTTTTAAAGCATATGTATAGTACATAGAGTCTTGTCACAGCTGACACCTTTTTTGGATTTTGCTACATGAGAGTACTCTGTTGCTGATGAATCAAGCTGTTTTCAGGACTGGTTTACTTCTGAATATTTTGGAGGAGGAAAGAAAAGTAAAAAGTCAACTATTTTTCAATGAACTATCCCCATCCCTATCTTTTGAGCAATTCTTCTATCTGAGACTTTTTTAAAAATAGTTATTATAAATGTGATGTAACTAGCCATTCTTCTGAAGTCTTGTAGAGTAAAAAAAAACCAACTTTACAGCTAAAAAGCTTGGCTCAGGAAAGCATCCTTCATTAGGATAACATTTAGCACATGCCAGGTCCCAGCTCAAAGGCAGAAAAGATGCAGCAATTTATCACAGACTGAGTTGCGATGAACGACAAGAGGCCATCGAGCCCATCTCCCCGCCCCAAGGCAGTCCCAGTGACACCTCTGTCAATCCCGCCAGAACTAGGTCGAGTCCGTCAGTACGGACTCCAATATGCTTGTCTGCCGGAGACCTGCCTTGTAGGCAGTTCACCCCCTTTCTGCTAACAGAGGTGTGCAGGACTCATCTGCAAAGACATCAGCTTCAGCTATAGGAAGAATTACAGTTTCAGTCATTATGAAAAGGGAAGGAAAAATACCACGGGTTATCAGGGTGCTAAATAATTTAGGCATGCGCTCCTCTCGTTGCACAGAAGTACTGTTAGCAGCAGTGAGCGTAACATGCGCATCACAGAGAGAGAAGAGGCGTGCTAGGCCAAATTCTGCCCTCAGAGGCGTATGCACACAATTTCCAATGACATCCGTGGGAATTGGGCGTGCGGATTGAGGGCACAATCTGGCCTTTTATTTTCAGCTGCTCCATTATGATCATGACATGCTAATTTCTAATTCCTTTAGCAAAAATAACACAGGAAGGCTTAAATATTAATGTTGCCAAATGTCAGAAACACCTCTGCAGTATACTCTTGAGCAAATTCATGAAAACAGATTTCAGGAACTATGGCCATGCTCGTTATTGGAACCTGACACCCCCAATCAGTTAAAATTCTCCTTATCTTCATTGGGGTTTTGCCAAGCTAAGAACTGAATAAAGGCTGCTGGATTTAGCTCCATGGTAGCCGGTTTGGACATGGGTCTCCTGACAGCCGTGGTCACAGCTTCTCACTTAGAGGCATGGATGCAAAAGCACAGATGTCATCTTGGGTTTGCTGGATGATAAACATCCAAGCAGGTCCACTGTCTCCTCAAAAAAACGTGAACAGAAGTCAACCAAATGCAAACCGATAGGTAAGAAGAAAAGCGCAGGTGGAGTTTTACTAGAGGAGGGAGAAAAGCAGGAGATTAGCCCCTCACCAATCCAACCACCACACTCCTTGCCACTGCTCATATTCACAGGGAAATAAAGGAGGTACCAGAGTCAGCTAAAAGGAAAGGTGAAAACCTCTACAGCTGCAAGCCCGCCGTGTGGGCCTGCCTTTGGCAAGTAACCGGCCGCGGGTCAGGGCTCCGACACCTGCATCCTACCCCTGCCAGCATGGGGGGGTCAAATCCTTCCTAAGGAGATATTCAGCAGTGTGCGTCTGCCTGGGCCTCCAGCAGCAGTTTGTCATGCTAAATGAGCTGCCTTTCCATGCCAGCTGGAGGTGGACACTCAGGTCCGTGGGAGGGGAGAGGGGACAAACGACGTGCCTGAGCCTGACGCATTTCTGCAAGGAGTTACTCAACCAGCACAAGCTCCCCATCACGGTACAGGACTGGAGAAAAGACGACAAAAAAGAAGCAGCGTCTTCCTCGTAGGGGACCCGAGGCAGGTTGCACAGGCTAACCCACCGCGTGCCAGCTGAGTGGGAAGTTATCGTCTGCTTAACCTTCTGCTGATGGGAAGGGTTTCCGTGATCCTTGGCCCTCTTTGCTGCTCCGGTTTGGGTATCACTGCAGGAACATGCCCCTCTCCTCCGCCTTCTGCAGTCTTTGGCAGGCCTTTCGGTCAGGCTCATGGGATCTGGAGCTGTCAGGGAAGATGGAATAGAATAAAAATGAATAAATAACTTCATTATTTTGAAAGTGCTGCTGTAGAGACAGAAAACTCCATGGAGTACAGCAGAGCCGGCTGCTTTGCATGGGGGTGGAGAGGGAGAAATAAACCAGCGGCATCGGGGGAAGCACACAGAGAAATACCCCATAAAAAACTGGGGCAGCAGACTCCTGCTTCTGGACACTGCTCTGAGTCTCGTGAGTCCCACCTGCGAGCTGCCCTTCGCCGGGGAATTCGGCAGGGCAGGGACGGTGCGGCCGGGCAGCCATCGGCTGCGCCTTGCCCGCATTCCCCAGCGCCGGCGCTGGCTCCAGCGTGTCCTCGTTTTGCTCTCCATGTTTCGTTTCGTAATGGCAGCGAGCCGCCGGTGGCAGAGCGTGTCCGGAGGCCAGCTGGGGCGGCAGGAGTCCTCCGCCTTCGGCATCGTGCCTGCACAGGCACCCCGAGCCTGCCATCGTCCTCCAGAAATGCACAGCCTGTCACAACTCGTTGCTTAATGCTAAACTACCCGTTATAAATAAACATGGTCCTAATAATAGTTTGCCTGACCTGACTCACTGTAGGAAACAGCCTCAGAAATAAAAGAGGATGACTTTCAAACGCAAGAGTTATAATTTTACATAAATAAAAAATGAAAAGGGCAGCGCAGGACAGGCTAGGGGAAAATTGTATCACAGGGTTGCAATCCCAGAGTGTTAACGGGCTTGCTCGGCTGCTAAATCTGATGCTGTCTCCCCCTGTATGTTCGCTGGAGTTTGACGGATGGATGTGGAGAAATATTACTTGAATTGTCAGATAACTGTTAGTCACCCAGATTAAAAACAAATTCCATTGACATTGTGTCATACCTTGGGAGCCCAAAACAGATATTGATGTTTTCATCTTGTTGCAGGGAGGAGGGAGATGGGAGTGGGTAAAGTAAGAAATCAAAATCACCCAGATAGAGCAAGTCTTTCGGCTTTGTTTGAAAAATGACACCGCAGCACAGTGCACCTAGCTGAGGATGAGAGATAACGCAGTCCAGCCTATCTCTCTCACTTTCAAATGAAGGAGAGACAAAGCCGGTATTATCATAAAAACCCCAAACTTCTAACGCCTGTACAGAATTAAAAGCACAAGTGTAGGGACCAGATTCACTCAGTGGATGCCTCAAGATCCACCCCTCAAAAGGCCCTGACGCCAGTGGGATGCGCGATGGGCTGAGCTCCCTGCGTCCGGGGGGGCACAAGGTGGTTTTGCTCACCTTTGGAGGATGAAGCACATGGACATGCAATGCCTGTGTATCGGCATGTGGAGCAGGAGGAGCAGGAGGGTGTTGGACTTTCTCAGTCTGCAAGAGAGACAGCTTCGAGGGGACCTAGCAGCCTGTCAGCATCTAGGAGGGGCCATCAAGAAGACAGAGCCAGGCTCTTCACCACTTCACACGGCAAGAGGGTGAGAAACAATCATGGAATCATTTAGGTTGGAAAAGACCCTTAAGATCATTGAGTCCAACCATTAACCTAGCACTGCCAAGTCCACCACTAAACCACGTCCCTAAGTGCCACATCCACACGTCTTTTAAATACCTCCAGGGATGGTGACTCACCCACTTCCCTGGGCAGCCTGTTCCAATGCTTGACAACCCTTGCGGTGAAGAAATTTTTCCTAATATCCAATCTAAACCTCCCCTGGCGCAACTTGAGGCCATTTCCTCTTGTCCTATCCATTGTTACTTGGGAGAAGAGACCTCCCTTTCAGGTAGCTGTAGAGAGCAATAAGGTCTCCCCTCAGCCTCCTTTTCTCCAGGCTAAACAACACCAGTTCCCTCAGCTGCTCCTCATATGACTTGCTCTCTAGATGCTTCAGCAGCTTTGTTGCCCTTCTCTGGACACACTCTGGCACCTCAATGTCTTCCCTGTAGTGAGGGGCCCAAAACTGAAGACAGTATTTGAGGTGCGGCCTCACCAGTGCCGAGTACAGGGGGACAATCACCTCCCTGCTCCTGCTGGCCACACAATTTCTGATACAAGCCAGGATGCTGTTGGCCTTCTTGGCCACCTGGGCACACTGCTGGCTCATATCCAGCCGGCTGTCGACCAATACCCCCAGCTTCTGTTCCACCAAGCAGCTTTCCAGCCCCTCTTACCCAAGCCTGTAGCAATGCATGGGGTTGTTGTGACCCAAGTACAGGACATGGCACAAGTGGGTCAACAATGGTCATAAGTTGAAAAAAGAGAGGTTCAGACTGGATATAAGGAGAAGATATTGCCCATGAGGACAGCCAGGCAATAGAGCTGGTGGCTCCAAGAGGCTGTGCTGTCTCCTTGCTTGGAGGTTTTCAAAACAAAGCCCTGAGCAGCTTGGTCTGACATCAGATCTGACCCTGCTTTGAGCAGGAGGTTGGACTGAAGACCTCCTAAGGTCTCTTACAACCCGAATTGTCCTGTTATTCCTGTGGTAAATTCTCAAGCTGTTTCTTCTCTGTTGACCTCCATGGTGACTATGCTGATTTACATCCATGGAGGATCTGGTCTGAAGTTTGTAGGTAACTGTCCCAGAATCAATGATAAAATGGGGTTGTGTTTTGCATGAATTATTAGGTGATATGAGGAGGTCCTGAAAGGCCTGTTCGTGGTATATCTCTACTAGTGATAAACGAGTAAAACATATTGTATACATCTTGAGGCAACAGAGAGATTTGAAAGGATCTTGTCTTTGGTCAGTGTTGTGTACATACAGAGCTGACTATATCTTTGGTACTAACTTTTGGTTGCTTGACGCAGAACCTTACTAATATCCTTTCTGTACAGCATCTGTAGGTATGTGCTTTTAATGTCCTAAGTTTATAAAAAAGTCAAAAGAGGAAGACTGAAATTCCATCCTGGGACATCATATTGATTACAACATGGTTCGTCGCCGCAGTTTGAACCGATACCCCACACGGACAGTCATCATTTGAGATGGTAGAGAAAAAGATAGCAGGAGTGACCTGTCATCCAAACCAGGCCCTCGTTCACAGATTCACTATATCCTTGGGGAAAGAATGACTTGATGTTATCCTGTTACCTGAAATCACACTTAACTCAAACCAGGTTAAGCTAAAAGGCAAA
Source organism: Buteo buteo (assembly GCF_964188355.1). Classification (NCBI taxonomy): domain Eukaryota; kingdom Metazoa; phylum Chordata; class Aves; order Accipitriformes; family Accipitridae; genus Buteo; species Buteo buteo. The sequence continues at coordinate 7,149,551 of NC_134195.1, read as the reverse complement.
TACAGTCATTTATTCATAGAATCCAAAACAGGCAATGCAGTTACAGATGAATATAGAAGAGGCAAGCGATGAAATGAAATAGGAAGGTACGTGGCTGTATTGGGTAGACGTCCCTCAGCCCCCAGACCTGGCAAGTTCAGCCAGGGCTCCAGGCACTGTGCGTGGCACCGTCGGGTGCATCTGCTGGGAGACCCCCCCAGGGCGTCGCTGGGGGTGCACAGCTTCTCTGGGGGAAGGAACCCCACCAGAGAGCAGCTCCGAGTGCCTGCCTTCCCCGTCTTCACCTCAGCTCACCTCTCCTTCACAATCAGCTCACCTCTCTTTCACAATCACGTTAGTTTTTGTGTTCAGGCTTCACTTTGAGCTCTTCCAGGCTCTTATCTGTCATCCTGAAGCTCACACTATTCCTTCCTTTACCGGGAGGCATTCTGGCCACTCTCTTAGGTAAGATAGCAGGGTTTTTTCCCTTCTTAGATATGGAAATGCCTCTCTGTTGGCTGAGAATCACCTCCTGCACTTAACTGGCTAGTGAAGAACTCTGCTTCAGCAGAGTCCCCCTCCCTGGCTGGCCACTTGGCATTTCCCTGGCCCTTATATCCTAAACCACTGTACCAGGAGCACACGACACAAACCTCCAGACCAGCTAACTGCATGCAGCTCACTCCAGGTTCTTGCCTGAGATCAGACACAAACAGTAGTTAATCTTGTTGGGACAGTGACAGGTTTCTCCGTGTTCGGCTGGCATGACTATGGCATGATGTGGGGTTTGATTCTCTCGCTAGGCTCCGCCAGTGCTGGGGAAGGGTGACAAGAATACACAAAGTCTCTCAGTTGAGAAAAGAACAGCAAAAGCTTTTCTTGAGGTGGAATTCAGGTGTCTGCCTCATGCTATCAAGCAGCCAAGAGACAGCCAAAACCACAAAGGCTGGCAGGCAAGTCCAAAGCAGAAAAATACAGTAGGATTGAAAATAGAATAACTTGTTAAATAATTGAATAGTTCTATTAAATTAGGTGGGAAAAAAATGTTGTAAACATTCATCTTTCATGTTACCAAAGACAATAGTTCTCATTTTCTGTTAGGGCACAAGGCAAATATCAGTGGAAGCACTATAACACCATGTACAACTTCAGCTATGATGCGAAGCCCAACAAATTCAAAACTGTTATGCGACTCAAATGTGTGTACTTGAAATGCCTGCCTACACCATGACAACTGCTTTTTCAGGCTAACTCTCTGCCTCCTTTTTGTCTTGGCTTCTTGTTGGAACTCAGCTGAAAATAAAAAGGCAGGCAGCATACCTTGCCAGATAGCCTTAACTAATTAACACAGCGAACAGAGCAATTTTGCCTTGCTTTCTTCTCAGAGCGAATCTGCAACATCCCCATAAAGGCTCTGTATTGCTGAAACTAATCAGACCTCAAGAAGTTTGGCATCCATTAGTCCCTTTGAAGTCTCACAGAGACCCAGGCAAATATCGTACAATAAATGTGGCTGAAGTCACTCGTACATCTGGTGCATGTCACATATCTCATCTCTTTTACAGGAACCAGCCTGAAACCTTCTACACTATGAATGGACATGAGTATTCTGCCATCAACAGTACGAGGGAGATGTGTCTGTTTAAGAACAGCGTCATCATGCTTAACGCGGGATGTCTGAAAGATCTAAGACGGAGCTAGTCGCTCAGGGCTTATTTTATAGTCGTTGACGAGACACTGGCACTCTCCCAAGGCAGTTGGTCTGACCTTGCGTTAGACCCCAACGTGAGGATGAGATGAAATGCCCACTGCAGGTGCCTGCCTCTGTCCTTTGACTATAAAGGGAGTTTGGGTGTCTAAGTCAAACTTAGATGTTTGACTTTCAGATGTCTGAGTTACAACAGATGTATCCTGCCTAGACAGGGTACGATTGGAGTGAAACATATAAAATATGTTGGAAGCTTAATAAAGTTTAACGCATTTCCAAATTTGGAGCTCAAAAAGCTGCAATGGTGTGTGTCTCCCTCCCCCGGTAGCAATTCATCTTGAGGTAATGCAACTTTTTTCCATGTTTACGCACCTTGTCATTCTATATTCAGGGATGAACACGTTTGGTTTCTTCCATAGTTAGAATAATTTATGAAAAATATGCAGATTTTTCCTTGCAGCTGAAGTAAAACAGGCTTTTTGGAAACAAAATGCCTGACTGCTGGCAAATTCACCTTCTCTCCAGGAATTTCGAGGACCATGTTCTATTTTAGAGATTGTTTGGTCACTCAGGGAACAATGCAGTATATTCTTTACTGTACCATTGACATAAATATTAACTGTCACATCATACATTCTAAATACTGACTGTAATGATAAGTAAATATTGCCTGAGGGTCATAGGGGAGGCCTTGGGATATGATGAAATGTTCTATATAAAAAATTGAGGACAAATATTAATAGATTACTATTATTTTTGTACCTCTGGCAATATGTTATCCAGCTGTAGCCCAAGAAAATAGTGATTCCTTTTTATTAAACTGCATGATTTTTAAATATGAGTGTTGTAAATCTTATTTGAAAAGTTCTCCAGAAGAAAAATTTTGAGCTGCTCTGGGGCATTTTTAAACTATGTCGTTTTTAAGCCAGACAACAGCATGGTTTTATAACAGGTCACACGAGCCTGGTTCAGCCATGGGAGAAATGCAGGTGCACAGTAGATGTGCAGGTGCTGACCACAGGTAGCTTTAGGCAGGAGCAAGGCTCAGCGCGTGGCAATGTGACGGGATGGAGAGAGGTGATCGCTTGCATCCCACTATCAGCACCCTCCCCACCACCGAAAGCTGCCCCCTCCATGTCTGGCTGCACCTCCTGGCCTGCAAGGTCCTCTTCCCTGTTAAGGTTGACTGGCGCTTGCATCGCTTCCACGCCTCCTTGGATTAGCTACATTAATAAACACCCCCATAGCACTAACAAAGTAGGCACTCAGTGGTCCCTAGAAATAACAGCGGAACCACCAGAAAGGAGAATTATAAGTGCTTCCAGGGCTTTAAATCCAGGCTTAAAATCAGAGTTTGATGGAACAGAAGTTCTGTAACGACCAGCCAGAGAGGTAAGTGTTCCCCACAACTCAGAAATCATTAATTCAACCAAGAGTAAAGATAGCACCATCTTCCTTCATTATCCCCTAATTTAATTGTCACAGATTAAAGCCTGGCAAATCTGGGCACAGATTCCTGTTGTCAGACTTCAAAGAGAGATCCTGAAGTCTTCTGCCAGAATCAATGATCATCGCTATATCCTTTTCTCACGCAGCATCTGTATCATCCCTAACGTTAATGAACATTATTTTTGCATGCTTCTAAGCAGACTAAAAAATACACTCTTGAATCACATTTCCCATGCGAAGGGAAAAAAAGAACTCTTCTACATTTGTTATTCTCCTCTAACAAGGATTAAACCGCAGTGTGGATACTAATGAGTGACTTGCTTTTGCCCGCCTCTCACTTTAGTTCAGTCCTCAGGAATATTGAAGATGAAATTTCTCAGTTGAAATCATAACACGCTTTATGGATTAAATGTTTCAGACCTGTTCTTATAACAAATAATCAAGCTGTCGAGAATGCTTGCTATGCAGACTTGCAGACCTCTTGGGTCACCGTTGCCAAGGAGTAATTTTCTTTAAAGTAGACTCGCTTGTCCATTTTATGAAAAAGGAAAACAGAAATAGTAGGTTTCAAGGAACTTGGTGTGAACGATACACATTCATTTCACATCAATTTGCCTCCTCTATGTGATTTTTTCAATATGCACCGTAATTGCTAATTACAAAGAGAATTAGGCTCCAGAGCTGAATTAAGGTAGAAAATACCTGGAAGAATTTCTGATGGAGCTATAACTGATGATAAGCTTGCTTCTTGAAGTATGTCCATTTTTGTTCTCATAACTACACAATAGTGAAAAGTCAATTACTACCATATTATCATTGTCAAGCAGAGGTCACAGAGACGATTTTCCTGTGTGCACATGCATGTGAAAATCAGTGTCAGGGAAGTACAAGATAAATTAATGTCTTGACTCTTTACTGCCCTGTTGATATTCCCCTCAGTACTACAGCAAAGCTCATGCATCTTTATTCCTTCTCCATCCACTACAACTTTATTTATGGGGTGGCACATTTACTACAGTGCAAAATGCTGGCTGGCTGTAGGCAGATGCTACAAACGAAGAGATGTGGTGCATTAGACAAGATGTTACATACCCCTGTCCAAATAACCAATTTCCAAACTAGCATTTGGCTAGTTGAAGGACCCAGTCATTCAACATGAATCAACCAAAAAGATCCATTGAATGCAGGTGACTCGTTTCTCACCATTCTGCCCACTAAGTGGGGAGAACAGAATTATAACAACTAATACAGAGAAATATAACACCTGGTGTCAGTTGTTCTCATTAGATTGCTGTCTTTTGGGGCTCCAAACACCAAGAAAACCAAATCTCACTTCTTCAGCAATTAGCCAACAGAAGCTAGGAAAACTGTCCAGAAACTTTTTAAATTTTCCAGGAGGACATCTATAGCAGCAACAGTGAAACTGGAGGAAATCAGCCACCATGTTCCCACCAGAACAGAGATCACTGGGCTTCTTTAAAGTCAAGCTTTCTGGGAAAAATTGTTTCCCAGGAGGAAATGAGATCACAAGATCAGACAATCTGTTCTCTGGAGTCTGCCAGAGTAGGTTTGCCTTTGGATCATGGTCAAAGGACAACTGAGGTCAGATATGGTGGGGGAGGCATCCCTGGCAAGTCTCTGGGAGGGACAGTTCTGGTGTAAAGGCATACCATTTCCCCTCAGAGCTTGCTGAAAGCTGGAAAGACCTCTGATATAAACAGTTTCAGGAGTTCCTTTTTTCTTATTTCAAACCCTTTGGTCGATTTTGGAAGAAAGGACTTGGGACCAAATTGTAATTCAGGTTGCACTTGCTCTCCCCAGAAGGGTTATCTACCTGCTGGTTTATGACTTCTTAACAAGTCGTCTGCAAGGCACGGGATGCTGTTAAAGTTCAGCTGACCCATGACTTTGTCATAAACTTACAGAAGTGCTGCCAGGGAGACAGGGCTGTTGGGGCAGAAGAATTCAGGTAAAGCCTGCCTGTAAAAGGGGAGACACCCTGGTTAATTAATCATTAACTTGAGGAGCCCAGTAGCACAGACTGCTGCAGGCACCGGGACCCTGGCATGATGCAAAAAGAGCAGCAAATATAAACATACATATTTCAAAAGGGATTTAAAACACATATAGACAATGCAAATGTTTGCCGTGAAATTAGAAGTGTTGCTATACAAGGAACAGAAACCCTCAAAGTTTACCATATAAGATAAACACTGATGCCCTGGAGTTAAGGAGAGTTTCCGTAGAGTAGCTCTTTCCCTAGTGGTCTATCACTTATATCAGCTTATACTGCTGAGGTTCAGTTTACCATCAGCATGATCCTCCGTCATTTTTACATATGAACAAGCAATAATGTAGAGATTTCATATGCTCCCAACAGGAGTAGTCATTAAGCTCAGGATCCATCTTTAGTTCTCATTCTTCCTCAGGTGTTTGTGCTTCTGCAAGAAATAGATGAAAATAAATAACAAACTTGTAATGATATTGCAAATGTAAATTAAAAATGCTTACAGCTGGACAGAATATTTGGAAGTGTTAAAAAAGCTGGATAATGGTAAGACAAGAAACCAACAGGTCCTCCCCATGTCTCAGCTTTTAATGTCCATCTAACAATTTTTACCCTGACCTACATTTTCTACAAGTAAATATAGTCACTTGCATTTTATCACCAAAATAGACATATTCAGAGATGACAGGAAGCCTGAGTATGATTCAGTTAGATAAGGCAGTCAGTCAAAGCCATGGGAAACCAGATATTCACTAGAATTACTCATAAAACTGCTTCATAAGGTGGGAAGCACAAATAACCTACCCCAGTAACCCATAGCAGCTGAACAGGACCTCTGCCCCCAGCTCAAAATTATCACAATTAAAATACTTGTTTGTAAGAAAAAGATGTGTTTTTAAAATAAGGAGACTCCAGAGAGAGGATTCTTTCAGCAAATTCTGAAGGGAAAAAAATGCAAGAAAAATTACAGACCCTTTTTTTCAAAAGCTTTCATGCTTTCCCACTGCAGTCTGTTGAGATCCTGTGAGACCAAGCAGCTGGTTACCTCAAACTCAGTATTCAGCCCTACGGAAGAGTACATTATAAAAGCTGCCTCATTCCTTGCCTGAGTGCAGTTTATTAGCTAAGACTATTTTCAAACACAGGTATGAGCATTGCCCTTAAGGCTGAGTTGTGCTACAAGGTTCTTGGGGAAAATAAAAAAAAAGGCTGGCACAGGACAGAGCCATTGCACGGGGTGTCTCAGGAAAGGAGCTGTGGGTGCTCCAGGAGCTGTTTTCTCTCCATGGCTCCCTGGCTTTACTCCCCAGCTGTCTCCTTCATAGTTAACTGGCTCTTTTACAGCTCAGACCAGTGGATGTATTTGTGGGGATCATTCCCCACCCACTGATACTGGGATGTGCCTGACGACACTTGATATCTGTTAGTTTATGCAAGTATAACACAGAGGAAATAACCTAACCTAGTGCCATTGCAGGAAAAGATTAAGCCTTAAATATCAGTGGAAACAGTAAGAAAATCATATGCTCCAGCGTTGCTTAGTTATGGCCTTACTGGAAAGAGCAGAGGGCTCAGACCTCCTCTGAGAAACTGAGAGCCCTTGACTTCCCCTGCTCAACTGCTCCCCGCTCATCAGCAGAGCGATCCGTGTAGCACTTGGCTGAGCTCTGAGCCATAGCGTGGGAACAGTTGCCAGGAAAAGTTTTCTGCTCCTGTGGCTATCATAAGGCTGAGTATATTTTGCCAAGGGACAGAGGAGATTTCTCTCCGGGCAAGCAGAAATACTCGCGTTGGACTATAGACTTCACCCACCGGGATTTATACACGCGGCGAGTGCTGCTCAGGGAGCAGAGGTTGTGCCGATACACAGAGTAAAGGCTTCCCCGGGTTGGCCCGGGACTAACACCTCCGCTCTTGCAGATGCCTACAAGGAAGAGGCTGGCACAGAGCAAAGGACAGCCTCAGCAAAGACTGGGTGAGGACGGGGTGAAGGAGAAGAGGTGCGTTTCGCTCGCTGTGCTGCCTGTTCCCGTGAGCTGACAGCAGGTAACGTTCCTGCTCATCCTGCGATGGCTGGATGGGGCAGAACCCGTACAGTGCAGCACTTCACCAAAGTACTTGATGGTCGCTGTGCTCCGTCTTGTCAATGAAGAGGTTTGCAATTAGGATTCTAGTGGCATGATTTCAGGATCATGACCCGGCTCCTCCTTCGATTAATAATGCAATGCCCATTCACTTCAGTGGCTGCAATATCATACTCCCGATGATACAGTTATTACACAAAAAATCTTTGACCAGAAAGTAGACAGGAAACAACTTTCCTTTCTGGGTGATCACTGCAGTTAGTAAGGAGATATAAACCACTTCAGTAAACTTTTCTCTCTGTATTAGTCTTTTTTCTTTTTCCTTTTTTTGCAAGCACAAGTGGAATCTCCAGGTCATGGTGATCACTAAGGAAACAAACAACTTCCTTGAAAACAGAAGGTGCAGAACGAGTGTGGTTTGGCTTGTGGGCTAGTGCGGTGCCTGCCAGACCTGCACTGGATGAGGTTGAAAACCCACCTTTGATGTCTTTTCCAGAGTCCTTTAGGCAATCTTTGTAAGCGGTTTTAGTTTGTTATCTAGATCTGGGGCTCAACGAAGTCACACATCGCAGCCCCAGGTGCTGGAGGGGGTCAGTCCGCTCTGCAGGGAGCGACTAGAAGGCTATGAGGTGATGGTGACGTCCAATGCTGGCTGCTAAAACGTAGTGGAGAAGGAGGGAATTCATGTCATCACAAAATTTTGCTCTCCTTTTCCCACGGCACATCATTGGAAAGGCTTGCATTTGGAAGTTGAGTCAACTCCGTTGAGTCAGAGCAGCTCATTTTGCAGAGCGAGAGCAGTCACGAGCACCAGAGAGCTAGAGAGACCTTCTTTATTGAAAGAGTTCTTTCCTACCCAGAAAGAGGAGCAATTTCTGCTGCAGCATATCCCAATGAGCTCACCGTGCTTCCTTAAATCTGTTTTTCTGGGTAGAGTCCTGTGGGAAGAATATGCAAGTTCCACAGCCTCAGCTCTGCAGTTTTATTAAAGCTAAGTCAAAATGCTGTGGTGCCAATTCTCTTCCATTTTTGCTAATTGTTAAAGCAAGTATCTTAATTGTGTAGAAGAACGTGCAAGTGTAACATATGACTTATTATTGAGAACCCATTTTTTTTATGCACTGTAAAACTCCATCTGTCCCATCATCTGGAGTTGGCTACTACTCCTCTAACACACAAATGCAGAACAGGAATAAGTTTTAAATATCCAGTGTATTAACCAAAGCAGGGACTGATTTTATTTAACAGAAAGTATTGGACTAGCAGAGTCATTGCTGTGCTGTATTAATGATGGTATTATGTAGGAGTTTCTGTTCCTGACATCAGGTAACTTAATCTCCAAATTTGTGAAACTGCAGCCCATTCTTATGGGTTGTATAAGGAACTAGGTCGGTCCACAGGACTTTTTACTACCTTTGCAGGGAAAATGCCTTGGTTTTTCCTATCTGCTGCTGATAACGAAGGGGTGTTAGCACGTAAGACTCCTCTAGCGTACATTGGCAAAAACTGTTTTCACCAGCTCAAGGTTTCTGACCTAATAAGCGCTGTGACTTTATGGCACTTGGAAAATGTGCTTTGCAAAGAGACAGCCTGTCCTCTGCTTGCTGGCAGGGCATTCCAGGTCTGCACAGCTCCTACCTCAGCGCTTCTTGCTTCATGCAGCCGGAGCATGGACTTGGCCCATATTCTGGTGCATTAAAGACCATGTTGACTATCATTCTCAGTGACTTCTAATGTTACCTTTTTAGCAACGTAAACTCATTTATTACACACAGATTTCAATCAGTCATTAAGGGTTAGAATGACTTAGATAAGCAAAGGAGCAAAGTGTATGTTGGATAATTTAGGCTTTGACTCAGCAAAAATGTGTAACTTTGCTCACCTCTGTTCACAGTAAAGTCCTAAAGACAAGCACGTGCTTAAATGCTGCACTGAACAGCTGTATTCTTGGTCACACGTGTTGTATGGATTAGGCCTTTCTTAAGGAAAGGAAAGCAAAACACATCATTGAAAACTTGACCTCTCCTGTTCTTTCCAGCAAACTTGTGGTGTGGTGATGAGTGTGAGAGTCAGTAGCATCTGCAGAAGACAAGCAGGATGAGAAGAGTGGCCCTTGAAGAAATACAAACCATTTCACTTGTTAATTTTTTATATCTGATGTAAATCTCTAGAACAAAGCAACGGTGTTAAACAACAAAGTTCATTCCTAGATCTGATCATCTCTTGATCAATAACTTTAGAAAATAATTTAATTCATAATTCATTTAATGGATACTTTCCACTTATTTTATATGGAGCAGATTCAGCTCTATGGTAATGAAACCGGCAACGGAGATCTCTGAGAAGACCTGTGGGACTAAGTACAACTATGTATTATATAAATCTTAGATTTTTAGAAGGACTCTACATGGGCACAGTAAAATGTACTTTCATGCTCCAATAGCAAAAAATAAAATTTAAAAAAACCCCTTATTTTTATTAGGACTACCACAAAAATAGCCAAATTAGTGTCCCCTCCAGGGAATTCTGCTGGAGGAAGAGGCCAGTTCCAGATTTTCTACCAAATCCTGGTGGTTACGAGGGCTCCACTCCCTTCCCCAGTTCCCCCCAGCCTGAGGAGTTTGAGGATGAGTCTCCCACCAGAAGCAGCCCAAGACTTTCTGCTGAGGCAGGAAAATCCACATTGGTTACGAATTCTGCTGCCTTGAGTGTCGAATACCCTTATGCTGCAAAGAAAACAACCGTGAGTGTCGGATCCAGTCCCTGAACTGTTCCCAGTGCGTGGAAGACATGACTGGGGCTACCTTAGGCCAGGCATAGGGGAGGGGGAAGAGGGGACCTCTTGTCTCTGGATCCTCCCAGTGCCACCTGGCTTTCACAGGGCAGCTCTGGGCATGCATGGCAGTGGTGCCGGGGGGCTGCGAGGAGTAAAAATTACAGATGTAGGCGATCCAGTTGGCTATGTGTGTCCCTATATAATAAAACTATATACGGAGCAACAAGCTATCAGGACAGAAGTGATGTAGGTGGTATAAATATTTTTTCCTTGAAGACCAAATATAAAAAGATACAGATTCCAAAGCTGGCAGGGAGAAATGCACCCATTTCCCCCCGAAAAAAGTGAGGATGCATTGTGCACAAGGGGTGTGAATTCCCAGGCAGATCCAAAAAGAAAAAAAGTATGAGGTCCCAGCCACCATCCAGTAACTCCCTTCAGTGCAGCTGTGCTGCTGTTTGAGACAGTTTCTCCACTACTGGGAACTACCCTGGTGACCAGACCTGCTGATTGTGGTAGGGGTGCCCCAGCTCTCGTTTTGGACCAGTTTGCACCAAAAGAAGTAGGAAAGACCTTCTAAGGAAGGAGAAGAGGAAAGAACCATCAACTTCCATTAGGATCCAAACACAGCAGCATCCGGCCCATCCACCAGCTCCGTGCCCTGCTGAGCTGTACGGCTTCCCGGGACAATCCTAGCCACCCACTTGGATTTAAAAACATCACAATCGAACTGCCTCAAGTTTAATGGCAATGATATCGTTGCCACACAACGACATAGTGAGGATTTGCAGGGATAAAAGAAAGGCGAAGGGAACTCAGGAAGACTGTATAAATAACCGCCTGGGTGCACCGAAACCATGAATGCAGGCGGCTCCCGCTGCACCATTGGCCAAGTCAGTCGCGGCTGCCCCCGGGTTAAGAGCAGCTGGGATCTGTAATCCAGTGTAACTCTCACAGTCTCTCCCTGCCGGGGTCAGCTGAGGACTGCAGCTGCTGGGGAATCACAAGAGGGATCACCAGGATAATTCCTCCTTCCTCCTCTCCTTGTTTGCTCTGGCTGGCGGTGCGCAGAGCAGGGGCAGGTCTGCATTCCTGCACGCTTCCAGCTCTTCACGTTTGGGGAAATTAGCCCAGGAATCGGAAGCGTGGAGGGAATGCAAGTAAGATCTGAGCTGCTCCAGAAGTCCTTGCCTAGGTGTGAAAACGGTGACCTGCTGCAATCCCTTCCTTCTCCTGCTGTGAGCTTAGCAAGAGCAGGCTGTTCCCTCAGCTGAACTGACACCGTTCTGTCACGTTTGGGGCTGTCTGATCATGTACACTAGTGCCCTGAGGATGAGCCTAGAGACTGCTCTTTCCTTGTGACTCAGAGGAAAAAGTATGCATTTGAGGGACTATAATGTTCTCGGTATTAAATCTGGGTTGTTTCTGATGGAGTGAAAAGCTTGCTATAAATTTGAGCAGAAACTGGATTTGACCAGTTGGTCCACACCACAAACACATGTATGTGGAAATTCTCAAATGCATCAGCATCCCTACAGAGGGAAACATAAGTAGCATTCACAGTGGATGGAAAAAATGAAAATGCAGCTTCCTAATTTTAAGGTAAGATCAGTGCTAGCCCTAATATAAGACTTGGCCACAGCAGGTTGGTTTTTTTCCTCTTATTGAGAATAACCGGAGCACTGTAATGCCAAATCCTATCTTCCCCCCTAGGGGAACCAAGCAGCCCTTATAGGACTACCCTAATGGAGAGGGCAAGTGCACAGTTCAAAATCTGCCTCGACTCATGTTAATATGCTTTTACGTTTTCTTCTTTCTGCCAATACCGCTGTGCTGCACTGCGCAGAATGAAAGAGGTAATTTAATATGGCGTTAAGCCGTGCGCTGCCTGCGGAGCCTGTAGGGATGGTTTCATAGGGGTGCTTCTGTGGCGGTGAGCCAAAATTAAGGCAAAACGTTATGCTGCAGCACGGATCCTGCCTGGTACCCTGCCTCCAGCTGCCTCTCGCAGGGTGAATCTGCTGGAATTGCGCAGGTGAGGGGGATGGAGCTTTCTCTGATGTGCCGGAATAAATTTTCAAGTGTTATTTTCCCAGTCTGCCCTTTCTCCCTTCCAAAAGGAATCAGCAAGCACCAGGGCTGCAGCTTGCCGCAACTGTGCTCAGCTGTCAGGAGTGGTTTTCCTACAGGCTCAGGATTGCAGGCAGTGCTTTGGTTTTGAGAAAAACAGAGGTGCTTCGGTTTTAGAGAGACCTTGGCACTGGCTGCTCAGCTCGACCCTTTGTGGAGAGATGATCCTGCTCTACTTGGAAAGAGGAAAAGCACAAATGCTTCATCGATTTGGGGCCTGCTACGTGCATTCCAATTTTGGTTCCCTCCCCGCGGCTGTCCCAAGTCTCATCTTGGGTAGGTCTTTTTTTGCAAAAGGAAAAAGCATCAGGAATGACTGTCAAAACAAGGCAGAGTTTTGCCTGCAGGAAGATGAGTGATGTTGCTGCAACCCACAGTCTGAATGCTATGTGAAATGCCAGTTAAAATAGAATTGTTTGCATAAAATAAAGCATAAAGTTTTCCTAAAGCCTGATGTTATTTACAAATAAATATTCCCTGAATGATAAACCCTGGGCACACAGAATTTGTAAAATGACAAAAAAGTCAAATGATCACACAAGCTGATTTTCTACAGCGGATTTTTGGCTTGTTCGCTGTCCTGACTACTAAATAGCACCTCTGTGTTTCTGAATGTTATCAACAACTACTGTTTCCTTGACAAAACCATAAGAGAGAAATAAATCTCATAAAGAGATTGCTAGGCAGCTGTTCGCCAATGGCTAAATGCTTGCAAGAGTTACACAGTATTATCTCCGTGTTCGTGCAGCTCAGCACTTGACTAGGAATCAGGGGATCTCAGCTCGGCTTCGCCGGACCACCTGGCTGCCTAGGAAACTTTGGTCCATTTACCAGCATTGAATCCCTTTCTAAATGAGTTACAAACCCCAAATCCTTCTGCATCGGTGCAGAAAAAGACCCAGGACCCTTAACTGTTAATATATAAGTGATTTTCTATATAATAAATGAATACATTTTATTTGGTAGAAAAATCTGTATGCCTATCATGGAAAGCTACTACAGAGCGTCTGTTGTTGTGAAGCAGATCTTGCCTCCTACTATCCAGCAAATGCATGGAAACACGTATAACAGGGCATCGGAGGGGTGGTGGCACTCAAGAAAAATGCCAGCAGAGCTTTGGTGATGCCGGCGGTGCAGCAGCCGGCTGAACTGGACAGCAGAGCAAGTGTAGATGCGCCTGCGCTGCCCGACTGTGGTGCCTGTCACACAAATGCAGGGACACGGCCGGGTGCTCAGCCCACCTTCCATGGCCACCGGGGATGCTAACAGCAGATGAGCGACATGGAGCAGAACCGCGTCGAAGGGGACGGCCAAGCTTTGGGTGCACTGGGCAAACCCCGCCAGCCGCGGCCGCAGTCCCACCATCACCTCGCTCAGCGTCCCTGCCGACTTGCGTGAGCTGAATGGGTTTGTCAAGCCGCAGCCAGAGAATTCCAGATGACGGGTGATTGCCTTGGGGCTCCGCTTCTCCATCACTCCACACCGACCCAAGCCGGTGGCGCTGCCGGTGGGGCCGTGCATCCCTGCCCCGTCCCTCGCCTCAGCACCAGCCCTCAGGCAGCCGTCGGGGACCCCCGTGCAGAAGCACCCCCCACTCACCGTGCAGCCCCCCGTCGCTGGTGAGGGGGTCTAGGAGGAGCACGTGGCCAGCAAAAGCAGGACGGTTGCAGCACGTTTGTGTGTGGTCGTGAAATTGCCCCGGCTAAATGACAGCGGCAGCTCTCATCGTAAATCCAGTGATGGTTGTGAGATGCCTGGATCTACAATGATAGATGGGGATGGTCTGCCTGGGGATGGTGCGAATCCCCATCTCCAGCAAATTTAACGAGCAGACTACACAACCCTCTATTAAAAAAGATTGGGGTGGAGCTGACCCTGTCTTGGGACTAGAAATGAGACTGGTTGTCTCTCCCAACCGCGTCTTCTGTGCTGGGGTCCACCAAAATGTTCATATAGACAGGCAGTAAAATCACTGTACAAATAACTGCCTTGTGTTACTGTTCCCTTAAAAGCAGAGCTGTAAGAGAAGACTTAAACAAAGCAGATTTGGGTTAATCAAGTGAAGCTATGCCAGTCTCATGCTTGACATATGCATGCACTCAGGCATGACTCACCCTTCAAACAATGATTCATCATTAGTTTTTCTTGTGGGTTTGCATGTCTTTTGTCCATCCTTGTTACAGTGTCTTGCCATCATCTCACAAGTGCAGTGATGATTAAAACAACATTAAAATTAGACTTTTAACTGGGGCCTGCTCCGTGGCATGCGTGGTAAAGGGCAGAGAGGTCGCGTGCCTTTTGTTCTGATGAGAAACGGGGAAGCAGGCTGTAGGTGATGATTTTGAATGGGGGAAGGAGGGAAGGAAAGTGGCTGAGGCGACTGTAAAAGTGTTGATTCTGGAAGGACAATGTTGCCAAGCAATGTGATCGTACATTTGGTTACTGCACAAGGAGCTGCAGCAGCTTGGTGAGCTTGAGAGGAGTGATTAAAAACTACACGACCTGCATAAAGGCATTCTCCATTTTGCACTACATTTTCTTTGCCCTAGCATAAGTTTGAAGAGTTGGGTTGTGCTGCTGACCTCCAGCCCCACGGCTCAGCACAGCGCTCAGCAGGGATGACCCAGGCTGTTTTCCCAGGATATTTTCTGCAGGTCAGGGCAGGACACTGCTTAGACCATGGCCTTGGCTTCTCCTTTTGGGGTTGGCAACTCTCTCCCCAACAGGAGCAAAGGCTTCGCAGCCTCTGCTTACCGGGACTATCACCGTCACGTGCCCTTGCCCACCTCTTGTAAACGTGTGTGTATGTGAATAAGTCCTGTCCTCCGCACACACGGCGCTCAGAGGAGTGCTGGGTAAGGCAGCATTAGGGAGCTTGAAGTGTTTGGCTTGTTCCTTCCCCTGTACAGCACAGGGTACAGCTCCTCTGCTGTGCATGCAAGGGAGGAGCAAGCAGCTCTTCCAGGCTGCCTTATCACTTGAAAAAGAAACTACCCTCTGCCAAATTGTTCAGTAATCCTCCACATGCCATTCAGTGGTAGTAAACAGAATAGACTACTACATGCCCTGATAGTGGAGATCCTGAATAAAACTATTTTCTTTTTCGACGGACCCTGCAGACCAGCCTTTTAACCATTTGTCCTTTGGGAAGTGAAATTTGGCCAGAAGAGTGAAGGTCTCCATAGGAAAAAAAAAGAAAAGTAAAGTATTTTCTAATTTCAAGCACCCAGGTCTGTTTGTGTAAGCAGAGGGTAAGAGTTTACAGTGGATTACAGGTCATCATTCGTAATGGCATTTGCTCTTAAACGGTTACCAGCTTTATTATCTGTACCCATTAAAAGCGGATTTGAAGGAAGGGATATTAACAGCAATGCCAGACTGTACATATGTTTCATTTTATACTGTACAGTTCTAAAGAGAGAAATGAGCTCAGCAATAATTTTTTTAAAATCCAACGTCTACATTTAATATTTTAAAACTGTGTTACATGCCCTGTTTTCTTTTGTTCCACCTGGTTCCTTTTTCCACTTCATTTTCTTTTGCTTTCTATTACAGTTTATGCCTCTGCTTTTGTGTGTCAAGATTGTAATGCATTTCTTTAACACGTTTCTTCAGATTCCAGTACTTTCCCCCCTTAGAATCAGCCTGCTCTCATCTGTCTCTCTTTGCAAAGAAGTTTCCTTTTTCTGATTGTGGCTTTCTTTAGCTCCTCGTTCCCCATTTCTTTCCTATTTTATACACTGCGAAGACTTCCTTTTTCTTCCCTTTGTTACATGTCTCTCTTAAGGTAGTGCTCCTCTTCTCTTTCCCGTCTCCACTCACTCCCTCATTTACCTGCTCTTTCAAATGCTCAGGGCTTCTCCCCTTTGTTCTCTGCTTTCCATCCCTTCCACTCTTTCCCTCTCCTTGTTCTCTCCTCACCGCAGTCCCTCCTTTCCCTCTTCTCACCCTCCTCTTGTCTCTTCAGCATTGCACGCACTTTTCTGCCCGTTTCTCTACTTTTTTTTTTTTTTTTTTTTTAATTAATCTTTAGCATATCGCACTGAAAGTGCCAGAAGGGGTTGAAGAGCAGAAGTGGTGGAAGATGAAACGAGGCTGCGGAGAGGAGAGACAGCAGAGGAGATCAGAGGCACAGGGCACCGGCAGAAGGGTCTCGTCGTTCCCCGCACTCCCGGCCAACCGCTGCCGCGGCGAGCGTTCCCATTTAGCCAACGCATATAAGTAAAGGCTGAGCAATTACCGCAGGACCGAGCCAAGTGTGCCATGAAATTTAATTAAGGTCAACAGGCTCTGGTGTCTGGTGGGGCCTGAAGAGAGCCCTTTCACTGCCTGTGCAAACCCGCCTGTCATTATCGGTGTCCCGGCGCAAACAGCCCATTAAAAGTCGCTGGAAACGCTCCTGTCCCCTCAGTGGCTTTCTGTCAGGCCTAGTGTGAATATTACAAATTAAGCAGAAACATGCAACACGATTCCCTGCAGACTCTTAATTAGCCTTCACGCGGTGGCATCACTCATCTGCAGATCTGCGAGTTGCGGCCGAAGCGCCTGCGAGGGGCGATGCCGAAAACGGCCTTTCGCCGGGATCCTCCGCTGCGGCGACAGGGCATCGTCCCCACCTCCAAAATAATTTCGGCGCTGCCAGCTGGGAGCAGGTCCCACGGCAGGGACGGGAGCAGCGTGGAGGACGGGGCTGCCCCGCACCAACGACGGCCTTTCTTCACAGGGAGAGCTGGAGTCGCTGCTCCCCCAGCCATCGGCGCTGCCCGCGGAGGGGCAGGATGGGGTCCCTCGGCTCCCCCCGTCCCGTGCCCACCGCCCCATCCAGACCGGGTACGGTGGGCAGCCTGCAGCCGGTCCGGCGGTCCGTACCGCAGAGGTGAGCAACGGGTCAGACAGCTGAAGGAGAACAGCCAGGTTCTTCAGAGTCTTTTTAACTTATGGGATCAATATTTGTGTAATGTTGGTGTCGTAGGACTAAATATTTGCTATAGGATTAAATATTTCTGTGCTGCTCTAGTGACTTCACTAGCCTCCAGTGCCTGGGGCCGCCGGTAATGAGCTGGAGTCACATACCAAACTGAATTATTATTACTAACACGTTTAGATGCAGTCTCATACCTGATGAATGACACCTGCTGTGAAAAATGAGTGATGCTATTTTTGGAAGGTATTTATCTGGTGTTTGGAGGGTAGCTTTAGACGCATGCAATTCAAATGCATTTCTTTAGGTAGGATAACGATCCTTACATTATCATATTCAATGAAAGTATGTCTACAAGTGCATGTTCTGTATGTGCTGTGTGCGTGCAAAATGTGTATCCTAGATACCTAATGGCAATGGCAAATCCAAGCTGTAAATAAACTGATAAGTCAAATGTGTATTACTGGGCCCAGATCACTAAGATCAGTAGGAGCTTAGTCTGGAAAGGAGTGCAAGATTGGATCAACTGTAGTAAAGACAAACGTTATTATTCCTTTTTGGAGATTAAAGCAATATTACAGATTTAAAATTGGATGACATTTTGCACACCATTTGGAAAATCACGTTACAGATTTGCCAAGGCACTTTCAGCTTAAAACTGCCTTATGGAAAAGTTCTTGATATTTCTTTTGAAAACTGCAGGTACATTCCCCCTCTCCCTCCTTCCCTCCTCCTTCTACTGCCCTTGCTCCTTCTAATCATGCTCCACAAGTAAAACAAACTAAACCAATAAAATATTTACAGACAATATTTACACCAGCACGTTTTTTTTTTAATTAGTATTTTTTTCACTTTTCCTGACCTGCAGGTGAAAGTGGGAATTATTAGGGGGCACAAGGGTGTTTGCACAGTTGTCTTGCTTGATCCCTATCGATACAGACATTACTCGGGCAGTATTTAGGGTAGACAACCACCATTTCCAAACGGCCAACTTTGGGTTGTCCCAAGGTTTTGTGACAAGCACATACATTGCTGTCGCTGGAAATGCCAACGGCACTGCCGTCAGCAGTGTTCTGCTCAAGGACGGACCCAGGAAACAAATCAGACCTGCAGTATTCCATAGGCATTATCGGGACTGCAGGCTGGCAGGTGTATGAATTAAAGCTAGAGCAAAACCCAAGACTAGCCTGATTCCTAAACCTCCCTTGCATTTACTCTCTTCCATCTTTGTCCCGGTGTGGCTCAGGAGCAGGGTATTTCCCGGGCAGGTACCTGTGCCCTAAGCTCTCTCCTAGGAGCAGCTGGGTCTGGGTGAAGTACTTGGGCTCCTCTGTCACCAGTCACACCAGAGCCCCCGAAACTGGGGACAGGAGGGGGGGACCCATGCCCCGGCTCAGGGCTGCACTGGAGCGGTTCCCTGCCTTTCCGACTAGAGCTGCCTGTTGGCTGCAGTCCCGAGAGCAGGCAGACTCCTTTTGCCCATACAGCAGTGTCCAGGTGCACGCTTAGATCATCTGCCTGAGCCCAAAGTGCTCGCATCCTAATCAGAGCCTGTATTTCTATGCCTCACAAACCATGGGTTTATTCCCAGTATCTTACTTGGTAGCCTACTGCATACGAGTTAAGAGTTTTTCATGAGCTGGCATTCATCAACGTGCTTTTGAGATGCACATTGGTGCTCTTGCAAATGTGGTTTCATTTTTTCCCTCCAAAAGACAGCTAGGCTCTTATTCCCAAATTTTTTCATCAGCATAGCTCAAGACAATCACTTTCCTCTTCTTAATAAGCAAATTGCTTATCAGCAAAGCAAAAAATGATTTTACCCAATTTTATTTCACAGTTTCTTCTTCTTGGCTTCCACACTAAATACCTTGCTTCACAAAACTCTTTTGCACAGGACCATAATTGTGTATTATGGGATTTCTGGTTTCTCTAAACAGGCTTAGGTGCTCAACACATATATTCTTTAAACAGTGTAATTTTACTCTTCACAGTGGGAAGCAGGCATCATTCACAAAGTTCCCATTTCCTCAGGAGATCAACACTGACTAATGCTCTGCACAATTAAGCATTTTAATTGTATGTAGGAGATGTTGAACCAGGAGCTTTATCCAGGAGGGGTCATGCTTTGAAAAACTGTAAGAAAGGCAGGTGCTTCAGTAAGCTAATTTCTTTAAAATGGTTCATTTCCCCATCCCACTCAAAATTTATCATATAATATAACATGCCCTAAAAGAAAAGATTCAGTGAAAAGCTGTGATTCAGTGATAGACTGAAGATACATACAGAGCCAGGAGTCATGCGGGAAAAACAGGGCTTTTACACCGGCACCCAGGATTTGAGATCCTGAGTTTTTCTTCAGAGATGGTAAAGAATCTGTGTTCTACAGGAAATTGAGTCATCTGTAATTTATGCTGTGTTTATCGGTACTAATTTCTCATGCTCATCTATCAGTTTCCAATCTTCCTTTCAATAATCTGCATTCAATTTTTCAGTCCATATTCCTGTTGACTGTTGAAATTATCTCTTGTAAGTACTGCTCAGTAGATCTATTAATTACATTAAAAGTATTCACTGTAAAATTCACCTGAAATTCTTTTAGCTAATTTCCCCAGGTTGCGTTAAGTAATGTGTGAATAATAAAACAACAGAAATAGTGTATCTTCTCTTTATTTTATCACTGAATAGCACATTTACCTACCAAAATAACCTAAAATAAGTAGACCTTCCTCAGTATACAAACCAAGACACGTACACCCTCTATCTAGAATTGCAAGTTAATGACAATTAGGGTTGTGCATTTTATTATGGCTGTATTAAAATTTCCTGTTAAACATGATATCCTGTAATGACTGAAACTTGTTACGGCTTTAAGTTAATGTGAATTATATACAAGCTTTATCTAAACTAGTGGTTTGCAATACCCATTTACAGATTTTTCTCATTTCCTCATTCCTTAGAAATGAAAACTGAAGATACCACTAGTAATGCATTCAGCTTGAGGGGATTTTGTGAATGGGTAAGGATTTCATACCTTGGATCGCACGTGAGAACTAAAACAAATGGAGAAAGAGACTCTAGTCATCCTCCGTCTTGTTGTTTCACAGGAACCAACAACTCATGTACTAAAAATGTCTGACCAAATCAAAAGACTTTGTTGGGGGAAAAGCCAGTATTAAATTTCTGAAGGTAATTTTTTTCCCTAGATATTTTATATTCATTAGGGATGTCTTTCTACAGTGAGGTGTTACTCCCGGAGCTGATTCTCGTACAAACTAATATCTCTTCAAACATTTGCAAGTATTATAAACAACATTTGTTCTGGCAGAGACAGACTACAATAGACATTTGTAAAACCTGCAAAGTGATGGAGAAGGTGAGTGGGGAATGACAGTTCGCTATTTCACTGGATGCTAGAACGAGGGGGCACCTCTGGGAAACACATCTGAAGAAAACCAAGGGAATGCCGATTTCACACAGAGCATATTTAAATTGTGGAGCTTCCTGCCACAGCAGTGGGTCCTGAATTTCTCATCCTGAAGAAATGCATGTTGAGGGGGTCCAAGATATGAAAAGATTCCAAAAGGGTTTGAATGACTTTGGGGGGGAGAGAGCCCATAGTGGCACTACACAGAGTTGCCTGGATGCATTCTCCAGCGTACAAAGTGCCCAAACTTTGTGCCCAAAGTTGATTGCTGAAGTTGTGATGGGACAGAAGGGGAAGGATCACTCCTTTTTGGACTGTCTTCTGACTGTCTGCATTGAAAACCTGGCATGAGGTTGGATGGACCTTGACTCTGGTCTAATTCAGCCTTTATGATAAGCGTCGGTGGCAATCAGTCCGGCTATTTAAAGACGACTATTTCAGGATCATATTCTTTGGACGGTGCATTCAGATATTCTTTCAGACATTTAATTTTAGTTCGCAGGAATTTGAAAGTTCAGATACATTTCATTTATATAAAGCATATTCTGAAGCAATTTATTCTGTTTTGAGACCTGTCACTTCAATGTTCAGTCTTGACGATATGAGAAGTTCTGCACCGAAGTAATGCGCACAGAACAGAAGGCCACACACCTGCCCAGATAAGTCTGACCTAAAAAGCCTTATAAAGAGGGATTTACCTGTTGATATGGATGCCTAAACATAGTTGGATGCAATATAGATATCTGTATGTGAGCGAGGTGTCTGAGTTTCCATTGGAGTCAATGGAAATTTAGTCAATAGGGAGTTAAGAGAGATAATTCATAGTGTTTTAAGGTAAACTCCATCATTTGTTTAGCTGAACTACCCCTGGCTCCACTGACTGTAGTCTTTAGATCTCCAGTGACTATTGCAGAAGCTTAGACACCCAGCTGACATGTAGACACCTAAATTTGGATGAACTGAATGGGCAGCTGGACTCATTCATAATTTCAGTTAGACCCTATGGAGTTATAAATAATTAATCTATGCTGGATGGATTTGGTATGTTCAGGAGTCTCAGATCTCCCACACACCAGTTCATGGCTCTTCCTTCCATGAAAGGAATGATTGCTTCAGGAGAGCACAGTGCTTTAAGATGTATACAGTTCATTGCATTTCCTTCGTAACATCAGCTAGGAGTTCAGGTTAACCAGCCCTTCTGGGTACCGACAGGGACCGTACCTTGGCGTCAGGAAGCCTGACTAGTAGTTGACAACCAAGTGAGTTCCTGAGGTTGCATGTGAGTCTTTTTTTTTTTTTTTTCCTGACATTTCAGAAGATTTTTTAAGTAGTGGGTACTACCTCTCTGAGAGGAGATACGCTATGGCTATGTCTACATAAAACAGCTTGCAATTTCCAGATGTATTGGAGTCATTGTCTGAAAGTCTCTAAAACTGATTAAAACTTGAGTCCTGGCATTGACATCTGGCTCTGAGGGGACATGGGTGCAGCACACAGGACTGGAGTGCTAGTTTGTGGGGCCATCTGAATGGAGAACGTGGTCGGGACCCAAGACTCAGACTGCAGCGCTTCCTCACCGTGCTGTGTTCATACGGCACCCAGCCTTTGAAGCCAAGTTTATGTAAACAAACTAATCCACCAGCGTGTGATAAGGTGCATCATCACATACATGAGAACTGGAAACAAACTTGAGTACCTCCATAAGGACGTAGTCTAGGTGATTTTGATTATTAAAACAAAAAATAAACACAAAGCAGCACTGGCATACGTTGCTCCCTGAGTACCATCGAAGGAGCAGTTTAGCTTATTGTGCTCTGAGCCCTCACAGGAAGGGTTTCTGAACACCCCATCCTTCTTCAGCAGCTGAAGACCAAGAGAGATGGGCTTTATGTAACTTGGCTGTCCTACATTCATCTCTACCTGGCAACCACTTTGTTGTGCTGGCTGCATGCTGCACGTTCTGTACCTCATCCCCAGCATCGCTCTCTCCGCATTTGGAGCTGAGAACATAATGATGTCGGATCTTCTGCTCAAGATCTGGCTGAAAGGAGCTAACGTCGTCTCATCCCTTTCCCCGAAACCAGACAGAATCATCTCACCTTTTCACTCAGGCTCTGTGTCCTCATCTTTGAGGCCCAACACGATTCATCTTTGTTTTCCTCTCTCTTGACAATTCATTGTTGATGCCGATTTGATGAGCAGCAGGAGACAGGGGGGGAAATCTGAGACGTGGGGAGGTGAAGTGACTTGCCAGAGGCAATAAGGCAGCTCACCGAACTTCAAACTTAAGCTAAAGACTCCAGGGTCTCAGCAAAGTGCTCACACCACTAAGTCACACCAAATCCCTGCAAATCTTAGTCCATACCTTCCACCAGACCTCTGTGCATCTCATCCTGGCTTCTTGTCCTCTCCTTCTCTCCATGCCCCACACCTCTGCTGATGGCCTCTTCACCCTCGCTTCATGCCTTGCCAAGGTATTGTCAATACCCTTCTCTCTACCTGCCTTTCCAAAAGCTTCCTTCTCTGCCAGGGAGGAAGGAACGGCTCCATGCCATCTTTCCATGTCTGCCTCATATTGTTGCAGTTGTACAACACACTCGGATTTCTGTTTGAATAGCAAACTGTTACTCAGCTTCCACTGTGAATAGTGGCTGCCTGGGGCAGGCATGCTCACAGAAAAGATCTTTGCTTTCTATCTTTCTAAAAATAAATAATCAAAGAAAGGCAAAAGTCAAAAGCTCATCGTGCCCCAAAGAAATGTCTGCATCTCCATGGAAGACTTCCAAATATCTAATCCAAGATAGAGTGATAGGGGCAGGAAATTTGCAGATCAAAGGTTTTGAAAATATGAAGTTCTGTTTGTGTGATGCAGACCAGAGCTGTTTGCTCTTCTCAGAAGTAGTGAACAGGCCAGCACACTCCTGCCAATTCAGCGTTACCATCAGCTTTTGAAAGCTGAATGCCACTGCTGATTGTTGCAAGTAAAGCTAGAGCAGAGATTATTTTAATTGAAATGGAGCTTTCAGACCGTTTCACTCACTCCCATAAAGCAGCTGGAGATACTTAGGCAGAACTTTGGAGCCACGTTTTAAGGCACAGCTTCAATATTTTTACCCCGTGGCACTTGGCTTGAGGTTGTCAGACTAATCCCGGGGTGGCAGCAGGGAGTACGGGCCACCACTGCGGGAAGAACTGGCGGAAAACCTGAGGGCGGACGTCAGCTGGGGGTTCTGGTGGTTTGCTTGGTGGAGCCAAGTGGGAAATAGGTATCGGAGGAAACATCAGACTGAAGCTTAGGTCATCGCTGCTGGTTTTCTATAGCACCATATCAGTCGTACTTAATAGTACCAGCGCAGATTAGATTAGACTGGCAAGACGTAAAATAATACACCTAGCAAGAATTGTGACATGAAAAAGGAACTGGGTAATTATGATATTTACAACAGTTTTCAAGTAATACAAACATCTGACTACATCTTTAAGGGCAGGGAGGATATTTTTAAATAAACATGTTTCCTTCCTGCAAGTAATAGATTGGAATAGCAACTGGCAGAAGGATTCATCTGTTATTTTAGTTGTTTTCATGGTTTCATGGGTTTTAGCTCTAACAAAAATATTTAAAAGAAGGGAGTACATTCTATTGCAGGGAGGGTTTTTTTATATTATTCTCTTCTATCCTATCATACATTTATTTTCACAGGTTTAGAACATTTTGGAACATTTCCTTTTGCTGTTCAAGTTTTCTGTGGTTGATCCCCCTTCCCCCTCCAGCATGGCTATTTTTTTGTGTACATAACTTAAATATAGCCCCTCCAGAAATCTTGGAAGTTACAATGAATAAGAATACATTTTCTCCTTAGCAATATCCTAGCCATTCTTTTCTTTCAATAGAGCTAAATCTGTAGATAAGTTAAGACAAATTTCTATTATTTTGGGTTGGATTCAGCAGGGCTATTAAAAAAAAAAAAGGTAAATGGAAAAAACTGTTCTTGAGCTTATGTAACTGAAATGTACTATGAATCTCAGAAGATCTTAAAGACACAAGAGCCAGTGCACCGTGTTACCAGCTATTAGGGAAGGAAAAGCAAGAACACCATCGTGCACCTATACAGATTTATTGTGTGCCCACTTGGATCGCCTGTTGAATATTATGAGCAGTCCTGGTCCTTACTTTAAAGGAAACATAATGGAAAACATTCAGAGAAGAGCCACAGGGACGATCAAAACCATGGAGCAGTTTCCATACTTTGGCTCCTCAGCTTGGAAAAGTGATGACTGAGAGGGGATATGGCACGTGTCTATAAAACCACGAGTAGCATAAAGAGGGTGGAGAGGGACTGATTGCTCCCCGGCTCTTCCAACACAAGAATGAGAGGGTGCCAAATAAAGCTAGCAGGTTCAAAATGAGCGAAACCAGATGGCTCTTCATAAAGTATATAGTTAAGCTGTGGGGTTCCCTGCAGGAAGATGTTGCCCGTGGTGGTTACATGGGCATACAGGGAGCTCCTGAGCATAAACTATTGATGGCTGAGAGAGCATTCCAGGAAAATGCATGCTTGTGCTATTCTTATTCACTTCCTCAGACTTTTCTTTCTGGCCATAGTTAGAGGCAGCATACTTTGGTCTGGCCCTGCATTGCTGTTCTTATTTCCATAATTGCTTCCTGATAAAACTATCTGAATCCCTTTCTTTGCCCCAGCTACCTCCCCAAACTCAGGTAGGAATAGGGCTGTTATTGCAGATACATCTGTTTGTAAAGAGGTGCTGATGTCAATGATTTACTGAAATACACATAGCAAATCTAATCAACAAACTGCTTTGGCATTAAGAACAGGAAAAGATGATAAGAGTGTCAAGAACAAGGGAGTAATTCAGTTATTTTAGGGTCTTGCAACAACTGGCACTGCAACAACACAGCCTGTGAAACTCTTGTTTTTAAAAGAAAAAGTGTTTTTCCATATGAAGTTACAGCCATTGCAATACAGATGATGGACTGCTGTTGTCTTTAATCCATCCTGGCAGAAATATGTGCTTGACCAATGTTAGTATTAAGAAGGCTGAGACTCACTCCTCGTCCGAATCACAAAGGTGCAGACTTCCCCTCAGAGACGTACTTCCCACACAGAGCCTATAAATAGCCCTTTGGAAAATATTTTGCTGTATTTAGCATTTTATTAGAAGCATTGTGTAAAATGAATTCTCCGTTACTCTGTGCTGTTCATCTGCGTGTAATACCAATGGTAATTGATTTTCTGATGGTGCATGAACTGCTAATGTAAAACCTCTGCAGAAGACTTAAAGGTGAAATCTATTTTCCCTGCCAAAAGCCTATATAATCTGGTTTTATACAGGAGAAGTACATCTTAAAGGAACTGGAGGGGACCGCAGTTCCTTCATCCCAGTTACTGCTCCAACCTGTGGCAAGGAGGTAGGTACGAGCCTAGCCTCCCCACATCCTCTGCAAAGGTGGCAACATCGGCCAGGCACTAGTGATAGTTTAAACACCTTTTATTCAGTATTAAATTGCTAAGACAGTTTTGCACCAGCAGCTCCATTAAATACACCGTCTTCCACTTAGGCCGTGTGTTTGCATCCACACGCGCCGCTGTTCTTGTCTCTGCGCCCACCGCGTCCACTCCCTGAAAACTTCCCGGCCAGGCGCTGCTCCCGCTTCCAGTGACGTGGAGTGGGAGAACATCGGCTGCTGCACTGGGCTCACGCCTGCACGCAGTCGGTGCAACCACGTCAGGATCAGGCCCTGCAGGCTGAAACAACTTGCCGCCTTCTCTGCAAAAGCGGCTGAGGGCAAATATTGCCTACAGTATCTGCCGATGCTGGAACACTGCCATTACTTCTGAAATCTAACCTAATTACAGTTGCTGAAGAATTTTTCTCCATCCTCTCTGGCTCATTTACAGTTCTCCCCCATTCTCCTTTATGTCTCCTTTCTTTGAGTCAATATTTACCTTTTTAACACTTTCTCTTCCTCTGCTTCCTTCCCTCCTGCAATGCTCTCTGCAAGCGGAATAGCTCAGCCTCTGCTAGCAGCCGCATCTGCACGCAGCCTGCCCTAATGACAGAGGCCAAATACACCTTCCAAGTTTTTACAGCCAAACCTCTGACTTTGCGAAAGCAACAGAACGCCTCACCTGTTTTTGCATTAATGAAATTGTTTTCAAGGGTTTCGTGTGTATTTCGATGCTCCCCCGGGGTGCTCACAATGAAATCGGCACCGTGTTTGCATGAATATCAGGGAGAGGAACTGACAGCCACAAAAAAGGAAGAGCAGCCTGTAAAGCAGCTCATTTTCATTTGCAACATAGAAAGGAAATAATCTAGCTCAAAGGAAAAATGTTTTCTGAACTTTTTTTTTTTTAACCTGTATGACTGTGCTCAAACTAAGAGTTTAAAACAGCAAAGTAAATTGTTTTTAAATGCATGATTTAACTCAGTTGGGTATTTTTTGTATTGTTACCAGGAATTTAGCATCTGTTTGGACAGGCGTGAGCACATTGTGGAACACTCCTAGTGCCTCATTGACATCTAGTGCAGTTCAGGCCACACAAGTCAAAACATTGAAAGAGGCACTGATGAGATCAACCTGATTTGGATGTTTTTTAAGTCAAGATCAATGTCTTTTTAAAGCACGACAATGAGGTACCTGGTCAGATGCACTAAGAGGAAATTCTGTGTCCTGGATTTGTTCAGGAAGTCAGAATCAACAGTCCTGATAGTCTCTTCTCGTATGTACGGGCTGTACAAGAGAAGAAGATGAGAAAGATCTGAGCAGGTATTCTACAAACATCCTGGAACAAAACCTTCTAGGGTGATTTTTTAAAATCAGGCAGCTAAATTCAGACTTACACATTGTCTTGATATTGATAGTTGCTTACTGCTTTGAAAATCATAGATGGCAGAGCTGTATATGTGGGGGCAGATCCATATACCCCTGAGTTTGAAGATTTTTTTTATAGTTCTTCTGTTATTTACTTAACATTCACATTTAAATTTTCCATAATTTTACTAACGTGTCATTAGTAATAATAACATAATGAGCTTAAGGTAGGTGCTGTGAGCAAGAACAGTACTCAGGGGGAAAAAAGAGGAGGGAGCAATTAGGAAAGAATTTGGAAAACTGTGCGGAATCCTGAAAGTGAGGATGAACTCCAGGCCTAACCCAGCTCCTGCTGAAGTCAGCAGAGAGAGGGATCAGGCTGCCTGTTTTAAGGAGAGAGGCAATGGTTCACTACACCTTCCTGCTGCTCATCAAGAGCTTCTGGAAGAGGTAGGAGGTCTCTGTGAAACCTGCCAGGAATTAAAATATTTGTACAGAGCCATAGGGATTGTGCCTTGCCAAAAAAATACTACCACAGTCCAACATTAATGCAGCTGTTTTTCTTAGTCAAGGTAAGGCTGAAGGTGCTGCGTTTGCATTCAGACTTCTCCCAGCCATTCTTAATTCAGTTGTGGCACTACAACCCTTTATTATCTTCGGTTTCACCAGGACTTCCACAGAAAAACAGATCCTTTACTCCTGAGTTTGAGTTGGAACTTCATTTTCTTAAACAGCTATCAAAGCTGAACAAGCTCCATCAGCCTGATTTCAGACCAGAGCCTTTCTCCCAGGTACAGCCACGCCATAATTCCTTATTCGTGTTAACCAAGGCCAGTCCCACCGAAACCAGACTTTGCCATGAGATGTATTCCCATCCTGCTGTGAGTGAACGAAAGGTCCTGCACGAGCCAAGAAGTGGACTGGCACAAAGGCCACTGTCAACCAGAGGATAGGTAGTGGGTCATCTCTTTCCCATATGAGAAGGAATTATTCCCACAGCCTTGAGCTTTGGCTCACCAGGCTGACACACACATGTACAACACTGCGGTGGGTTGACCCTGGCTGGACGCCAGGTGCCCACCAAAGCTGCTCTGTCACTGCCCCTCCTCAACTGGACAGGGGAGAGAAAATATAATGAAAGGCTCATGGGTTGAGATAAGGACAGGGAGAGATCACTCACCAATTACCATCACGGGCAAAACAGTCTCTACTTGGGGAAAATTAACTTAATTTATTGCCAACGAAATCAGGGCAGGGTAATGAGAAATAAAACCAAATCTTAAAATGCCTTCCCCCCATCCTTCCCTTCTTCCAGGTACAGCTTCACTCCTGGATTCTCTAGCTACCTGCCCCCCCCCCCCCCGCCCAGCACAGGGAATGGGGTTTACGGTCAGTTCATCACACACTGTCCCTGCTGCTTCATCCTGTTTAGGGGCTGGACTCCTCACACTCTTCCCCTGCTCCTGCGTGGGGTCCCTCCCATGGGAGACAGTCTTCCATGAACTTCTCCAATGTGGGTCCTTCCCACGGGCTGCAGTTCTTCACAAACTGCTCCAGCGTGGGTCCCTTCCATGTGCTGCAGTCCTTCAGGCACAGACTGCTCCAGCGTGAGCTTCCCACGGGGTCCCAGCCTCCTTCGGGCATCCCCCAGCTCCGGCGTGGGGTCCTCCCCGGTCTGCAGGTGGAGATCTGCTCCACCATGGACCTCCATGGGCTGCAGGGGGACAGCCTGCCTCACCATGGTCTTCCTCACGGGCTGCAGGGGAATCTCTGCTCCGGCGCCTGGAGCACCTCCTCCCCCTCCTTCTTCACTGACCTGGGGGTCTGCAGGGCTGGTTCTCACATGTTCTCACTCCTCTCCTCAGCTGCAGGTGCTGGGGGGGGTTTCCCCCTTTCTAAAATCTGTTACCCCGGAGGCGCTACCCTCATCACTGATGGCTTGGCCTTGGCTGGCAGTGGGTCCGTCTTGGAGCCGGCTGGCATTGGCTCTGTCGGACATGGGGGAAGCTTCTGGCAGCTTCTTGCAGAAGCCACCCCTGTAGCCCCCTCCAAAGCCACCCCCTGTAGCCCCACTACCAAAACCTTGCCATCCAAATCCAATACAAATACACTATGTGGCAATTGAATGTATACGTACAGCTCATGCTGCAGAACTGTTTTGCTTCACAGGAAAGCTGTAAATGCTCAGCCACAAGATTGCCAGGCAGAAAGCTTTAGGGCTTTCTGGGCACCCAGCAGCGACTTCAGCCCTTCCAGGTACTAAGTCTGTTCAATACTTAGTCACTAATTTTTCAGCCCGTAACTTCTTCCGCCCCACTCTGTGCTTTAACCACTTAAAGAAAATCTGCAAACCCTTTTTTGAATAAGCTGGGAAAGTCAAACCCTCAGGTAGGCTGTATACATGATTAAGTTCTTCTATGAAAACCCTGGCAATAGATACATTGAAATAGATCAAACTGAGGTAAGTTCAAACCAGCAAATTGGTTCTTCTCTTGTAATACCATGCAGAAAAACTGAAGAGATCCTGAAGACCCATCAGACATCCTACTCCAGCTCCTGGGGCAGCACCAGTAGGATGTTTCTGAAGTCCATCTCACTGTGGCATCTCTCTGCCTTTCTCTGGTTCGGAGGCTGTGCTGCTGGTTGATAAATCTGCACTACCTCCCCCTCCCTCAGGAAGCTGTAATCTGCAGAATGAAAAATAATGCTGATCCTCTGAAGACCGTTCCTCTCTGCAGAAATTTCTGCCAAAATTGGTTACAGAAGTGTTACCCAAAGAAGGAGCACCCCACATCTGTCCTCGTGCTCCCATGCTCACCCCCCCAGCCAGCCGGGCTGGAAAGCAGCGCAGAGCTCCCCGCAGCCACGGCTGGTGCAACCCCTTCGACTAACAGGAGCCACTAGATTTATTTGCCATGTATTTGTCCCTGTTGCTCTGTCTTTCAGTGTGGAAGGTAGGGAGACAAGTGGCCCAAGGTCTGTTGTGCCCCTTAATTAATATTAATCGAAATAATCCTTGTCCGTCTCCTTACTTACTTGACAACTTAAAAGTTTCATATTCAGTGCAATCTGGTCGGCTCTTTGAGGGTCCTTTACTCTTTCCCATCACGCCGCTCTCTCCCACAGTGCCATCCCTGACTTTTGCACCACTGTTGTCATTTACGTTGATTACAGGACGATTATTTGAGGGACGCCTTTTTACTTCTACACAAACGCTAATCCAAATGTAGGCTTCCCATTTAATTTAAGGGCTGCAAATTGCATCATACCTCCCCGCAACACGTACTTGTGGCTGTAAAAGGTTAAAAGCATCGACATTGCACAGGTAATGCCCATGCTTCCAGGCTGTGGTGGCCAGGCTCTGGCTCGGGAGCCAAGAGATGTTCAAGGTAGCTCCTTTGCTACATCACACGGTGGTGGTGGCACTACATAATCCGAAGCCCTGGCAGCAAGAGAAAGCAAGCCAGCACAGTTAAACCCAGTCCGTCCGGGCTGAACTCCCACCCAACCCCACATCCCTCCCCCGGGGTTGCCACAATGGAGCAGTGGGGTCCCGGGGGAGCTGCTGTCCTCTCCCGCTCTTCCCCTTGGCCCTCCACCCTGGGAGTCACCTAGCTTGTGGTTTGTGCCCCATTGAAAACCCGTCATTTCTGGGCCGCGAAGGTTGGCCAGCCTATTCTAGTCAAAACAAAAGGGATTGCGGCTGTGGATCATGGGCTCCTGGTGTCTGAAAAGTTACTGATATTTCATGATTATAAAACGACTTTTTTTTTTTTTTTTTAATTCAACACTGGGCTCCTTCCCTAAAGTTCTTACATGTGGCATCTAGTGTAACCCTTTGGTTAATTTCCAAACCAAATGCAATATTGACAGTATTGGTCGCTGGACCGAGAGAAAGGCTGCATGTTTTGAATGGCCAGTATTTCACAACGGGACTCAGGTATGCACTGCGAAAAGTCTGCCTCGCCCTCAGCCAATCTGCTGTTTGTTGCCCTAATTAAAGTTTACAATGGTAACCTAGGGAATGAACTAAGAAACAAACCTTAGCCAGTCTCACTTCTTCACTTGTGCAATGGAGTCCTTAGAAATTCACCGGGAAAATGTTAAAACACGGTAGAGATGTAATTTTGTACGTACGCCCGTGTGTCTCTCTGACTGCCTTTCTCAATGTGGTATTTTCCTCAAGGTACTGGGTTTCCCAGCTTTTGAAAGTGTAGGGTTGTTTTGGGGGCAGGGTTTTGGTAGGTTTTCAAAAAGACTGGAATATCAAATCGTGTGGTGTATATAATCATGGGAAGTTCCTTTTCTCTAACCTTACAAGGCTTGAAGATTTTATGTTATACTTCATTGTGCAACACAAGAAAAATACCTCAGGAACAGAAATGTCTTTTATTCCACTCCCCATGTATCTGATGCTTTATTCCCTGAGGCACTACTTGTTTGCCAAAGGATTGTTTAA
The DNA here is from genome assembly GCF_964188355.1 of Buteo buteo. Lineage (NCBI taxonomy): Eukaryota > Metazoa > Chordata > Aves > Accipitriformes > Accipitridae > Buteo > Buteo buteo. The sequence continues at coordinate 7,117,775 of NC_134195.1, read as the reverse complement.
CCACTGTTTGACAATTTCCAAATGGGAAAAAATGCTGGGTTTCATCCAAAGGAAGGGAGGAGCTTTCCAAAGTTTTGTATTTAATCTTGGTTAAAAGTAAACAACTTTACCCTTTCAACATTAGTCATGCCTGCTGTATAAAGTGCGGTGTAAAAGCGCTCAGCAAAAAGAGCGCAATGTTTTTCCATACTTTGTAATTATTAACATTTGCATTCGGGATTGAATCGGATCGAATAACTGGCTGGAAGTGGCGTACAGGGGGGGCAACTGGGCATCACGGCGGGGTAACTGGGTGAGCTGGGTGGTGGAGGTAAGTGGGAGAAGCAGCTCGGCTCCTTGCTCACAGCCTGCACACCCCCCCCACACACCCCGTGTGGGCAGAGGTCTATTTTGTGAGGATGAACATGTTTTTAAAAAGGAGGCAGAATGGAAGGGGGAGATGGGGAAACAGCCCCCAGACTCTGCTGGCGCAGGTACGGCAGCGCTGCCAGGCCCTTCTGGTGGGGACAGAGCTTGCACCAGTTAAGGGGCTTTTCCCTCCCCAGGAAATCCCTTCTCCGAACAAAACATTAAAAAAAGCAACTCTCCTAAGAAGCAAATACTGTATCCCAAGGGGAGAGCCCTTTCTGCGGGTGGAAGGGGTGCCTACTCCAGGTCTTTCTTTGGCACAGCCATGGGGGGGGGGGGGGGGGGGACACAGCAGTGCCGGCAAACCCCGGGACCAGAGGCGGGGGGGGGACACAGCGGGCAGGGGGCAATAGCCGGCGGGGCTTGGCGAAGGGGGGGGGGGGGGATACCAGCGGGCTGAGCCCGAGCCGTGCCCCCGCTCCCCGGCCATTTCTGCCCTCCCCGGGGGTGAAGGGCAAGGCCGGCCCCCGCTCGCTGCCGCCGTCAGAAGTGGCAGGAATGCCCGGCGAGGCGAAAGCAAAGGCTCCGAACCGAGAGCTCCAGCCCACTTCCTTATCTCTCACTGGCCACTTTGCAGGAGGAGTATTAGGCAAAAAAAAAAAAAAAAAAAAAAAAAACCAACAAAAAAAAATGCAAAGTGGGGAATAAAAGGAATGACCTACTTTGCAACAAGGGAAAAAAAAAAAAAAAAAAAGAGCTCTCTGTCAAGGTTTTGCTCTAATTGCCGGTGCGGCGTTGCATAACCAAATCGGGAGCTCCTGCCGGTGCCCGGGGAGACCGGGAACCTGCCCCGGGGCAGCCCGGTGCCGTGCCCCGCTCCGGCTCGGTTCCCGGGACCACCGCCGGGGGAGCGGGCACGGGCAGGGCCGAGGGTCACCCCCCGTCCCCGTCCCCGGGTCAGGGACCGAGCGGGGAGGGCGTCCCCAGCCCCCCCCGCCCGCCCCCCCCCGCCGAGCGAAGCCGAGCCGGGGTCCCCTCCGGGGCGACCCGGGAGCCGGTGGCCGGGCAGCCGGGCGCAGCCCTGCCCGGCGGGGACGGCGAGCACCGCGGCCGGTGGAGTGGCGGGGGGGTCCCGGGGTCGGGCGGTAGGGGCGGCCGCCGGGGCGGCGCGGGGTCGTCGGTGTGGACATATGTAAAGGCGGGCACGCCGTGGGTTTGCTCGAGGCGTTGTGAAACCATCCTTGATACGGGGCTGGCTTTTTGGTTGAGGTTTTTATTTTTTTGAATTTTTTTTTTTTTCCCCCCCCTGCTTCCCCTTTCGTTCTCTTTCCAGCTTCTCCTTTTCTTGGATCCTCGCCTGTCTCCTCCCACAGAACGAGAGAGAGAGAGAGAGAAAAAAAGGTCACGTATGTTTGGAAAAATATGTAGGTCAGTGGAACATTCCCTGCACTTGTGCACAGGGAGCCGGGGCGGGAGAGCTCCTCCGCAGCCCTCTCGCTACCCACCGCCCCAGCCCGGCCCTGCCGGAGCCCACCGGCGGGGAGGCGGCAGGCGAGCGCCGGCTTCCCTTTCCTTCCCCCCCGACCCATTTTGCGCACCGGCCTCGGGTTTTTGCTCGCCCCCCCCCACCCCCTCCCGCGACTCCCCCCCCCTCCTCCCCGCTTCCCCGCTCCGCCGCCGGGGAAGGCGAGCGAGCGGCGGAGGAAGCCGGAGCCGCCGCCGCCGCCGCCGCCGCCTCCTCCGGCCGCCGGGGCCGCGGCTGCCCATGGGCGCGGGGCGCGGGGCGCGTCCCCCCAGCGCCGCCGGCTGAGGGCGCGGGGCGGCGGCGGCGGCGGGGTTCGGGGCTAGGGGCGGCGATGAAGGGCCGGCGGAGAGGATGCCCCCGCCTCGCCCGCCGGGCTCCAACTTGGCGGAGAACTCTCGGCCCCGCAGCCCCCGCGCCCGCCCTGCCTCTCCCGGCCGCGCGTCCAACTTAATGCCCCAGCGGGAGCCCCAGCCAGCAGCCCCCCCGGCCCCCGGCCTCCTCCCCCCCCCCCCCCCCGCAGCAGCAGCCCGGGCTCCCGGCGGCCTCCCGCTGCCGGCGGAGCCCCTGGCCCCGGCGCGCCTGGGTCCCGCGGCGCCCGGGGCGGCGGCAGCGCGGCATGCGGCGGCCCCGCGCACCATGAGACACGGCACCGGCACCGGCACCACCGGCACCAGGCAGGAGGCGGGCGGCGTCCCCGGCTCCTCGGCGGCGGCGAAGAGTTTGCCGGTTCCCGAGGCCGGCCTCCCGCGCGGCTGGAGCAGCGGCGGCCGCTGCCGCAGCGGCACCGGCAGGCACCGCAAAACCGGCGGCATCCAGCCCGGCGGCACGGCCACCGGCACCGGCACCGCCGGCTCCCGCGCCCAGGTGGCCACCGCGGACAGCAGCAGCGGCGGCGGCGGCGGCTGGGGCTTCCCCGCCGCGCTCCCGCAGCACCGGCACCCCAGGTAACGCGCGGCCCTGCGGCCCCGGCCCTCCCTCCGCCCCGCGGGGCGCCCACCCGCGACACCCGCGCGGGGTGGGGGGGGGGGGACGGACACGGCGACACAGACGCGCCCGCCCACGCGTGACCCCCCGCGGCCGCCATCGGCGGCCAGCTCCCCCGTCCCACGCACCGCGGGGGTGGCAGAGGTGCCCCGGGGTGCGGGGCGGCATCGCCTCCGCCGCGGGAAAGTTTCCGTGGGGAGCGCCGTCCCGGCCGGGCTGGGGAAAAAAATCCGCTGTCCCCCTCCCCATCTCGTTTCGGTGCGGTTGGCAGTTTCCTGACGTTGGGGGGGTGGGGGGGGGGGTCATTTAGGCTGGACTGCAACAGGGTCTGCGACGCGACCGGGCGGTGTTTGGTCGAGGAGAACTTCCAGTAAGACCAGTGGGATTTTGGAAGGGGCGAAGGCTCCCGCTGGGAGCGGAGGTTGTGTGGTGTGCTGGTGCTGCAGCCCTGCGCCGGGCTCCCGCTCGGTTCCCTTCGGCGTGCGGAACCGGGGGGGACACGACGCGTGAGATCCACGGCTGAGCTGCAGCACAGGACTGCTTTCGCGAAGAGTTGCGCGGTGGTGTTTTCCTCTGTGGTCACTAGCCTGATCCGTCAATTAACAAGCACGCTCATCCAGAAACTTTCCTCCCTACTCCTTAACTGTCTACAGGATGGCAGTTTACTTTCACTCAAGTGACTCAGAAATAATTAGCGGTTATAAGCATTACAGCCAGCAGAGGAACTTGAATCTTTTCACGGTGCTAAATCTCTGGAAGGGCTGTGGGTTTCCCTCGGACGGGCACAGCTAACCTGGGCGTTCGGCTCAACAAGTGCCGCCTCTTGAAGTGGAAAATGATCTCTCCCTTACCCCAGTGTGAGATGTTAATTTGTATCCCACCGTGGGTTTAGTGTTTTTTCGGCCATACCAAATAATTAGTCTTCACAGTTTCCAGACCTCACCAGCTCATCCGCTGATCCGTGTCTGATTGGGAGAGCTGTCAGCTGGTGGAGGGCCCAATCCTGCATATATTTCTGTAGATGAATATGGACGCGGAGCTGCTCTGCAGGGATGGCCTGGAAACAGGAGTATTTGGAGAACGTAATTGCCAAGCTGTGCGCTGTCTCACTGAACGTGTGAAAACGAGCGTTTTCCAGAACCAGGTATCTGACACCAGGGTGATTCCCCAAGCTGGCAGCACTTCTGTGCCCTGCTCCGAAGCCTGGAGACAGCAGGCTTGCCTAAAATTGCTTTCCCTCCCGAACAAAGGTGCCACCCTGCACGTGTGCAGGATTGAACCCACAGACTGTGCTTTGCAGAATTAACGATTATTGCCCCATTTTCTAGCCTAAAGTATGTGAGAGCACTTGAAGGAGTTGTTGTTTTATCACAGGCAGCAATGTTGTCTACAGTTAAAATTATCTAGTGCTTTCCATTGCAATGCTCTGCTTTCAGGTGCTTATGCATTTGCTAAGCTTAAACCTAGGCTGACATTTTCCAGGTTGAGTGTTTGCTGAAGACAGACTCTCTTCAGGAAGTTTCAGATGAAATGGTTCAGCTGTTTCTGAGAGCGTGGTTAGAGGGAAATGTATTCTTTGGCCACTTATCTGACGAAGATGGTTTAGGTATACATCATCCTGCATTAGGAGACCTTGATCTTTCTTCTTCCGCGAACCTGCATTTTTTGGCTATGTCGACAAGCACTTTCATCGAGACTGTTGAATTCTTGTGGCTTTGTGTTTTGGAGCAGGAAAAAGATACTTGGCTGGGGATCAATCTTGTGATGGGGGTGTGCCTTACATTGAGCCTATGAAAAGCTTCCAGAATTGGTCTCAGTTATCGTTTTTGTCACAACGCTCACGTTGCGCGCTCTCGGCGGAGGGACGTTGAGGGCTTGACCACCGCACTCGCTCGCTGAAGATGCTCTCGGCACAGAGCACGCTGAACACCCCAGCGTTGTTAGGAGCTGAGCAACTGCTCATCTTCCTGGGAAGAGTGAGAGCACTCCACTTGGTGGCCGAAGGACTGAGTGGACTTTCCCCCGCGGTTATTCTTCCCAGTTGTTCCTGCTACAGTGAGCACCATAAGGAGGGAGCACTGAAGACTGTCTCGGCTGTGTCTTCGGTGGCAGGGTGGAGAAGGAGGAGGAAGCTGCTTAATTCATGGTGACAAGGAATGGTGGGACTAGAATGGAGAAGAAGTAGTATCGGTGATGGAGGCATGGGGAAAGTGAAGAGCAGGGACCTCGAATTAAGTCAAAGGACTTGGTGGGGTCATAGATGACAAAGCTTGGGAACAAGGTGCAGGGAACTGGAGATAGAGATGGAAAACCCAGATCAAGAGAAGTAATGGTGGGCAGAAGAAGGTGATGAGAGACTTGTGGTGGACAGGGACAGGAGATGTGAATGTGCAAAAGCTGTGGTTTCCAGTCTTTCAGTGATCGGGTCACGGTACTACCCCTTTTTCATCCTTCTCGTCTTCCTCCTCACACGGCCTACTGTGTTCTTCAGCCCTTGTCTCTGCTTCTTCACCCCTTCCCTGGTTCCCTCACAGAAATTGTTGCTGCCTCCTTGCCCTGAGGAGCAACTGTTGTTGCTCCAGTCGTGGACCTCGGACCTGGAGAGGAGCTATTTCCATTGTGGAGCCCAGGCTCTGGAGCTGCCCTGAGCCCATGTGCTTGTTCTCCTCCTTATCCTGTACCCCACCATCGGGCAGCACCCCAAGGAGCAGGACCTGGCAGCAGGGCTGGTCTCAGGCCTCCACCGCCGTGTCTGCCCACCTTCTTCTAGCACTGGGTTTGCCATGGACAGGGTAGTAACTTTGTATGCCCCAGTTAAGCCCGACACTAGATTTTTATGCTGTGGACCTGAAGGACTCAATCCAGTTGGTGACTGCTGCAGTAGGCTGGGGTGGGGTTTCCGCCTTTTAAAGGAAGAATTTATAGCTCAGTATATTAACAATACATCAAAACACTGAAGCCCCATGGAAAAAAGTAGTATGTAATCATGTAACTGATGTTATATCGTAATACATTCATTTAAGGTAGGAAAATTAAGATCAACAACTGATGGTTTTGATCTGTGGCTCTAAGCATTCTTTAAGGATAGGACATTTTGCACTGCAAACGTAACGGTTTAAATAACCATTGGCTCCATTCAACCATAAGTTTTGAGCAATCGGATTATTTACATCACTACAATTGATGATTGGCAAATATCATACTCTTGAAAATGACAGTCAGGTATGTATTTTATGTGTATTTAGTTGTTTTTCTTTCTTTATAAGCTGAATTTAAGTAACTTCCATTTGTGTTTATAGTTTTGCTTTCAGGCTCCTAGGGCAGATGCACTTGAGTTGCGGATTTTGTAAAGGGATCATTATCTGTATAAAAAAGTCATTTTCCTAGATTTGGCTTAACTTTCCATTGATCCTTGATCTTATTAAAACTTGTTCTTGAAAAACTGGGCTGAGACCATTCAAATATTTGTATTTTAGCTAATTTAATTCAGTCAGAAATCAGCATCGGCTGATAGATGGACTTTTTCTTTATGAGACTGATTACTGAAGTTTGAAAAGGAAGCACCATGTAACAGCATTTAAGCAGAATGCATAGATGGTGGTGGATTTGTTTATGTAGTGCTGCTTTTGGTATTTCACAGTTTTTTGGGAGGGACTAAAGCCATTACTCTTTGTTGTGACCTGCTGTGGACCACACAGGATATATATACCAGTATATTGCCAGCTGAATTCAGGAATACAAGAGTTGCAGGGCAGGAAGGGCAAGGGGGTGAGAAGGGATGTGGTCCTGTAGGCTCGTGCTCTGAGTAAGCAGCTCAGAAACTGCAGGCATGGCTTACTCACTGCATTTATCTTGCGGTGGCTCAGGGATGTCGGCAGATTAGATTGAGGGATTTTGGGGCACGGCTTTCTTGGCTTTGTACACATAAATTCAATGTACATTTTGGGAGCAGAGAGGAAGGTACTGTTTTTTATGCTTCTCTTCCTGTGTCTCTTCCCCCTGAAGGCAAACCATGAAGCACAACTTAGTCCAACCAAAATGTTGTGTTTAATTACAACTTGGTAAAAACATTTCTGTTCCTTTATCCAAGGACCATCTCGCATGCTGCCTGCCACGTTTGGGAGGAGCAGTCTGATGCACCCCCAATGCTAGTTTTAATCCTGCTTCAGTCTGAAAATTCACCTGTGGCTTCAGAAAAATAAAACTGCTACAAAAGTTGGGTCACTGGTAAGCTTGGACCTTTGTCGCTAGGAAATAGTATTGCCACACGCTTTGCCCGGTACCCTGTCAGTACCTGCCTGCTCTTCCCTGTCTTCTCCTTTGCCTGTGAGCTCTCTGAGGTAATGCCATCTCTTTCTTCTGTGCCTGTGCAGCAGGTAACATGCCCAGAGGTCCAAGATACTCCAAAAATGACCATGTAAGTAGTGGGAACAAGGAGATTGTCTCACCTTCTCCTGCTTGGGCAGAAGTCTGTGTAAAACAGCTGGTCTTTCGCTGGCCTGATTATGACAGAAGGTGTTTTTCAGCTGTTTTACCACTGTTCTTAGGGACCTGTGCATGAAATAGAAGATTTCTAGCCAAGTGAAATGATGATACAGGAAAAAAATCTAAAGGATGTGTATGCGCATTTGAGATCAGAATGGAAATTTGGAAGTTCGGGTATGAAACCTCTGTCATTTCGAAACGTACAAGAAGTTCTAGCATGACAGAGCATCATCTACTGGGACATTTCAATCACCCTTTCTCTTTGAGTATCTTCATGTCCGATGCATGTAATATGCGTGTCAGGTTGAAAGTTAATGGAAGAAAGTATATGTATGATACATGAGTATATGTATAATCATAGAAATTCATTGCTACAGGTCACTGAAGGTGCAGAAGCTTAGATAAAATCTCCCAGGGACAAGTCAAAAAAAAAAAAATCAATGCAATGGTCAGATGTGAGTTTAAAAAAGTAATAAAGGCAAATCGAACATTAGGCATTATTTTAAAAAAGATGGAAAATAATGAAAAGAGTCCCATTATTTCGCTATATAAGCTATGGTGTGCCCACGTCTTCAGCATCGTGTGTTGTTGATCCCCCCACCTCAAAGGTGTATAATGGCGAGGGAGGAGATTGAGAGGAAGGCAGCAAAGGTGATCAGAGGAACAGCACGGCTCCTGCCTGAGGAGTGACAACGCTGATAAAGCGATGCCACGGAAATCTGTAAAATTATGCCAAGCATGGAGAAGGCATACACAGCGACAGCAGCGGAGGGCATGGGGTGAAGCAGGGAGCTGAGGGGATGGAAACAAAAGGAGGTGGCTCTTCACGTGGCGTGGTCGGGCTGCTGAGCTCCTCACCACAGGATGTGGATGCTGAGAGGTTACATCAGCTAATGAGGTGACTGGATGAGTTCATGGAAGAGAAATCCATCAAGGGCTATTAAATACAAAACCACTGCCTCTGGCTTAGGAAGTTTGGAGCTGCAAATTCTTGGAAGCTTGGTGAGTATCCTGAGGAAATACCACCATTAGTTTGCCTTGCTCTTCTACTCGCCCCTCGGCACCCGCGTCTGGCCGCGGCTGAGCGGGGCTGCCGAGCCCAGTGGTCCCCCAGTGTCTGCTCGGCGCAATGAACTGGGCCAGCACCCGGCCCCACTATGCCCCCGAGGCCGAGGGGCTGCTGGTGCCTTGTACCTTCAGTGCCACAGAAAGAGCTGGTTGGAAGAAGCTGGTCGAAGAGCTCCAAAGCGGAGCCGGGGTGCGAGCTAGAGCTAGAACGCCGGCGGTGCTGCAGAAAGCGGGGTACGGCGCTCCAGCTCGCTCCCCGGTGTCCTCTCATCGAGCTGTGGCGAGGATAGACAGCCTTATCTTCTTGGGTTCGAGTGGGTTCAGAAAGCAATGATATTCACGGAAGCAATCCCACCAAGAGGCGTTGAATACCAAGGCACAATGCCTGGCTGAAAAAGTCTCTGCTGGGAGACTGTGATATTGGTACACGCCTGCCCCGCTCACGCGGGCTTCCCCAGCCTTTGTGCTGCCCGGTGTCAGGGAGGGGATTTGGGGCAAGGGGCTCATCTTCCCTGACCTGGTGTTCCTGTAGTTACAGCTTTATCCGTCTGTACGAGAGCAGGCTTTGAAATTCTGAACTGAGGATGTGAGGATGCATTGGAAATTAATTTTCTTCAGCTATCCGCTGCACTTAAGCGCTGCGTAAAACAATGATGTCGTGTTGACTGCTGTTTACTAAACCAGACAATTTGCTTAATCAGCTGAAAGGCAGATTTTAAAGCCCTGGCTTGCACTTACCACGGCTGTGCTAAACCAAAGGCTGTGTATTGCTGTTCACTTAAGCAACGGCCAAAGCACAATGTATTCAAATGCAGCTCATGCTGATGATATTTGCTGGCTTTCAGATGAGAGCTGTTGCTATTAAAACAACAGCAACAATCCCAAACTCAGCAACGTCTCAGTCCTTCTGATTGTTCCTTAAATTTTCTAGACGCTAACTGATACAGAAACTCCAGTGCAGCACTTAATGGAGCTCACAACTGCCTAGCTGTATATTTTTGGGCTACCTTATGTAATAAAATGGCAGGCCCTTACACTGCCTGCGTGAGCGAGGTTGCATAAGCAGCCTGGGGAAACAACCGGAGCTCCAAGAGCCCTCCTGAATCCTGCACGTCTTGTTTGATCTCATTTAACGTTATTTAATAAGCAATATTAACCACCGCCCCCCCCCCCCCCGCCCCCCCGAGTTATCTCGGAGCAGTGATACTGATTTAATTTCACGCACAGACCTCACTTTTTAGAGAAGTCATCAAACTTTTCAGTCAATTGAGCAGTCTGATGTCCGGGTAGCCTTGAATTTTCTGTAATCAGCACTCAATCCAGTTAAAAATAAAAACACATTAAAAACAAAACCTTGAACAGGAAAATACTTGTTTTTCATTCCCAGTTCTAATTTGATAACCATTCTTAAAGTTCATTACTATGGTTTGTTCTATCTTGGGATAAACAATTTGTTATTCAAGCGGCTTTATTTTTTTTTTCCTTTAAAAATAGGCAATACTGTTCAATCATTGTGAAGAAAACCAGCATGAGAAAATCATAATCAACTCTAACAGGCTTACAGATGGCAATGAATTTCTTTAAGCATAATTTTAGCCCTGCAAACAATAATAATTGAGTTTGATTATTTATTATCATTTTGTCATTGATGAGCAGACCAGACTGTTTTTCTCTTGATTCCATCTGTTAGGTGTGTCAAATTTTTAAGCTGGAGAGCAATTTTAGTAAGGCAGCTCCCACCTGTAATCTCTAAATCAACAGGTGGATGTAATCGTGCAAAACCTGAGAATTACTGGTTATCTGATTGAGTCAGTGGCTGAATGCATCCCACTTTGAGCATGTCCTAGACTTATTGGTTTGGGTGGGACACCTCTCATATTTAATATGTCATGGAGAATTGACATGCTATTTCCCATATTATGGGTAAGAATGGTATGCTTGCAAAATCTTGTTAATAATAAGTATTATTACGGCATGCAACGTGATCAGCTGGAGATGGGATGTTTTTCTGCTATTCCTAGTTCTCATACAAAATATCTGCCTTGGTGTTTTTATTGGTACTTCTGCAGATTTTACTTGCGGTATTTTGTCTGTTCCTCGTTTTGACCTCTAAAACAGTAAAAGGTTTTAAATTGGAGGCTTTGCATTAGACATACGCACATTCCAGTTACACTTCCAGTGAGAGTTCCTCTAATTTATGATTTATAAAGTGTAAAACAGCTGTGTGATTTCTACATGGACCATTAAGGCCACTACTCAGTTAGGCAGAATCTTCTTCCTGTTCATCAGATGAGCATCGATTTTTTTTTAGTTTGCTTTATCTTTGGTTACCAAGCTGAGTATTTTATTCTCTGTTCTACTTATCTTATACTTCCTTTTCAATATATTAATTTCAATGTATTAAAGCAGCCTAATCAAACAATAGTTCTGTGAACCAGATGGGTGCACTTCCAACAATTTCAGCAAGAGCAATACTGATAAAAAATAAATAGGTCACTCATATTCACTCTTGTATTTATGTTTTTTTATAAGGACTGAAGAATCTTGCTTGTTTTCTGGGCTGTCACTGAAGTCAATGGAAGCTTTGCTGGAATAATTCTGGACATTTAATTTGATTGTTTGCAAGGTGGCACGAGTCAGTTTTTTCATCTTTCTTTCTTTCTTTCCAGCACAAAGGACCTTATTGTCAGCTGATGCACAGCGATGTAACTCAGCTGGTTGTAGCAATTACATTCATACTGCCTGGCCCCTAATATCCATATTTCTTCAAAAATGCATCGTCTTTTTCAACAACAGAATATCTTGCTATATCTTGCTGTTATTGAAGTGTAAGAAATAAAGCTGCATTTGGTGCCTATCTGCTGTCCTCATTAAGGCAAAACTCCCACTGAAATCGAGGAGAGTTTGGCTGACAAAGAATTACTGGCTTGAGCTTCTGAAAGGTCTAAACTTTCTCTGTCACTTTTTGGGTTTGAGTTTTGTTTTTGTTTGTTTTTTATTTGGTTGGTTTTTTTAAATTTTATTTTATTTTTTATCTTGGCCCTTATATTTTAACTGCTCCCTCTCCTTCTTTTATATTTATAGTTTTGAATCTTTAGCTTCCTTCACTAGCATCTTTTTTGGTTTTACTTCAGTCAAGCCTTAGGACCTTGTACTCCTCACCTTGCCCTCTCCTCCTTTCTTCTCTCCTCTTACTGACTCGCTCTCTCTTCCAGTTATCCTTCTGTTATCCTCCCCTTCGCTGACAGCAGCACTGTAAAAAGTTGATATACATCATGCATGTTTCCAGGAATTTCATTTAGCTTGTTTAGACCCCTTTTACATACAGGTACCTATATTCAGGTACTTGCCTTGGGGCGAAGGAGCAGTTTGTAAGATTGGTGATGTAGACAGAGATTTATTTGCACAATATTCATCCCTGTAATCTTTCCTCCTCTTCTGGGTAGGATCTTCGAAGTTCCTCTGAAGTATTCATGCAGGGTTTCAGCAGTAAATTGAGTTTTGGACTGATAGAATAAATATTTGGCGTAGTATTGCAGTCAGAAAAAAATACTTAAGGATTTTGAAGTCTGTGTAGAAGGGGTTTTGTTGAGAGCGACGAAACTGGAAATCTCCAAAGAAATGGGTTTTATTCATAATTCTACTGTGCAATGTTACGAGCTTAGACCACGTATATATCATGCTTTTTGTGCATCACTTCTCTGATCCATAAAGTAGGGCAGCTTTACAGAGTATTGTAGGCTATGATCAATTCTGGGTGCCATTCATAGCCAGGTATCCGAGGGAGGCACGAAGCGGGGGAATCTGGGGTGCTAAATATACCCTTGGCAGAAAGAGGAGCCACAGCGAAGGCTTTTTTTGGGCGTTGATCCATCTCGGTGGTTAGGATACATTAGGCAGTACCTTGTCACCGCAGGCACTTTGCTTCCAGCTGTGCAGCACCTGGTGGCGTTGGAGCTTTCCCTGGATGTCCTGGCTCCGTTGGTGACCTGCACAATTGCTCGGTTCCCCCCTGCTACCTCTTAATCATCTGCATTTTTCAGATGGAAAGCTTTTTGAAAGTGCCAAGTATTGTTATTTTCTTGCAAGTTTGACTGAAATTCGAGTTCTTTTCCAGAAGACCTAATTCATGCTTTTGAAATAAATAGTAGGTGTATGGCTTCTTAATGTACAACGTAGCCTTTCAAACTAATGTCGTCAGCTTACTGTTTCTTAGCATCTGGATCCCTGCAGATATACTTCTTGAGTAAAAGGCATAACACTAAACTTGCTTATTCTCCCTTAAATAAGCAAACACATTTTCTCTTATTGTAATGGTTACAAATAATTTTTCATGGTGTCCAATTGCCTGTTACTCCAGCAAACCTAAAATGTATCAAAAACTATAGGCTATATATAGAGAGAGTAATTCCAGTTAAAAAGGCATTTATTCTTCTTTAACGCTATTTCTATTTGATTTTCTCAAAACCCTCCTCTTCCAAAGAACAATTTAAACCACATCTGAACGATAGATTTATTGTTGTCGACTGAATGAGAAATTTGATAAAGATAGCTTTTCGATTTCCATTAAAAATAGATTACTTTTCAGAGGACTGGAGGATATAAGTGCAATTTTTAACTTTGAATTTCACATTTCGCTGGCCCGGTCTATAATATATATATTTTGAAAGTCCTAATTGGCATCAGACTTGGCATATTTCTCTGCATATTTTTTCTCAGTGTGAAACTATTAGAGGGTCATTGCGCTGGTTAATGAAAGAGGGCTGACATTCTTTGTAAGTCGTGAGTATTTAAATATTCTTCTATGCAAATTTTGCCTTTTCATGAAAAAAATGTTTAAAGAGACATCTTAAAAAGATTCCCTTAGAAGTGTTGAAAAATGCAGGTTACATTCATTCAAAATCTAGATATCCAGTGGTGGGAGGTGATGACACATTTCAAATTTGCTACTGTATAATTAAGAGGGGATTCCATGTAGGAGATGTAAGCATAAAAATTGGGTATGGCTCTTCACAATGCTGCTAGTTTTGCAGCTGAATTCCTCAGTACTTTTCTTAGAGTGTATAATCAGTTATGCTTGTGCTGATTTAATCAATTATTCTTGTGCACAAACAAACAAACACAAACAAAACCCAGCTAATTTCAGACTGTCTTTGAAACATCAGAACTGGAGATTTCACTTACAATGAAAGAAATATTATTTTCAAGCCTCTAGAATGATTTTAAAAATGGCAAAGATATATTTGGGAACTCTCATACTTTTGGGTACCGGCAGCTGTGTATCCTTATGCAAAAGTGGATTTGGCTGAAAGACCAATTCATAAATATTGTATCTGAAGATTGCAGCAAGCTTTCATATTTGCAACAGATAATGTAAAATGTGCAACATTTTTTTCTTCACTCTGAGAAGTTTCAGCTTAAACAGCTCAGTCTCCCAAATCTAATGAATAATAGCCAACGAACAAAAGTATCCATGGCTTCTTGAATCGCGGGGGCTGGAGACCGTTCTGTCTGCGGAGGAGGAAAGGTCAGCCCGCTGTGGTCAGCCTGAAAACCCTCCCGCGTACTGCCAAGCTGTGAAGCGGCTGGGAGGCGGGAGATGTCAATAAATAACTTGACTCCTGCACTCCGTGACTTCCCATCTCACGGTCTAGGAGCTTCCAAGCAAGCAACAGACTGCTCCTAGTTGCGTTGCTTGGAGAAACCAAGTGGGAGATGGGGGAACCTCTCGTTTCTCAGTTAGAAAAAAAAAATCTCTTTTTTTTCCCTTTTTTTCTAGACCTCCTCCGCCTTGATCTGCTGTTTGGGGAAGTGAGGGGTGTAGTGGGGGAGGTAAGACTTATCTTTGATCTGATGGCTCCTTTCATTCTGGGCTGCTCTCCAGGAAGAACTTTTCCCCCTTGAGGACGCAGCATTTTTCATGGCAGAGGCTCTGCGAGCCAGAGCGCGGTGGAAGATCCTGAGCTCGCCTGACGCGCGCTTGACATTTTAGCGCAGATTCGGCAAAGCAGCTTTATTCAGGTAAACACTTAGGCACATGCTTTTCATTACACATTTGCTCAGAATTTCATCCGAGTTTCTCCCCTGAATATGGAAAGACTTAAGCACATATTTAAGGGCTGAGTAGGTCCCCGCTCTGACTCACGTATAGCGCAGCAAGGATGGGTTGGATGGGAAGGGAGCCGTCATCGCGGCAGCTGAGGAGTGGGACGTACCGTCCGAAAATCGGCACGCGGCAAAGAGGCCGTGTTCTTCTGGGAGGCAGCTTTTTATCTGTGTATGGCCCCAAGAACAGGAGCGGCCCTGGACTTTTGAGTTCCATCTACCCATTCGTTCTTCTGTTTCTCTTCATTTTGAAGTACTCTGCATAGGGTTTGGATGGTCTGAAGTAGGTTTATAATTAAAATTTGTCTGTTCTGCAGCCTCATGTTTGGCAGTTTTAAGACTTACCCATCCGGCACCCCAAAAAGAAGACGGCGTTCTTTTGCAGAATACTTTGGGCAATCTGTATGTAAAGGCGGTGCTGAATGCTAAGTCCTCTGAGGATTACTCAGACCGCATCAGCCACGGAAGGCTTCTGAAAATTATTAAGTATTTGTCAGCAGTGAACACATGCCCAAACCTTTTGGCTCTTTCTAACTACTTTATTCATGAAAAATGTTGGTTCGCAGTTTTGCCTGCAAAACTTAAATTGATTCAGGCACTGATGTAACCTTTTCTGCTTCTTTTGAGGACCTGAATTATGAATCTAGATTAATTGTTTTGCAACACAGAGAAGAAAGGAGAAAGGCACTGCAGAGTGAGCTCGGAAATGCTTCTGCAGGAAGGTCATTTTGGCGAGCCAGGTCTTGTCTGCTGTTAAAGGTCTTTGCTGACAATAATACATGTAAGGGTACAGTGGTAACTTTCTCCAACAGATATATATTGTATGCAGTTACTTTACTGGCAAAACTAAACTGTTTCCCCAAGCAGAATGAGCTATCCCAGCAAAAAGGTGTTTAGGGGGAGTGTAGTAGAGTCAGCACAAAGATGTTTCCAACATAGGGTTCACTGAAGGTTTTTCCACATTCCTCACTGGCAATGCCACCCAAAATTTGCAATATGGACTACACCTAAATAGAATATGGATAATGGGTTCCAAAACCTCATCTGATGAATAGCTTTAATTGTTGCATTTCTTCTTGCACTTTAAGCAGGAGTCTGGCTACAATGGAGGTCGCATGTTTTTCAGGGATTATAAGGTAGGATGTGGCTCACTTCAGGCTAGCCTTTTTTTCCTGCATTTTAATCTGGAGTTAATAACTTTTGGGATGTTTCTCCCTAGTCTTGTTTCCCAGGTAGTCTACAGGTTTGTTTTGGAGAAGTTTGTTTGATATGAAACTCCTCTCACTCTGCCAGAGCACGACAGCTCTTGCAAGACAATTGTCTTAAAGAGCAAAGCAATAACTGGGGAGTCATGAGACACATCTGGCGTGAGCTCAGGCAGCACTGCCGCCATAGCGTATTCTTCCATTTAAGACTGGTTCTCCATTGCTTTATCAAATCTTACCCATTTTTGCTAAAGCCATAGTTGTGAGACTGCTTTAATCCATGTAAGTCTCTGCTGCTACCGCAAAGGATGATCCGGCCTTACTTCCAACTCTGGACTCTCGTTTCTGTTATTTCCCTTGTCCTGGACCAGTGGGCCAGAGAAAGAAGCTGATCTTGCTGAAATTTAACCTTTTCTGTGCATGGATGGGTTAATTTTCACCTGTTGTGTTTTCTTAAGCTGGTTCACTGTGCAGCCACACAAACGGTGGTGGTGAGGGGGTCACAGGAGGAAGGCGGGATTTCTTTTGGAGCCAGGGTGCATTTAAGCCACTTTACAGTGTCTGCTGAACATTTTCCAGGACATGCAAGTGTCCTGGAGGAGAAGAGAAGTGGGGCTGGGGTTTGTCCTGAGGGGAGCTGGCGAGTGAAGAAATGGCAGCAAGGCTGAGATTGACTTCGGGAAGTTGTACAAGTTGGGCAAGGAAATAGTGAGCTGGGGAGGAGAATGGACCAGCAGGAGAGGGAACACAGAGAGTGCATGGAGTAGAAAACGATGACCAGCAGGAGAAGGAACATGGACAGGCGATGAGGAGCAAGGGAGACAAGGAAATTTGAGCTGCAATCCATGGCAGTGGGGAGAAAGGAGAGAGGAGGGATAGCGAAAGAGCCCCTAGTACAAGCTTGGGTGAGGAGGGGATGCTGGAAAAAGAGAGTGTCAGGAAGGGAGCGAGCATGGAGCTGAGCCTGGGAGAGGGAGATCAGGATGGCAACATGGGTGCAGTGCAGTAGGGAGAAGGAGGTCGGAGGAGAAGCCAAGGAGGTCTTTGGGCTGAGCAAAGTCTGAAAGCGGGGTTGGAAAGCAGGGGGTGATGCTCAGAGTTGCTTGGGAAGTACCTGGGACTTGGAAAGCCAGAAATAAAGATGAGCACATGCTCATCCTCAAGTGTGGGGCTGAGCGAGGAGTCTGAGGTACAGAAGGAGCTGGCTGGAGGTCGAGGGGACAGGCAGGGGCTGCTCGCTCATGCAGGCACCTGGGATGGGAGCCCGGTGCTGCCAAACTCGGTGCTCCTCTGCTGCCTCAAAGCCCAGAGGGAGAGCATCTCATCCCTGCCTCTCACTGCTCCCCCTTGACCCTACCTAAGTGGGATCCTGGTTAGCTGAAGTGACTGGAAGGCTGCTGATATTTTGGAAATGTCACAACAATGCCAAGGAATGAGGTTTTCCATTTTTTGAGAGACCTAGCAAAGTCACACACTCACAGAAACTGCATTAAATGCAGTCGAGCACTCAAAAATTAGGAAATAGTATAATTAAGTCTGCCTGTGTAATTTTAATTTATTCACTTCCTACGTATTCATTATGATTCAGTACTTAATGATTTAATGATCACACTACGATCAAATAATTTTTTTGTTTTGTTGTTGCCGGTCATTTTAAGTCAGGTTAATTCACTGGCGGTTCCCAATCAGTTCACTGAGTCACTGCACAACTACTGGTGTAAGCTGGGGGGACATGGGAAGGATGTGACTGCTTTTGTGCCAGTAGCCTGGCCCAAACCAGTTCTGAAATGACAACATTAACCTCCATGTAGTAGGGTAATGACTTCAGTTCTATTAAATGTTGGCAAATTTGGGCAGATTTTTAAATGGGGATATCCTTGTTGCAAAGAGCCCACTGACCTGCAGAGCAAGGACTAACTTTTCTCAAGAACATATCATCTCTACTTCTTCACTCTTTTGGCTGAAATCAGGAATAATTATAATTCTAAGGCAGACACCAGACTGCAAACTTTCAACCCAAGTGGTTTGATGATGGAGATGTTCTGTGTAACCAAGAAAGGTTCTCATAACTGGAAGAACCAGGCAAGGCTCCCTGGCAGGTGCTGTCCCCAGACTGCTCCCTAGAAAAGGCAAGAGCTGAGGGAGGTCCAGTGAGGCTAGCCCTGAACAAAATTGATATTTCCTGCAGCCAAATAGATGAGTCTTAATAAAACCCTGAAGACTTCAGACTTTCTCCTTGATCATTCTGCGAAGCTGTAGGTGCGTTTACTGAGCAAAGCTTTTCTTAGAGGAGCTCCTCCATTTTCTCTTAAAATTATTGTTTCTTTAACTTTGGGTCAGAGGAAAAAGGGAAGAAGGAAGCTGCTTTGTACCTCTACTGGCTACGAGTGGTCATGTACAAAAACAGGGCTAAGAAGTGGTATTTTATGCACCACACAGCTGAATCATGAAGGGCAGTGCCAGAGTACCTACCACAGGTAGGGACTGGACACCGTCAACGGCTGCCACCACTAGTTCAATTATTTTAGCTGCTAACAGGCCCAAAAGATAAGTTGAAAGAACAAGATGAGCACAACACAAAGGTCTTTCTGGGTCATGGCCAGTTCCTTTATATCCCCTGTGCAGCAGGGGATACATGGATATATGGATATATGACAGGGGAGACGGCGCATGGTGGCTGGCTGAGCTTTCCAAGCCGGGGCATTCCCAACGACTAGCTGCTGGGTTCCCATCTACTTTGCACCAGGCAAGCAGTGACAAGCACATTTAGGATGACGTTCTGACTCCTTTGAACTTCAATGTGACAAAAATTTTGCCTTTATGACCCAGAGGTTTGGGGCTGCGCTGAGGCCATTACATGCTGTTTCCTGTTCTGTTCACCATTTTCTGCCACTTTGACTCAACACCCATCATTTTGGGGCCTCTTTATCTGTTTTAAAAAGGGGGGCTTTGTGGTTCAGCAAGCTTGAGGTAGGTCAAAGGGGAAAAAAATGCATTTTGTTTAGTTGCAAAGTATTTACCTGGAAACTTTGTTTCTAGTAAGTTCTACAGCTAAAAAGCTAGTTTAAAAGACTAAATTTGACATAGAATTTGTAATTTGTATTTGAAATGTACATAATTGAGAAATAATAAATACTGAGCCCACAGTGCTACTTTCTTGTTTGTTTTCGGGTGTTTCTGCTGCTAAGATATCTTTTTTGGTATGGTTAAATCAGCCTTTTGAGATTTTAAATTAAAAATTCTTACTTATTTAAATAGACTAATAAAGAATTTTTCTTGCTAATAGCTAAAGTAATTTTTATTACTACCTTAGCGATGTAATTTTCATTTAAAAAAACTGCACTATTTTTATATCTTAGGAAATGTGTTGTTCATGTTCGGAACTATATAAAGCTTCAACAGTTCTTTCTGATATGAATTATTTCAAGATTGTCAGTATGTAACCAAACTCTAGAGATCAAACAGACTTTCTAATTAGTTTTCTGATCTTCTAATTACATCTTTTAGAAGCAGATTGACAGGCATTAATGAAACTTTTTATGTATATTTATAATTTACGCTTTACAAAACCTTGTGCAAAAGGAATTTTATTGTCTATTCATATACTCCTTAAGCTAAGGAAATACAAACTTTAAGGATCTTGCTGTAACAACGTTGCTTCTTGCTTGCTGAGCCAGAGTTGTATATGCTGTATTGTATTATATCTGAAATTCAACAAGATATTAAAACTTGTGCCTAAGTTTGAAGTTATTTTTATTGTTGAAGTGACTTGATTACTGTCATGCATCAATGTCTTCAGGAGAGTAATAGGTCTTGTTTCTATCATATATTTTTATGCTTTAAGCCTGTAAGTATGCAAAATGTCCTTTAGTTGTGAGCTGTTTAAGAACACAGCTTTACGCATTTTTTTTCTGCTGTGCAAGGCTGGAAAGGTCTGAAAAGTAGAATTAATGTAAACAGTACGAATAAAAATCTTTGCAATGTCCATACGTCACATCCTGTCAGATTGATGCATTAACTTGCTGGATTATGGGCTTCAGTCAGCAAAAAGCAAAGCAAGCTGGTAAATAAAAGTTTGACCTGGTTTTCTATATAATTAAAATAGTCAGTAGATTTAAAAAACTGATGGAAGGCAATGGACTCTGCTAAAAGAGCAGGCAGAAATTGAAAGCAAATATAAGTTACCTGTTAGATAGCTCTTCAGAAGAGAGAGTCATTCTTTCATTTATCCTGGTATATGGAGACCAAAAGCTCCCCCGTGAACTTTTGAGGGATCCAGTTAACATCTGAAGTCCATCTATTATAGCTACAGTAAATACATTGTTGTCATGGTAATGCAATGATCAAAGTCTGAGGGAAAAACTCCAGCATTTTTATGGTTCATAGTGTGAGATGAAAGGAAGGCTTGACAAGAAATAAAATAGAATTGATAAGCATTTAGTTTAAGTTGATTTTGCAACCTTCCAGAAAGATGTTACAAATTTTAATTTAAAATGAAACAATTTCAATTTAATTATGTGATTTTGTATAGGTATTCTGATATTGTTAATGCTCAGAATAATGCTGTCATTGTTGCCTGGGAAAGGTGGCGGTTTTCCTTCCCCAAATCAGTTTTCTAATTTTGGGGGGCAAAATTGACCCAGTTGGGCCCCTTGCGATGCTGTGCAGGGAGGTCACTGGGAGCAACTGGGAGTATTCACGGGGAGATCTACCAAGGGATGAAAGTTGGGGTTTCACAGCAGACCACAGCTTATTTAAGTCCACTCTACCCCCAAGTGCACTTAAATGGTGGAGGGCTGGTCCCATTTGCACCCGTAGTCTGGCAAACACCAGCTTGCCAGCCCCTGTGCACTCCTGCCAGTCGCCTTCTGCTATCCGACCAAGTGAGCCTTCTGCAGAAGTCCCTTCAGCTCTCTACATCAGAAAATAAAAGAAAAAAAAGGAGAAGGCGGCTATTTCTTTGCCAAATTACGGAGTTGAACCCGCTCACAGAAGGAGCAGGGACCAGCAGCGAGGATGAGCAGGGCAGGAAAAGCAGAAGAGGAGAAAGACCTCCCCTGTTTGGTGGCCATGAGCCATTTGGCTGTCCCACTCTTTGTGGCCTTGAGCGTTCGAGATGCAGAGCTGCTTGCTCATGAAGCAGGTGACGTGCACGTCCCCGAGGAAGCGGAGAGTAGAAGGGTGGCTTGAAATCCTCCCTTCCTCTGCTGCTTCGGTGTCTTTCTTACTAAGGGCTGTGCTTGGGGCCATCTGTAAGACAGGAAAACAAAACCCCAGCCCCTTCTGTGTTTAGGCAACAAATCTTTCCCTCCGGGTTGTGAATCCTATCCCAAGGTGGCCTGCTTCCCTCATTATCTTCCATGGGACACCTGGTTCCAGTTTCTGATTTCCACTCCAGTAAGGGTTGCTTGAACATTGGGCCTGGCTGCACAAAATATTACCCGGCTCAGATCCCTTTCCAGAGGAATCGTCTCCTTTGCCAACATGCTCACAGTGTGTTTCTAGCCCCAGTCTAATATTACTTGCTCACAGTGAATATCTCATTATTCCAGAGCTGTGTCCTTCACTTCAGTGGTGTAGCTTAATGGGGTATACGCATGCATGCCCATAAATCTTGATGGATCAAGCTGTGCAAGCTTTAGTCCCAGCGAAAGGGGATGACTCACCTGATGAAGTGCTCACTAGTCAAAGCAAAAGCTGCACAAAGGAAATCTTAAGTGTTAAAATAATCTTTTGTCAACAGGGACAGATTCTGACCTCCTTAATCACAGTGACTGCATCTTGCAAGTAGTCCCAATGAATAAACTGAAACTACTTGCAGAGTAATAAAGTAGCTCTCCTGGGAGAAAGGGTACTGGATTCCAGCTATAGGTCATCAACCTCGTGTTAAAGTCTCAGTCCATTTAGTTGATGTCTCATGGCTAATGTTCCATGACAGCCCTTTAATACACAAGAAAACAGCTTAATCTGAGAGACCCCTCCTGGCATGTTATAAATTTCATCAGTATTGAGGGGGCCATTGAAATTAAAATTACAAAAAAGATGTGAAATGTCACACGACATGGTGATGATCAAATGCTGAGCACTCTCCTAACTTACTTTCTGGACGCTGGTGTAGGCCCACAGCCCACTGCCCAACAGCCTGAGATAAAGGCATAAATATGGAGGGAAAGGCAAAAACAAGAGAAAATTCAAAGGAAAAAGTGCAAAACCAAAAAGGAAGGTAATAAAGGAGAATTTCATTTCCAAAGTGCTTGATTTTCTGAACAGAACTGATGAGAGTGTGGAAACCACAGGGGTGGTATCCATGCAGGATTAAGACTGCTTTCATTGTATTTTTTAAACATAAGCAGCACAAAAATTGAGTGCGTATGAGCCATCATGCATAAGACCTGTATAAACACCGTGACTGCTAATCTGCAGCCCTCCCTGGATTTTTAAGAAAATCCTTGCCAGAAAAGGACTGGTGACCTTAATATTCTTTTATTCAGTAGCTCCTGTGTCAAAAAACAATTTAACTTTGCAGACCTAAATGATAAGAAAGTACTTGTCTTGAGGATATTACTGCCTTGCGCAGTTTTCAACCTAAACAAAGTAAATAGAAAACTAGTTTTGTCTGAATGAGGACTTTATGGTGTGCCCCAGAGGAATTAAAACTCCAGGAAAGGAAATGGAAAAATCTAGAAAATGAAGAAAAACAAATACTGCAATTTAATAGCATGTTTAAAGCATATACTTGTTTTAGAACATGTGCTCAACATCTTCTCTTACTGGGTTTTTAGGATGTACAAGTAAGTACCTGATGATGTATATTACTAAATCACAGTGCAAAGGTTGATACATGTATCCGCAAAACTAGCATTTTTCCTGGACTGCAGCCTGGATATGCAAAAAAAAAAATTAAAAGAGAACAAGGAAATGAAAGTATTAAATGCACTTTTTTACCTCCAGATAGACTGTAAATCAAGCATACATAAGTTTTCATCAGTCTTAAGGCAGCACTTAGATGTATAGAATATCAAACATTCAGAGGAAAGACCATCACTTCCAAGATGCACTTACTGTTCTCATTTGTAATTTATCCTGTAAAAATACAGCAGCGGAATGTTAATGCTCTTTGGTAAGATCTTTAAAACCGGAGAAATACTGAAGTAAAAGGGACATGCTCAGTCTGACAGCCTGGTAATTTTTTAAGAATGAACTGAAAGTGATTTCAGAGACTCCTCTTACTCCTGAAGCCTCATCTTGTTCTTTTGCAATTCTGCTCCTGAGTGTTTCATACATTATTTTTCTCTCTGTGTCTGATAGGGCCATCCAAGAACAGGGGAAGCTAAATGTCAGGCCACATGTCTGAAGGAATAATAAAATAAAGGGTCTTTATATAAACAAAGTAAAGTGGGTTTTTTTAAAAGACAAAGATTTCTTTCTTTTCCTTCAGATGATTGCCCTTGTACATTTTTGGAGGGGAAGAGAAGACTTGCTAGCCTAGGTGAAGAGGCTGAGGCCTGAAAGAGGAAAGAAAAGGTGTTTGATTTGTTTAGGAAGGCAAGGAAGGGTGCACGTGAAAAGGCAGTAATGGGGTTTCCTGAGATTCTGGGGAACCAGAGGGAGGAAGAAGGACATTATCCAGAGCCTGGTCCTTTGCTATCAGCTGGCACATCTCAAGCAACAACTATTTGATTGCTTTTGATAACTCTCTTAAAATTGGGTTATTTGTGCCTTAAGTTTCCTGTTTCTCTCTATTGACTACAAAGGCAGTTTTGACAGTTACCGCTGCTGCCAGCATCTGTACTGTAAAGACCTGAAGTTAGGTGAGATGAATCACAAGCCAGATGTATAAAAGTTAGACATCGTTACTTCTAACTTACTGGTTTGTTAGTCCTTACAGGATCCAGTCCTTGCAACCTGCCTGGGTTGGGTGTTGAGATAACAATGATTTTCTTGAGGAAATACAGATTATTTGGTTGTGGGAGGTGTGTGTGTGTGGTTGTGTGCATACCTGTCTGTCTGTCTTCTGAACCTGCTGGACAATTTGTTAAGTTTGAGAGAAAGGTAAATATCTCGAAACTACTGAATTGCTTCAACTTTTCTAACAATAGATACCTGTCCCTGCAGATACCAGAGAACCTACGGAAGAGCTTTCTGTCAGAAACCAGTAGGGCATCAGCTAGTATTGCTTTCACTGCTCACAAAACTTCGTTTATTATCTGCAGATGCTTCCTTTTGGATCTGGGTTCAGTGGAGGATTAAGTGGCTCACATCTGCAGTGAGTTGTTCCACACCTGTAACGTTGCTCTTAGCTTAGGATTTAGGAGTAAGGTGACGTGGACCTGCTTGCTGCTAGTGCTTGCTTACGGCCAGCCCCAGCCGCCAGCCTCTGCCCACAGCCATCCTTGATGTGGGTCCTGCCGTGCCTAGGAACACCATGGGTTTGTGCGTTTGGTTTTAAAAGGCAAATATTTTAAAAAGAAAAAGTCAGCAACCAGGGAAGAAAAGAAGTGGGAACAGTATGGAAATTGGGAAAGGTAGATGGGCTTAGGGCCAGGTTTCTTGAAGGCATGGTGGTCACAGTTTTGGCAGATGAAGCATTATAGTCGTGGTTGCTCTGGTGAGGTTTTTGTGCGGTGACTGCACACTTCGTCTCCTCTGGCCACAAAAAGGGAAATCACAAGTGGAAGGGATTACTAATGGGAAATGCTATATTATTTTCATAGGTCTAAGAGATGATGTGAAAAAAGTGAATTGCCAGGGAAAGACAAAATCACGCTGAACACTGCAGCATTTAGACCTGCTCTTGTCTAATTGCTTTTCTAGAGACGTACAAAAAAAAAAAAAAAGCTAGAAGCGTGGTGCTGTTGATTACATCGGTAGGATCCACTGATCTGAGGACTCGCACGTGGCCAGCTGGCTTCAATTTGAATTTTCTGAGGCCAGCCTTGTCTATGGCATGTGGGCTCCGTGCAACAGGACAGAAAGGCAATCACCATGGAAAGTGAGGAGATAAAGAAACTGCCTGCTGAGCGCCAAGCTTGCTGCTCACAGAGCCGCCGATAAATATCACAGGTTTTATCTGGAAGGTCCGAGGTCTTCCCCGTCACAGGTTTGTAATTTTTCTCCTCCTCCACTGCTTAACATTTCAGAGCAAGCAGGAGCTGGCTACTCCGCTTGCCCTAGATGAGTCACTCCTCCAGATAAGCCTGACTGACTTCAAAACTCAAGTTACTCTGCGTCGAGTGTAAAACGTTGAGACAGAAAAAAGCAGACTGCAAATGAGGAAATGCTCCTGCCAAATTCTAGTCCCCGTCACATAAAGCCATGTTATTTCATGTGTGAGGTGACGTGCTGTTTTGAACTGACTTCAGCTGATCGTAAAACAAAAATGATGCTGTAATTGTCACATAAAGGCTCCTGACATAGCAGGGGAGAAGACTTCAATCTGTTGCAACCTGTTCTCTTTGAGGAAGAAAAGGTGACTGAGAAAGTGTTATTTGGCACAGAACAGTGAATCAGAAGGAGAAATACAGTCCTCTTTCATTTTTTGGAAGCATTTACACTTGCTAATATGCCACCCAGTGCTCTTAAAAACTCAACTCTTCGTTCCTACCTGGCAGCAAACTGAGAATCTACTTTCCTAGAAACGTGCCAGAAAAATACAGCTTCTTCAGAACAAAAAGTTTCAGTCAAATGCGCAATACAGCAGTTAAAACCACAAATGTTTCACTGACCCACGGACAGGCTGCTCTCCGCATGGGATGTCCCGGCCGGGGAATTCCTGCACAGCCCCAAAGCAGGATGATTGCCTTTGCGCTTTCCCGTATCTACACTTCTAGAAGTACCCAGCCCACTGCTAGAAAGCTAGTTAAGGTGGCAGGCAGAGCTCTAGCAAGATATAAAGGTGGCTATTCAGGCGCTCAGACTTTGGTTGTAACCCCTACTTTATCGTTAGGGGGGCTGGGGAGGAGGCAGGGAATGTCGGTGCAGGACCGGTGGGAGCGTCCTGACGCAGAGCAGCACTGCTTTACAGCAGGGCAGACAGCACCAGGCAGACACCTGAAGGATAGGAGCCGGGGCTTTTTCAGAGGAATTCTCCAATGAGTCAAAAAGCGAGTGACATTTATTTGATATTTTTGTAGAGAAGGAAGAGAAAGGGGCTCTATAAAATAGTTGAAAATCTCTTCTATATTCTGAGTATAGCCATAACCAGGCAACAGTATATCATCCTGGATCAGAAGAACTCGCAGGACATCGTAATAGTAAATTTAGCTCTTCAGTCTCTGCTCTTCCTAATCCTACCCACAGCTATATGGCCTCCACCCAGCCGAGACTAATACCCTCACCACGCATGTCTTAAGCACCCGTCAGTGAATATAACCCTCTGGACCCAAATGCTAATGGTAAGACGGGCCCAAGTCAGTAAGGCATACCACGCTCAAAGCTACTCTCAGCCCTGTACTCCACATAGACCAACTTCTTCTGCTTTGCCTTGAGGTAGAGAAAATTAAAACTAGGATTAACGTTCAGGTTATTGCTAGCAATCACAGGAGCAGGAGAATTCAGTTTATTGCTACAAGAGATCACTGGGATATACTTTAATACTCGATGATGAGAGGAAAACCTGGGTTTATTGTCGACTGAAGCCCAGCTCTTGCAGCTGTAGGTGCAGAAGCTGACAGCCAGCTGTGAAGGAAGGGAGGAAGATATTGGGCAACTTTTACACAGTGTTTGTGTTCAGAGATACAGTTAAATTTTAGATGTGGAAATACTGAACGAGCAGAGATATTCCTGTGTTACACAAGGCTGGAAGACTGGTATGAAGGGAGAGCTGACAGGACCAAATGCCCTAAACTGAATTTTGGCCCCATGAGGGTTGCTGTAGGACAGGTATGGAAGTCTGGGGGTACACGTGGAGTGGGGCTGAGTGGTAAGAATTACAGGGATGGGCAGTTCAGTTTGGTGCTGGATCCTACAACATCTGTAGGGGAAGAGGCAGACGAGGCAAGAGTGAAACAGTTTACATTTGCTTTTTTAACTGTTAGGAGTCTTCTGGTGGTAATTAAAGATAGGATTAGGCTTAGGGTGGTGGTTACAGTTAAAGAGAGGCAGGACTGAGGTGCTCAGTCTGCTGGTAGAGCCAGCAGAGCCTGTTGGGCTGCAGTGAGGGTGAGGGACTTCTGCCGAGAGGCAGCTGTTTTGCCGAGTTTTCCTGGCTTCATTTTGGTCAGGGTTAGGGGAAAGAGGATCTGAAGAGTTTAATTAATTTTTGGATTGTGTAAGGCCCAGGGTGGTAGGATGGTAGCAGGTTCCCCCAAGGCACTTAGAGAAGATTAGTTTTCATTTGGGGTTTAGGAGGGAGTGCAGAAACTGAAGCACCCCGGATTTACAGCCACAATTAATCCTCAGTCACTGTCTCATTCTTCCCCAGGCCTTGTCTCAGCCCTGCAGATCCAGTCAGAGATGAGACTCCTATCTCGGTCGTATCTCTAAACCTAACTTGCACGTAAAAAGAAGTTCACATGCCCTTCCTCATGGTACAAATAACTACCTGCTCGAACTTCAGCCCCAACACCGGCTGCCCTCATCCAGCCCTGCTGAACTTGCAGGGTCTGCCGGTTCACACTCCTGAAGCCGCTGCTGCCCCCTGCCCCATCCTTTAACCCTCCCTCTAACGCTGACCCTCACCCTTGCTATACTCTAGCAGCCCTTATATACCATTCGCTCTGCTGGCATTTGTGCTCAGCCCAGCTCAGTGAGCCTGCGAGGCTTTCAAACATTGCTCATAGTCATTCCCAGCACAACGTGGACACTTGTGCAGGACCCAAGACAAGAAAGAGTTTGTCCCAGCACCAGTGATGTTCCAGCCAGAGCTGTTGTTTCATGGGATTGAGACAATGGCAGAAGACAGACAAGAACCCTAAAAATCTTTACTAATGAGCATGTGTCACGTACAAATATAACAAAACATAGAAAGCCATAAGCTGCTTGACTCCTGACATCAGTGATTGATGCTCCCGCTTGCTCATTCACTCAGAGGGAACAAGTCACTGACCAGACACTGTTCTCTTCAGCAGCAGAGATGTGGTCTCAAGAAATGGTTCCTCTTTCTGCTTTCTTAATGTGGGCCTACTGCCTTTAATAGTATTATTCCTAAACTACCTGCATGAGAATCCTCCTTAGCTTCTACACGCACATGGCCAGTGCATGATAGACCTTGACAGAACGTGTATATTTGGCAAGACTGTGAAGCTGTACTTGTTTTCAGGTCACTTTGTCCTGGGTTTGTATCAAAGCTTTTCATATCAACAGCAGTTTCATTTCAGTAAGTTAATAATAGCCCTTGAAAAATCCTATGTATCAGCAAAAAGGCTCCCCACAGCTGAAAAATCGAATTTAAGAGTTGATGCTGCACAAGGGTGAGTGATGAGGAAGCCTACGTTTTGGCCCAGGCTAAGGCAGTAGGGAGGCCTGCAACAAGGTTTTGCAGTTGTCTGTAACTGGAATATCAGTTAAGTCCTGTGAGACCCAGTAATTAACTCAGCTCTTTGGGTCCAAACTGTAGTTCTACCCCAAGCCATTAAACCCCAGACTAACATAACCTACAGCATTCCCATCCAGCCCTACAGCTCGTCATGCTTTACTGCAACCATGCTCTTCTGAGCTTTATAAGCTTTGTTCTTCCCAGCAATAACACTTGCTTTTCATCCCTGTCAATCCTTAGCCCCAATCTCAGCTCCAGCCTTACCACTAACAGACTCGAGCAACTCAAGTCTCCAGAATTAATAAATATCAACCTAGACCGAATCACAGCCCTGCAGTCTGGAGGAGCCAGCCAGAACTCTTCAGGTCCAGCTTTTCTGAAGCCAGACACCAGCCGATGCCATTCCTAAACTTGTATTAGTGGCCATGCTGGACAGCCAGTGCTGTCTCTGAGCTGTGAATCCCTAACAGAGAGTGATGCTCTGGGAAGCAGCTCAGCAGCAAACATGAGCTTTGTTTATGGTATCAAGCTTGTCCTTTGAAAATGCCAGTAGAGCATGGGCAAGGTACATTTTAGTTTGCCTTTTTTAACTAGCCCAAGAACAGACCCTGAATATTGTCCTGTGTTATTTCTCGTTTTCTTTATGCAGAAGTACAGCAGTAACTGCACATATGACTCAAGAAATGTTTGTGGATAAAGACTCTTTTTCTCAATGCCTCATTGTAAAATGGACACCTCAGAAAACACACATATACGTCATGCTATTGTTGGTGTTTTGGCTCTGCTTTTGAGAAAGTAGGAGTGCAGTTAGTTTAGTCAAGGTCATTAAAGCAGTTCCATTAGGATGATGCACATTTTCCTGGGCGAATAATTGTAGTACTATTTATCTCCAAGCTATGCTTTCACAATAGAGCTGAATCAATGTATCTGATTCCAGTTCACATACATTCATTTTACTTACCAGTGAAAACTGATATTACTAGTCTTTGATAAGCACTTAAATTAATTCCTTCCAGACATTTCATTTAATGCCTTTCAGTCTGATGGAGTTAAATTAATAGGACTAACTACTTAAGAGTACCAAAAAAGAAAGTAAAACATTTTTAGGATTAGATATTTGAGACAGGTTTACACATTAGCATATTAAATCCATACAATACAGGTGTTAAAAAGGGCTTCAGTTACTCCCTCATTAGAAGCAAACCTTTGATAAGAGCAGAGTATGTATCTCCAGACACAGGCTCCCCTGTGGATGGGAGAGCTGCATTGCTATGCAGCTGCATGCCGTGCTGTCGCTATGTATTTTGAATAGCACCATGACATCACTTTTTTTTTTTAGAGAAAGGGATGCATTCTCAATGGAAGTGGAAATGTAAAGGTATTATTTTCCTCAGTTTGTTTAAAAGCAGTATTCAGAGCTGCCTTGCTGCTCTCACTCAGCAGGACCATTTCCCTACTTGAAACCTGGGATTGGGCACCCACAGACACGGTACCAGCAGGTCTCCAGTCACACCAGGGAGGTCAGGTGTGAAGCAGCACCACTGCATGGCTTTATCACGGCTTTCTTACTGGAAATTATGGATCTGGTTGGCACCTCGGCATCTCCTACCACTTTGGGGGAGAAGGCTCACGAAAGCTTTCCGATTGAAAGGCATGAGCCACCTCTTGGAGGACCACCATTCCTTACTGGTCTCCCAGAAGTGGAAACCTGCGCAGGCAGTTCACGTCGCGCCCGCATCACCTCCTGGATCAGAGTCTCAAGGTGATGGTTACCCAGTGTGGGGGGGAGAAGCAACAGGTCATTTAGTAGTTTTTATTCTGGGAAACACCTACACCAGTGGACACTGCCTGCAATTAGCTTATGAGTTATGTGCAAATGAGACTCTTCTAATATGAAATTCTGGAATATTTATGTCTCTTCCCAGTAGTTGCTTTTTATAAAAACGTCAGAAAATCTGAATTATTCCAGTGAAGACAAGATGAATTCCAGTTTTCCATAAAACCACTGTCCCAAAGATTTCTTTGAAGGATACACAAAGTGTCTCTAGTGTTGTTTTTTTTTAATCAAGATATACCATTTTTCAGGTAGAAAATGCTATCACCTTTTTGGCAGTCCTGTCCTTAATTCGCATTTCATAAATAACATTTCACACTAACCTTTATTTAAATGTGCAAGGCCTGGATATGTGAAGATCTGGAAACAGCTACTGAAACCTTAAATTTAAAAATTAATCTCTACTCTCCATTCCCTCCTCCTCTTTTTTTTTTTTTCAATGCAAAGTAGGAAATATAAGATTGGAAAACTGGGGAAAAGCTTGACTTCAATGTATTTGAGAAATACCTTTTGTCAGAATTAGCAGAAAAATGTGCAATGTTTAAAATAAATGCTGAAATTTCACCCTTCAAAATATTTTCCATACAATAAAATATTTCCAGTTAGGTTACTATGAAGTCACTATGCTGTGTTAGCTGTATTGTGCATATGGATGTTTATTTTCCAAACATTTCTTCTAGAAATACGTGTTTGTGCTGTATGGCTTTGTGCATTATAGCCTTAAGTCTGCTTACATCATATCTCTGAATCTTAAGCAACCTGCTTGTTAGTGGGTCAGTAGTGGTGGTACTCTCGATCTCCATCTTTATTTTATTTACTTAGTCATTTTATTGCTTGAGAGATAGGTCAACTAGCAAGAAATGTCAAGAAATACTTTGTGTGCATTACAGCTCTGTCTTTAATATTGGGCATTTTTTATGGCGTTCAAAAGCCAGGAATTTTTTCCTTTTTCTCAGAGCTATATCTGGCAGAAGTCTATATGCGCTAACAAAATTAGGCATAATAAAGTTCTTATTCATAAAGAAGTAAATAAAAACTAATTCTAAAGTAAATGCTGCAGATATTTCAGTTTTCCTGTAAAGGGGGAAAAAGAGAAAATCTGTTACATTTTGTATGTACAGACATTTCCAGAAAATTTAAATCTCTGGTTAGGCTACACTTTTTTAACAGAAGTCAGATAGTGAAATATCCTTGACTCAGGACTGCAGGTGTAAAGTAAGTGTGGAATTAGGGAGGAAAGTTTGTGAACATAGTGTTGCTTCTGTCTTTCACTTGTTCACTCTCCCTTGTGCCGAGAACCGAAAAAATGAGGGTAGGGAAGGTCAGAGGGAGGAGGTGGAGAAAGTGAGTCTCAGGGTTTCTTTGGTTTTCTCTGCTGCTCCAGAGAAAGCTTTTACAATCCAAAGAGCACATACTAAAGCAAAAAGCCAAACTGCCAGTCACCCAAGCTCATTTCTAAGCCCTAAAAGGTGCTGTCATAGATGCGTGCTGTCTCTGCTGTGATGTAACCGTCCCCTTTTTAGCAATGCCAAAGTGAAATTTTCCAAATCGGAGCAAAGGCCAACCTGGGTGCGAAGAGCTGGAAGGGGGGTAAGGCTGGACGCGCTGGGGTGGGAGCGCTCCTTTGGACGGGGCAGTGGTGGCAGCCATGGGGGATAGAGCAGAAGAAATAAAGGACTGCTGGAAACGTTTTCGTTTGGGAACTTTTTGCCCAATTGTTCGAGATAACATACCTTAAAAAAAAGAAGGCATTTGTGTTACTTGAGTTAGGTCTCGATGCAATACTGCGTTCTTCTAAGCATGTCTCTGCTATCCTACAGAAACTAAATGTACGTATTTGAGCTCTTTGTTGTTTTCCCTCTTTTCTGACTTGTCTGTTGAGAGTCATTCTCCCTAATCTTCTAAAGTGTGATGAAGGCACATCAGCATTGAATTGCAGGCTAAAGAAAATTTAGGGGTAAAGGGAAGATAATTGCGTCTGTGGCATCTCTGTCCTGCAGGAACCCTAAATTCAAAAAAAGTATAAAACTCCAGGAGGAAGTGGTACAAAGTCAGAGCACTTCGTTTCCTAGTCCTTCTTGAGCTTTGTGCTCTATTGCTTTTTCTGTTAAGGAGCAAGTTATCTCTCAGATTTGTTTCTTTCTGGGAAGAGTCATATCTGTGTTTGTAGCTAAGGAGCATCCAGCTTGGCCAAGTCAGAGGATCTTGGAGTAATTCAGATGTTGATTGGTCTCTGGTGCACAGAACAGCTATTTCAAACAGGCTCTGATTTACACCAGAGGCTGACACCCCGAAGGAGCTCAGGCCATGCTACTTCTGCCCTGGCTTCTCCGCCCATGCCCTCGGTGGCTGTCACAAGAGCCGCAGGCTGCTCTGAAATCCAATTTCTCGCTCTGCTGTGGCACACCCTTGTGCTGGCAAGTAGGTCCAACATAAGGTCCCCATCCCTGAATCGCAAGCCTCAGAAAGCAGGACGGGCGGAGGGGAGTCTCTCCCTGTGCTACCTTACTGTTTTCTTCAAAACTTTGCATTGAACCAGAATGGGACAAAATACCTATAATTTCCCAGCTCTCCTGAGGCTGCATGTTCCAGCGATGGCGTTTGCCACCCACCTGACAGGAGGGACGATACAGGCAAGGGAAGCGGTGCTTGGATTAGCTATTGCAGCGACCAAGGTGCTAAAGTTGCTTGTGTGTGCTTAAGTAATGACAATGCTGAGGATAGTGGAAAAGAGTCCCCCAGGAACAGAACATGAACATTAATTATAGGGGGGAAAATATATTATTAACATCAGACCGCACACTACAGGAGATCCCAGTGTGACTATTAAAGGAAATTAATTACCACCTCTCTTTACCTTTCAGATCAACTCTTCTTTATAATGAGAATAATTCCTTCTTTGTTACCACTAGTATTATCAGCTGTAAGAGAATAGTTTTCCCTGGTATTCTATTCACTGCTATTGTGCATCTGCATGTTTTGAAAACAAATACTTCCAATGGATGCGTTGCACCCCCTTCAAGGGGAAGCCTCACAGACTAGGCTCAGGCTCTGTAAAACAGAGCAATACACTAAAATACTCGTTCCTCTGCACTGATAAGCGTGAAACGGCATCAAAGTCATTCAGTGTGGCAAAACCAGGACCAGACTTCAGGAGGCAGGATGTCAGCACAGTGCAGGAGACCTCTCTTACCCATGACTGCTCCTCTCATCACATCAGCCTCCCGTGGCCATCATATCAGGTTTGAAAATTCTGGGATTGAGGATCTCTACAAATAACTAACCTTTTAGAAACAGTTAAACATTGATTCCTGTGAGGCCAAGTAAAAAATAATAAAAATTAAAGATTCTTAGTCTAAATTATTTTCCATGTACCCCACTCCCCTAAAATAGAACAGTTAAAAGCAAGGAGATACTCTTACTTTTTTAGACTACTCCTGCTTCCAGATCCCAATGTATTTTCCAAATACATCTTGCATAAACTCGCATGAGAAATTTTTGCTGGTAAAGTCAGAATTGAGGTCAAAACTGGACTAAAAGAAAGCTCATTACAACTTTAACATCTGTAATCCACCCTGAGGAGAGAGATGAATGCAGTGAGCAGGCTATGGATGCTTTGTTTCCATTGTACTCTTGATTAACTTATAATTCACAAGTGAGGGAGTGTGAAGGAAACTACTGACTGATGGAAGGTCACCAATTCCAAGAGGAAATAAATGATATATAGGCATCCCATTCATCACTTTATTTGTGTAACAGTGTTTTGGATTCTGTCTCTCTAGGGTAAAGCCCATTTAAAATCTTTTAATATTTTTTGCAAAGACAAGGCTGGAAAGCTTGTGTAATCTTAGTAACAAAAGAACCATATATAAAATCCACATCATCCCAGGGCAGCCAGTGACTTTTTCCTTGAAGAGGGTGCTAATTCCCCAAATTCTTCATGACTGTCCTTGGATAGAGGCCAGTAATTATCATGATTCTTTCAACCCCACATGAAGATCTGCCATCACCCTATTATTTTTAGTATAATAACAATCCTAAGCTTTGCTGTAAGAGTCACCTTTGCATTACAAGGAACATCCGCTTCTCGGAAAATTCTGATTACAGCGATGGCTCTAATTAGTATCAGGTTGCCAAATTCTGGTGTCAAGGAATTTATAAATGTGTGCATGATCCCCTTTCCTCCATCCACCCTCAGTTTTTGCAGGACTAAATTCATTAATGAACAAAAGCTATACAGCGAAGATACTGCATCAGTTGCTCCCTTCCTGTGTAGAAAAGCAGATACCTCTCAAATATGCATCAAGCTCCTGAACCAGTATCTCACTTTATCACATTGAAATGGAAGCTGTGTAACAGTAGCTAGTCTAAGCCTGGAAGAAGTAGCAAGAAATCAACATACTCCACTTGTGAAGGGTGTAGAGAGTTTGACCAAAATAAGAATCAAAACCAGAAAGTGGTCAGTAATATAGATGTCATGGCCAGACAGAGAAAAGCCCTGTGCATATATCCGTATATTTACTACTCCTGTTAAGTAATACCATGGCAATAGGGAGGCCAGACATGAATGAAATGCTCTCACGCTTTATTTTCTTTTTCAGTTTATTGCAGAAATAATAAACACTGTGCTGCACAGAGTCAAATTTACGCATGTGATCTTCTGCATTTTTGGTGGCTAATATGATTGCTTTGGAGCAGGTCAGTGCACATTCTCACTTTCAGTTACTTGGGACAAATGCGAACTAAGTGTACCATGAAAAATTTCATCACATAACATGGCGTCCAAAAGATGATGTATGTCTCTACTGTGATATTTTTATTATGCCTCAGAGAAAACCCATTTTAATGCACATCTGCAAAAAGAACCACAGGTCTTAGAGCGAAAAAGACACACAGTAACTGCTGTGGACTAGCATTTTCTGTCACATAAACTGGCAGAACTGCAAAAATGCATGAGATAGGACATCAGCCACATCCTTCTGAGTGAATTTTTTTTGCAGTGGTAAATTTGAATTGAATTAAGTCCTAATGCTGGATTTTGTAACAATGCCTGTTTGGAAGGACAGAATTGCTAAAGAAACGAGGGAAAGCTCTGTCATGTCTACAGAATCTTGAGGTGTGGAGGAATCAAGACATAATAGTGAAATAAACTCTGCAGAGAGTTTCTTTGTTCAGCCCACTATGCAACAAATACGACCCCCAGTATGACAAAAAAAATTCTTCAGCCAAATTCCGACTCTGTCACACCTACAGCATGCAGCATGGCTGGAGCGGAGCGGAGCGGGCAGACTCCTCATCCGAACCATGACTCCACATTAGCAGGAAACTTTATAAAAGGGAAGCAGGTGCTGCGCTTGGTCGTTCCAGCTCCACTTTAGTGGCTCAGTGTATAGTGCTAGGTCGCAATCCGAGGTCAGTTCTACAGAGCTTTAGCTCCACTTATTTTGGAGGACTTACTGTGGTTCCTCACCGTTGTGAGTGAGAATAGAGGCTGGCCTCATTTCTCCATCCCAGCTGAAGTGCTGGAGGATGCCGGTAGGCGAACGGTTGTTTCCCCAGTACTGCACTTGGATGAGGTGATGCCGCGGGAGGAGGTGGTTCTCACCAGGGATGTGAGCAGTCGGGAATAGCTTCGTGCACTCCGGAGACGGACAAAATCCAGACTGAGACCATGATAATTGGTTTGGTAGTTTAAGAATAAGGAAACAGCAAATGTCTTTGAATGCATCGTAGGAGCAACAGGTCAGAGGCTTGGCTCGTGGTGATTAGGTTTTGAGAGAGAAGGAGAAGTAACTTGTCTTCTGAAACTTGGCACAAAGCTTCTGCCTTTTTTTGAGCATCTCTTTGGGACGACAACCTATGATCCTTCTTTTTTTTTCTTCTTCCCCCTTTTTTTTTTTTTTTCTTCCTATGGTTTCTACATGAGAGTGACTGCTTCGGTCTGCAGTTTAGTTCCTTGGGAGTAGACTAGAGAAGGAAAAGTGCCTGCATCTGTGAAAAGGATAATACAGGCGAAAGTGTCAGAGAGCCTCTGTTTCCCAGGGAGCCTTCTTCATGTACCTCACCATTGACTCAAAGATAGATTGCAATCTGTGGCATAATCAGTGTAATTCCTAGCAGCACCTGGATTTTCTTTCAAGGTTTCTCATCCAAGCTTTGCCCAGCCTGTTATTGCTTATCTGTACGATTGAAAAGCGTCCTAGCAGCCAGGGAATTGGAATGCAACACAAAATAGCTGAAAGCTAGCTATGAATTTAGGAGCTGTGCTAGCCATTCAGAGATTTATTATCTTTTTTTTTCTGGGTAATGGGCAAGTTAGAACCTTTCAATATTTCAAAAAGAGAGCAGCAGAAAATATCCCTGAGGACAGGCTGCCTAAGCTCTGTTCCTGTATCTGAAGTCCGGTACCAATGTTTTTTCTCATGAAAAAAGTAATTCATTCAGCTAAAAGAGAGTGAGGTTGACTTTGAAAATTAAAATCAATGCTTTAATTCAATACACATACAATTACCAGCTGTCAAATGGCATGTAATGCACTTTTACTGAAAAAAACAACAGCACAAAGGACCAGAAAGGAGGCTTTGACAAATGTTAGGATTCTCATAGTGATTTTTTTTGTGTGTTTTTGAAAGCAAGACTGCAAAGTTAAGCACTGCAGATGATAGGGCATTATGCAGAGGGTGTAAAAGGACCGATGGTGTTTTTCAGAACACATATCACTGCTCCCTGTAATGCTCTGTTGTCACAAATATATGGTGATTAGCTATTTATCAGCATGAAAGCACATCATAAAACATTCCACATATCATTGAGTTTCTAATAATCTGTGTCACTGTGAAGATTAATACATTAAGTCAGTCCACATAACTTCATGAAATACCTTCCTTTGCCAAGATTTGTGTTGGGTTTAACAAATGGAGGATGAAACACTGATGAAATGGGAACGTCTACTTTTGTTGACTGGTCTGTGAAATAGCACACTTGTTTTTTCACTCCAGGCTAACACTGTTTTGAGGTGGTAATAAGAATGCCCCCGGTAGCATTGTCAGCATCCAAAATATCTCACCTGCCTGCTCTACTACTACAGTCCTCCTTAGACAGTGTTTTGGGACAGGACTTACCTGTACTGGACCCCTGCAGATCTTTTTGCCATGTGAAGGCACACTAAAGACCAGCACTGCATATCAAGGTCAGTATTTTCAGTTTTGGATGTCAAGAGGTCAGCACTTAAATCCATATTTACTCATCTGACTAACTACCCTTGCAA
Organism: Buteo buteo; assembly: GCF_964188355.1. Lineage (NCBI taxonomy): Eukaryota > Metazoa > Chordata > Aves > Accipitriformes > Accipitridae > Buteo > Buteo buteo. Next base: position 7,080,479 of record NC_134195.1, on the reverse strand, counting down.
ACATCCACATGTCCTTCAATTTCAGTGATTTATCACTACCTGTGTTTCCACTGATACTTCCCCAGAGCTCCACTGTATCTAAGGATACACAGGAAATCATATTTTATCTTAAAAGATAACCAGAGTAATTACTGTTTCGGAAAAAAAACCCAAACAAAAACAAAAAAACAAACCCAACCAAAAAAACAAAGAAACAACCCAACCTTAATGTTGCAAAAGGGGAATTGTTTCAAATCACAGAAGACCTCTGAAAATCCATCCGCATATTCAGGTGGCTAAATATACTGCC